>NW_027206665.1:507263-834138 GCF_032191515.1 Phaenicophaeus curvirostris
ACTCCTTGAATAAGACAATCAAACCAGTTTCTTTTCCACTGTACTGTCTACCCATCAAATACATATCTCTCCAATTTAGAGAGGAGGATGTTGTGGGAGACCGTGTCAAACGCTTTCTAGAATTTTTGATAGATCACATCCGTTGGTTTAGCTGTGTCTACTGTGGTTACCCCATCATAGAAAGCCACTAAGTTGGTCATACAGGATTTGCCCCTGGTGAAGCCATAGTGGCTGCCATTAATCACCTCCATGTCCTCCATGTGCTTTAGCATAGCTTCTAGGAGGATCTGTTCCCTGATCTTCCCAGGCACAGAGGTGAGGCTGACAGGTCGGTAGTTCCCAGGATTGTCTTTTCTACCCTTCTGCCAGTCACCAGGGACTTCTCCTGATTGCCATGACTTTTCAAATATCATGGAGAGTGGCTTGGCAACCACATCTGCCAATTCCCTCAGGACTCTGGGATGCATCTCATCAGGTCCCATAGACTTATAAATGTTCAGGTTCCTCAGGTGGTCACAAACCTGATCCTCCTCTACTGTGGGAGGGGGTTTATCCCCCTGGTCACCATCTCGTTGTCCCATAACCCAGGAGGGGTGAGGAGAGTGGTTATCGGTGAAGACTGAGGCAAAAAAGTTGTTACGTACCTTACTTTTCTCCTTATCTGTTGATACGTGACCACCATTTCCAACAATCAGTGGGGCACCTGTAGAAGCCCTTCTTGTTGGTCTTTACTTCCCTTGCCAAGTTCAGCTCTAGCTGTGCCTTGGCCATCCTGACTTCATCTCTACATAACCGGGCAGCATCCCTATACACGTCCCAGGTTACCCTACCTTACTTGCACTGCCTGTGTAGTTCCCTCTTCTTTAGTTTAACCAGCAGGTCTTGACTCAGCCACGCTGGTCTCTTCCCTTCCCTGCCTGATTTTCATATATGAGGACTGAGCGCTCTTGCGCTTTATGGAAAGCATCCTTGAATATTTTCCAGATATGTTCCGCTCCCTTGTCCCCGAGGAGCGTGTCCCAAGGGATCCTACCAAGTAATTCCTTGAAGAGCTGGAAGTCTGCTTTCCTAAAATTTAGGGTCCTGACTATACTCCTCACCTGTCCCATATCCCTCTGGACCTTGAACTCCACCAGTGCATGATCACTGCAGCCCAGGCTGCCTATGATCCTAATATCACTGATGAGTTTGCTCATATTGGTGACCATAAGGTCCAATATTGCTTCTCCTCAGGTGGGGGTCACTGGACTAAGAAGTTATCCTCAATGCACTCCAGAAGTCTCCTGGATTGCCTACAGCTCTCCATGCTACATTTCCAGCATATGTCTGGGTGGTTGAAGTCCCTGAGTAGGATGAGAGCTTGCGATCGTGAAGCTTCCTGTAGCTGGAGGAAGAAGACTTCGTTGGTTGGTTCTCCTTGATTGGGTAGCCTGTAGTACACACCAACCACAAGGTTCCCATTGGTTCTTCTGTCCTTTATTTTAACCCACAAGCTCTCAACCTCTTTGTGGCTACTCTTCAATGACAGCTCTTCACATTCTATTCCTTTCCTGAGACAGAGGGCAACGCCTCCACCCCTCCTTCCTGGTCTGTCCCTTCTGAACAGCCTGTAGCCGTTGATAGCCACATTCCAGTCATGGGATGCATCCCACCACATTTCTGTGATGGCAACTAGATCATAGCTTTCCAATAGCATGGTAGCCTCCAGACCCTCCTGCTTGTTACCCAAGCTTCATGCATTAGTGTAAAGGCACTTCAGCTGAGCTGCCAGATTCATCACCTTCCCAGTGGACCCTTTATTACCTACTAGGTGTTTAAGGGAAATGTCCTCTCTATCATCTGACCCCTGACATGCATCTTCCCACTGCTTGTTACAGGCTAACTTGAAGTTGCTCCCCTCCCCCTTCATGTTCTTGATGTATTTATGTCTATCATACGTCTTAAAACCTGTATGGAGCTACCCATACACCAGCTGTAAGACTGAGGAGAAAAAAGATGGGGAATGGCAGCAAGTTCCTGCCTGGAGCAGGAAGCGTGTTGTCCCCATTCACACAACAAACCCCCAGTTTCCCCTGCAGAATAAATATGAAGCCTTGCAAGTGGAATCAATCCCTGCAGACGAAGAGGATGACTCCCACAGACTAGAAACATTCCCTAGGCTGTGCCATCCTCAAATGAACATCAAAACAACTTCTGAGAAAGAAGAGTGATTGTCTTGGGGATTCCCTTCTGAAGGGAACAGAGGGCCCTATGTGCAGACCGGACCCACTGCACAGGGAGGTCTGCTGCCTGCCTGGAGCCTCAGTGAAAGATATCACTAGAGAACTTCCTTCCCTGGTGAAACCCACAGATTATTACCCTCTGCTAGTGTTACAAATAGGCAGCAATGACATACAGAGGAGGAAGCTGAGGGCAATTAAGAGGGACTTCAGGGCTCTGGGGCACAAGTAGTGTTTACCTCCATTCCAACAGTAAGGAACGAAGAGGGAGAGATCAAGAAAAATTATTCGATTAATACCTGGCTCCAAACCTGGTGAGAGTGGCAAAACTTTGGGTTTGTTGATCATGGACTGTCCCATGCATTTCCAGGCTTCCTTACCAGGGATGGGGCATGCTTGTCTCCTAGGGGTACAAAAATCTTCACCAAAAGTCTAGCAGGGCTCATAAATGGAGTTTTAAACTAGATGTGAAGCGGGAGGGGGATGAAGCCAGTCTAGTCAGGAGTAAGCCTGGAAGCGGAACTCCAGTGCCTGAGAGATGGTATGGTGGCAAGGACCGCGAGTATGTCACCACAGAGCAAGTGGGGCGAGTACATCTAGTGATGGAAAGGATGTAACTGGCACTGATGGATTAGATAATCCAAGTATCAGTCATTTGGGAATGAACACTATTCCCTTTATGAGGGCTGAGGGATTATCAGCCCAGCTGAAGTGCATTTACACCAATGTATGCAGCATGGGCAATAAGCAGGAGGAATTGGAAGGTATGATGATCAGCTAAGCTGATGAGCTCTTCTATAAACAACTGGGAGAAGTCTCAAGATTGCTACCTCTTGTCCATGTGGGAGACTTTAACCTACCAGATGTCTGCTGGAAGTACAATACAGCAGAGAGGAAGCAGTCTAGGAGGTTCCTGGAGTGTGTAGATGACAACTTCATCACACAACTGGTGAGTGGGCTGACAAGGGAAGGTGCCCTCCTGGACCTGCTGTTTGTGAACAGAGAAGGCCTTGTGGGGGATGTGACGGTAGGAGGACACCTGGGACAAAGCAATCATGAGATGGTAGAAATCTCAGTTCTAGGCAAGGTGAGGAGGGGGGTTAGAAAAATGGCCACTTTAAACTTCCAGAGAGCAGACTTTGGTCTGTTCAGAAGGCTGGTTGATAAAGTCCCATGGGAGACAGTCCTTAAGGGCAAGGGAGCCCATGAGGGCTTGGTATTCTTCAAGAAGGAAATCCTGGCGATGCAAGAGCAAGCTGTCCCCATGTTCCGGAAAATGAGCTGTTGGGGTAAAAAAAACCAGCTTGGTTGAGCAGGGAGATCTGGATGGACAACAAAAAGAAGAGGAATGTCTATGAACTTTGGAAGAAGGAACGGGCATCTTGGGTGGACTACAGGGATGAAGTGAGATTGTGCAGGGAAAAAATCAGGAGGGCTAAAGCCCAACTAGAGCTCAGATTGGCCAAGTCATTGAAAGATAACAAAAAATCTTTCTATTAATACATAAACAGTAAAAGGAGGACCGGGGAGAATATCTGGTCCTTATGGGATGCGAAGGGAACAACTGTGACAATGGATTAGGGCAAGGCTGAGGTGCTTAATGCTTCTTTGCCTTAGTCTTTAATAGTAAGGAAAGTTGTTCCCTGTGTGTACATACCCATGAGTTAGAGGAGCAGAACAAAGCTCCAATGTTCCAAGAGGAGGTGGTTAGAGGTTTGCTTGCCCAGCTAGACACCTACAAGTCTATGGGGCCAGATGGGATCAACCCAAGAGTATTGAGGGAGCTGGCAGATGTGCTTGCCCTTTCTATAATCTACCGGCAGTCTTGGCTGACTGGGGAAGTTCCACTGGACTTGGAGGCTGGCTGATGTTGTGCCCATTGAGTTGCAGGGAGGATCCAGGGAACTACAGGCCTGACAGTCACCTCAGTGCCAGGGAAAGTCATGGAGCAGGTGATCTTGAATACTGTCATGCAGCATATGGAAGATAACCGGGTGATCAGGCCCAATCAGCATGAGTTCACGAAAGTCCGGTCCTGCCAAACTAACCGGATCACCTTCTATGATAAAGTGACTTGCCTACAGGACAAGGGAAAGGCTGTGGATGTGGTCTTCCTGGACTTCAGTAAAGCCTTTGACACAGTTTCTCACAGCATTCTGCTTGAGAAACTGTCAGCCTCTGGCCTGGACTGGCGCACGCTCTCCTGGGTGGAAAACTGGTTGGATGGCCGGGCCCAGAGAGTGGTGGTAAATGGAGTTAACTCCAGCTGGAGGCCAGTTACAAGTGATGTTCCCCAGGTCTCAGTGCTGGGTCCAGCCCTGTTCAATGTCTTTATCAATGACTTGGATGAAGGCATCAAGTGCACCTTTAGCAAGTTTGCAGACGACACTAAGCTGGGTGGAAGTGTCAATCTGCTTGAGTGTAGGGAGGCTCTTCAAAGGGGTCTGAACAGGTTGAACTGACATTTATTTATAAGTAAAAGATCAAATTATTTCTGTAATATATTTAGTTAGTATCTCAGCTGTTTTATTTTTTTCTTATTTTTCAGCTTTTACAGCATAAATGATTGAGGGGCTATTTATTTAAATATCTGCTTTTCTTTCTGTGTGCTTCTCCTATAGTTGTAGCACTTAGGTACTATGATCATAGATGTTTTATATATGTGTATCTCTCTCTTTCTCTCTTTACAAATGTTTTATTTAATTTTGCTTGAAACAGACCCCAGTGATTTTAGATATTAGTAAAGTACTGCTAAATTATAGTATTGTATCATTGTTCATTTAAAAAAAAAATCAAACTAGTAGAGTTTAGTAATGGGTGTTACTTACTGTTTAAGGTAAATTAGTATAGAATTTTAAAAGTTATCTATTTTTTAAATAATTAAATTCATAATACTATGTAGAAAGTACACAGGAAATATTTTCAACTGCATGATTACTGTTTTAAATATATGAATAAATCCTAATAGAAAATTATAAGCATACAAAATGAGGTATAGTGGGTGAATTAGTACCTTTAAATGTATCTCTAAGTGTCTTTTGTCATGTTGCTGGGTGAATATTAGTTGGTTTTTTCTGTCTCTTTTCTGCCACCTTGTGGACTTACTTATTTTTATTCTAGAGTGAGTTCTTCCGATGTTTACTGAATACTCTTTTTTTCTTTTTTCATTTTTCTTATTTAACATGTTCTGCCGTGTTTTTCTATTCCCTTCTGTTTTCAGATCTGAAATGTAATTAAACTCTTCCTACTGTTTTAAATTTTGTGATATCCTTAATGGAAAGATTGATTAAGCTTTTTAGGCATTTGTTAACCTTGTCTCTTATGTCTCTGTCTGAATTGTCATATGAGATTCAGGAAGAGGAAAAGAGATAATCTTTAATTGCTATTCTTGCAGTATACATATAAAAATAACAAAATCTATTTTAATTAGTTTTTAGCAGGAACTGATCCATTTAGGAGGAGAAAAAGCATGAGTGTGTATTTCCAGCTACCTACCTATTTTGGAATCAGTATCATTTCCTGTAAAAGCACTGAAGTTCCATTTCAATATATAATTCATATGGACTCCGACTTCTGTACTTAGTATTTATTTGTTGCAAGTTAACTTGAATTTAAATCTGTCAATATAAACTAATATAATGTATGTTTAATACTCACCCAGTTGTTAATTTTAAGAGTATTTGATCATATTTTCTATGTGGATGTCTCAAAGTTTTAATTACCTTTCTGGGGTATTTTTAAATTTTCTGTACTAGCTTTAAGAAGTTTTACAACATTTTGTATATTTGTCATAAAAAATAGCTTTGAATTTGATGTCAGAATGTACATAACAATAGAAAGACAATTCACTATGATCTCACTGAGACTGCATTGATGAGATGGATGAAGAAAAGTAGAGTAGTAGTTAGTGAGAATTTTAGGTAGTTATGCTTCTATAAAAGGCCTTTAGTCAAAAATCTTTGAGTTAAGACCTAGTGGGTGCTAAAAGGGAAAACTTTAAACATGAAGTTCTTTACTTTTGCTGTATTTTTTTTTCACTGTGCATTGTATACCTACATCTGAGGTATTAATGATTTCAAAAGGCTGGAATTTCAAAGAATTCAAGCTCTGAGTTCTCTTCAGCTAACTCTGTAGCAAACAGTGCCAAAATAAAAGTTTTCAAAAGATTAACTGGCAAATTGGTTCATTATCCAGTACTAAGAAATTAATCTTACACTTCCTTTACTGAGCTTGAACAGGGAAGACATTTGTTAGAAAAATAAAATTTGTGTTGAAGAAAAACGGGTGGTGTGTGGAAGCAGATATCAGGGAGGGATAGGACCATCGGACTGACTTTGAATAGAGGGTGAAGATTTGAGTCCTGATAAATACATACCTCAGGTGAAAGTGGAAAAAGAAGAAAGGGAGACAACAGGATCAAAATCTTCAGAACAAGGTTAGGAGGCGGAAGGTACAAGAAATGTTAATTCTATGTAGTATAGAAAGATTATTGCCAAATATAGTAATTATTTTTATTTTTTTTTTACTAAAATGTTAAAAATTAATTTTTTTACATGAAATTTCCTTAATGTTTCTTTAAAACCAGGCATTTATCTCTTTTTTTTCAAGATCGTCATGATGTACAGTAGTTTATTTTTTATGGTTATCTCTAATGTTTCTCACTTTTCTTTTGAAAGGAAAGAAAGTCCAGAAACAAGTGTTAATCTGGAGACCTACAGTCAGTTCCATGCTGTGTTCTGGAGCAAATTATTTGGGTTCAGATAATCAAAGATATTTAGGGACCTATTTCCTCTCAGCTGCTCTTTGGTTGCAGTTTTTAAGTATATGAAAACATGCAAGGTTTTTTCTCTTTGTTAATACCCTTTATATGATTTCACGTTCTGGTTCATCCTCCGATAGCTACATTGGTCAATTTAAAAGGAAAATGACCGGGATTTATATGTATTTTGTCACATCACCTATCCTGTCTCCAACATGTGCAGGGGGAAAAGGATGTTGAGTTTTGTTGGCAATCTCACATTTGAAGAAAATAGTATGTTCATACTAAATTGACCATATTCTAATCAACAATAAATGAAGGATACTAAGTTGATGATTCAAGTCCTTTAGAGTGGATCAGTCTCTGAGAAAAGTTTTGGAACTCAGATGTTGATGTCTTCATCTTTACTTTCAATTCACAGTGATCCTTAACATTACTAATCAGTGCAAGAGAAGAAGTTTTGAACTTCATTGTGAAACCAAGTTGATTTTATCATTGTTTTTAGCACTACAGCCTAGATTTAGTGTGATGTATTAAGCCTGTATTGCATTTTTAGTATAATTCACCTTTTTCTATTGTGGAGATAATTTTTCACTGCTTAATAGCTGGTATTGTATCACCATGGAAAGGTAAATCCTAAAGGTAGTGCAAGAAGATTATTTGGTATATTTTAACCCTATTCTATTCATATCCCTCCCTCATTCTGGGGATCTTTCTCAGAAGAGTCAATTTAAAAAGACTTGCTTCCTGGTGTGGAAGAAGTGTTTAAGAAGTTCAGAGGAATTAACTTGATTCAAGTTGTTTTCTGATTACAAAGAGAGATGGTGGACTGCAGCTCATCTTGACACAATATAGTTCTTTTTCAAGGAGTTTGATTTCTGTAGGTTGACTTTAGTCAAGTCTGTCTCTTTTCTTAAATTGGTTCAGAGGAAAAAGATGCATGCTACAATATGCTTGTCAGTTCTGAGATGTGCACTTCCTGGTTGGAGAAGATGACAAGTAGTACAAGACCCACCTTCTGGTCTTTCTACTTCCCTGTGTGCGTTTACAAAGTGTCTATGACTTGCAGTATATATTTGAGGGTTTATATACCCTGGTTTGGATTGAATGAGTTATAGAAGTTGCATGGTAGACATACCTGCCAAATTCAAACAATATTTATGTTAAATTTGTTCTCATAATGAAATCTACTTATCTCCCAGTGGCAGTTATAGAATATTAGTCTAAAAAACCACCATCAAGGTTTTGCAGAAAAATTAAAGATTATAGCATCAGATACTTCAGGTTGATTTAGAAACTATTTCATAGAATGGTTTCGTTTGGAAGGGACTTTTACAGGTCATCTAGTCCAAACTGCCTGCAATGAGCAGGGACATCTTCAACTAGATCATGTTGCTCAAAGCCCCATCCAGCCTGACCTTGAATACCTCCAGGAATGGGGCATCTACCACCTCTCTGAGCAACCTGTTACAGTGTTTCACCACCCTCAGCATAAAAGAAGCAAAAAAAATTCTTTCTTATATTTAGTCTAAATCTATACTCTTTTATAAAACCACTACCCTTTGTCGTATCTCTACAGGCCCTATGAAAAAGTCTGTCCTCATCTTTCTTATAAACCCTCTTTAAGTATTGAAAGAAAGAAGAAATGTCAGTTGAAATAATTAGAAATATGAAAGTCACACTGGTATTTCTGACTGTTGTTCTCTAACCTGTATCAGAGAAATTATTAATCTTAAATACTAAAGGAAATCATTGTTATTATAGATCTCTGAAGCATCACATAGATCTTTATTCAAATTCATTCTTAAGATTTATAGACTAAATAATGTAATGCTGCTGTTCATTTATTTAGTCCATAGCTGAAAAATACTCTGGTCTCAATAAATTGATGGTACTGATCAATTGTCCTAGAAACTTGATCATAGAACTAGTCTTGAAGCTATTATTTTTTCAAGCTTTTGGCCTTCCCCTATACAAATGAGAGAAATTCCAGGTTCACTTCTGTATCCACCTGGTAGTCTAGAACAGTGGCCTCCAAACTTTTTGGTTGCGCACCCCCATCAGTACAGAAGTTTTTGAGCATGCATCCCCACTATGTGTGTATTTATTTGTTTATAAATTATATATATGTAGTACTCTGCTAATGTTATGTACATTATAAAACATACTATATTGGGTCTGGCTGAGATGGAGTTTGGTTTTTTTTTCACATAGCAACCTTCACAGTTCTGTGCTTCGTATTGATAGCTAGAAAGTTGTTGATAGCACACCAGTGGTTTGGGTACTGCTGAGCGGTGCTCCCACAGCATTAAGGCTGTCCCTCCAACATTCCGCTCCCCGCCAGTGAGCTGGGGGTATGCAAGATCTTAGGAGCATGGACATAGCCAGGGCGCCTGCCCCAAACTGACCAAAGGGATAGTCCATACCATATGATGTTATGCTCAGCAATAAAAGCTAAGAGAAAGTGGGGGGGGGGGCAGACAGGCATTCATTATTTATTATGTTTGTCTTCTGAAGCAACTGATATGTGTACCTGTGGGAGTGGGAGGCGGACCCCGAGTAACGATGAAATCTCAATGCGAGTATAGTCGTTCTCCCCTATTTATAAACACAACACTCCTTATATACTTATTCTAGCAGAGCACAAGCTAATAAAACAACTTACAATTGGTCCTACTGTACTGTCCATGCACCTTAAGTAGTTACAAGATTGGTTAAAAGATGTTAAGCACAGGAAGGGGGCTGGTACAATGGTCTTGAGTGTTTTAGGGACTTTCCAGTGCTGAGTTCTGTGCTTTTGTTATGCACTTTCTTCTATCAACATACCAAGGTCAGTTTTAAGGAGGAACGCCAGGCCGAATGCCAGGCCTAGTCACAAGTGTTAACCCTGGATTGTTCATTGCTATCAAATCATGTCCTCGGTCGTCGAGCCATCCTTTCACAATTCCCCCTTTTTGTTTTTGAACAAGCCAGGCTTCATTCATTATGCGCAACAGCATTTTTCTTACACATGACATTACACAACTAAAAAGTGCTATCCCTGTAACTACAATTATCAACATTAGTCCTGTCTTTAACACGCTTCTTACAAGACCTATAAAGAGGCAATATTTAGCGTTTAAAGAGTCCCCAAGCTCAAGTTCTTGTGGCTCAGGTCCAATTGGAAGTTTATCATCCCACAGGTCATATGAGTTAAATACGTGACTCATGTTACTCCAACTAAAAGGAATTGTGCTAGTAATGTTAAATTGTGATTTGTATCATTTGCATCGATTGATTAAAGTGTGAAATATTTCTCATGGGAACTCCTATGAGGCAGGTCACAAATGGTGAGCTAGGGGTTGCCAAGCTAGCACAAAAACTAGTGGTATTTAATGCCCGTGCAAGAGTAACCCAAACATTTTGTTGTAGATGGAATAAATTAGGGTGATAAACCGCAATGACCAAGTTTAAAAATCCCAAATACAGCCAAAATTGCCTCATTTTCGTTGTTGCTTCCAGTTATATTATTTCTGTTATACCCTACTACCTTTACGCACACACCTTTTTTTTATAAAACAATTAACAGATCAGTATTTTGCTAATGATACTCCTCGCTACAACTACTACAAATACACAAAACCCACGGGTCGCAGTTACTGCGATTGAGACAACAAACTTCTGATCTCTTCATTTATTCACTCGCATTGTCTTCTTGTGTTGACAATCGGTCACGTGCCAAAGATGATTCTTGATAGGGTCGAATACTTCTAGCTGGTATCCATTTAGGACCACCCTCTTGCGGATGCTGTGAATGTATTTTCCCTTCAAATCCTAATAGGGCTTCCTGTATTGTCGTTGCATTTCGTAACCACCATTCCAGGTCTATAGCATTAACTGGAATGCTAATATCTGCAGGCTCTTGTCCACTGAGCTCAATGATTCGAGATCTACCTTTTCGTACCAGTTCTGCTACAGCGTCAGGTCGGGTTTGAATACTTGTTTTTGGTTGCACTCTTAGAAATACCCATTCCAAGACGATAAATCCATCAAGCTTATCTTTGTCAGTGGCATTGCTGTCTAGTAAGTGCGATGATTCTATAGGCAAAGTAGAGAGTATCTCCCCCTTTTTGTTTTGCCACTGACAAATGACGGCATACGGTGATTCTAAACCATTACAGACCACAAGCGAAATAGGTATATCCAACACTTGCCGAGATGACCAAGACATTTGCAATTTGCAAACAATTTTTTGTAACAGTTTATGGTGTTCTGTAGTAAGTTCGATCTCATGAGCTGGATCCGCATTGCGTAATAATGCGGTCAGTGGGGCAATTTCGGTGTTTGAAATCCCCACACAGTTACGTATCCATTGAATATCACCTAACAATGTCTGTTCATCTTTTACTGTTTTTAAACAAGTTGTGAGCTGTATCTTTTGAGGCCGAATCTGAGCATCAGTGATATGCCAACCCAAATATTTCCAGGGGCTTGATCTTTGTACTTTGTCAGGTGCAATAACAAGTCCTCTTGCTGCTAACATGTCTATTAAAGTTTTTAATGCCATATCATCAAAAGGGGCCTCCTGACAACAAAGTATATCATCCATATAATGATAAATGATTGGTTTTGACCATTGTTGACGAATTGGTCGCAAGGCCCATGCAATGTATAGTTGACACAAGGTGAGTGAATTTTTCATACCCTGCAGTAAGACCACTCATAGGATTAAGAGCATCCATAATGTTAACGTCCTCCTCATTCTTGTCGACTGCTTTCATGGTTGGGGCTTAACAGTTGTCACACAGCAACGTGGGCTTGACCCACCTCGCAGGTGCCCAAACTGGTCCTTTATCTGTTAAAACACAAGCAGAACCTCGTTCCCGTGTTAGTAGCTTATATAGACCTGTCCATTGCCCATAATAACTGTTTTTCAATAGCACTTTCAAATTGTCTTATACTTGCTCTAATTTTGATGACATGGTTTGTATATGCTTCAGCTTCGGCACAATTTGATTATCTCCTGCTAATGGCAAAAAATTCATTACATTTTTCTCCTTGGTGTCTCTCCTGATTCCCCCCTTTTTTTTTTTGCTAACAATATTTTTACTACTTGATGGGTATGTTCAATAATGACATGACTTGGTAAATGGATATCAATACTTCCTGAATAATCTGTTAGATCTACTTGTAAATTCAAAATATTTGCCATGCAGCACTTAGCATATGCTTTTGTCATTGGGATATAAATGATTGTCGAGCCTTGGCCTAATAACTGAACACTTCTTTTTCTTCCCTCGGTGATTATCATTGTAATCATTTCAAATTTAGTGACTATGGTTTTTGAGGTAAAATATCCACTCAATAGTTCGTAATGAAGCTTTTGAATTTTCCTCTATCATTGCCTCAATTATCCCTAACGGCTGTCTGCACTAGGACCCAGCAATTGCTGACTAGTTCCAGTGAGACTGGAATGCAGAGTGTTCTCACAAATTGGCATTCCCCTAGAGAGATAACACCATTAACTCCTCTGGACTTCTTCAAAGCTGAAAGAAAAAAAAAACTTAGAAAGGAAGGAGAAGGGTGGGGGGGCGGGGGGTGGGGGGGCACTCACACACATACAGCTGCATGTTTTGCTAGGCATTTTAAAACTTTTCCTTCTGAAGCCTTTCATTCCAAAGATCCCCAGGTAAATCTACCTGTTTGCCGGCTTAGTGGACATTTGAGATTGAAAGGTCCCAGAGATATATTTTCAAGGTTAATCAAAACCAATTTCTGAGTCTTACAAACGTTTGAAGCGCTTCAAACACACACACACGACCACTCATTTCTCAGCTAGCCGAATACATTCATAACATGTTCGTTATCACTATTGGATCCACAATTTTTCCATGCTACGGATATTTAAACTACACACAGTACCGGGAACATACAACACTTAAAATACGTAGATGCATAGTCTAGAAAAGTCACATGAATAATGCCATTTTCCAGACTTCTTTTTTATCACAAATACAGGTGTGTTCCAAGGACTATTAAATAAGGCTGTATGCCCGTGATCTATTTGCTCTTCCAGTAAATTTTTCAATGTACCCAATTTTTCACTCATTCATAATTCCAATGCCTGTTCCCATTGCATTTAGCACATCTCTCCCCCACTAGATTAGTGGAACGTGCACAACTAAGGGTTACACTACACTTCAAGATAAGAGGCTGAGTTTGTAGGGACTAAGCCAAATGTATTTCAGGAATTCTTATGGTCTCAAGTCCTTGTGAGCCATGCTCTACAGAGTCAGCTTGGAACACAGCTGCCTTGGTACGTGCCTCTGAACCATGCTTTACTCCTGGTTTTCTGACAATACTGTCCCGTTCTTATCCCATTTTGATTTACACCAACTGGTAAAATGTTTGCCCTTTCCACACCGAGGGCAGATTTTAGGCCCTCTCTTCTGGTGTTGCGTGTGGCAGTCTCTTTTAAAATGTCTCTCCTTGCCGCATCTCTAAGAGAACGTATTTCTGTCCCAGATTACAGTCAGGGCAGCAGCTACCAGCTGTGCTTGATAGGTAAATGATCCCAGCTGTTGTTGTAGGTAATTGAGCCATTTCTTATTGTATCTGTTAACAGGCCCTTCTGTAATGCTGAAACTGCTTGGTTTGTGCGGCAGCAGTGGTAATGGAGAGCGGCACCCCCCCTCAGCCCAGGGCAGAGGCCCCTCTGCGGCGAGCCGCTCCGCGGGAGCTGGAGGGGTGGGGGGGTGGGGGTGCTGTCCTCGGCCAGGCGGCTTGGTTCTCTTTTTACAGTTTTTGGAATCTCCTTTATCGCTTCATCACTAATTAGTTCCCAGCGCAGACCGCCGTGCCGCGCATGGATCAAAGCTTGCAATATTTCAACTTCTCCCTGCTGCTGTGCCTCCCTCCTGGCTTGCGCCCGTTGGTCTGAGGGACAGTGAGGGGGTGGATTGGGCTCCTTGTCGGTGTCTCTCAGACCCGGATCAAAGAGATTGTTGGCCCTCCCATCGGGGGGTGCAAAGGCTAGCGCAGCCAGTTTAGGGGGGTGGGGAGTTAGTGCAGTTGTTGACGATCTTGCACTCGGCTCAGAATTATCGCTCTGGTTTTTAGAGCTGACATTTTTACAGACAGTTCCTTTCATGCCCTTCATCTCTTTTAATGTCTCTAAAACGAGACGCCAATACCTTATCAGCAGTTTTGCGGGTATATCATGCCCTCTGTTGGAGAGGATTTCCGCAAGTAGTGTGGCTGCAGCTTCTGTTTCCATAGCTGTGCCTAAGGGGTGAGGAGCGACCTCACACGAGTGTCTACCCTGCTTTTGCCCAGGCAGCGCTTCCCTTAGCCGCGGTTTCCCACTCCCCCTCCTCTAGCTGCCTTCACAGAATAACCAGGTTGGAAGAGACCCACCGGATCATCGAGTCCAACCGTTCCTATCAAACACTAAACCATATCCCTCAGCACCTCGTCCACCCGTGCCTTAAACACCTCCAGGGAAGGTGACTCAACCACCTCCCTGGGCAGCCTGTTCCAGTGCCCAATGACTGCCTTACCGCAGTCTCGGAGAAATTAAAAAAGCCGTTAACCATCCTCTGCTACCAGATGTGGGAGTGGGAGGCGGACCCCGAGTAACGATGAAATCTCAATGTGAATATAGTCGTTCTCCCCTATTCATAAACACAACACTCCTTATATACTTATTCTAGCAGAGCACAAGCTAATAAAACAACTTACAATTGGTCCTACTGTACTGTCCCTGCACCTTAAGTAGTTACAAGATTGGTTAAAAGATGTTAAGCACACGAAGGGGGCTGGTACAATGGTCTTGACGTGTTTTAGGGACTTTCCAGTGCTGAGTTCCGTGCTTTTGTTATGTACTTCTTCTATCAACATACCAAGGTCAGTTTTAAGGAGGAACGCCAGGCCTAGTCACAAGTGTTAACCCTGGATTGTTCATTGCTATCAAATCATGTCCTCGGTCGTCGAGCCATCCTTCCACATGTACCGAAGCCCTGCTTCCTAGGAAATGGTTTGATGTTGGCCTGTTCATGGGAAGTAGAAAATAAATCTTTTGGTTTCCTTTGCTTTGTACCTGGCCTTTGTTTTGCTTTATTAAACTGCCTTTATCTTGGCCCAGACAGGGTCAACCCACCGCGGCCCCTTTTTTTGATGCCCAACGTGGGACAGAGAAAAAAGCAGTTCTGAATTAAGCGTGCTATAGATATAGTAGTTATTAAATGGCAAGCTGCTGTGCAGGTCATGGAGTTTGGTGATTGCATTGTTTATCTCTTTATTTTGCAGAGCTTGGGAACATGTTCATGCAAACAATGGGTATGTGCTTTACCCTGGCATTGATGGCCTTTCTGTGCTGGGGGGAGCTGTCTTGTGGAGAAGATGAGGGAATAAACCTCCCTCTCCCTACTCAGGACTGATATGGATAGCTTTATTATGCAGGCTCCAGAGTTCCTTGTTCACCCTTACGTGAACCGTTTAATACTAATTAATACTTATCATATTATGGGGTTTGTGGAATCTGGTCTCATCCTGGTGTAAGAGAAGACAACTTATGGGTGATGCAATATTGAAACGTGCCACCCAAGACAGCCAGTCTGGCCAGACTGCCAGGTGGCAGGGTGTATGGAAGGATTTGGACAGATTTATCACCTCCCATATCCTGGACTTTATATCTGAACAGGCAAGTAATCCTGGCAAACTGATGCACCACTTGATAGAACTTGATAGATGCACCACTTGCCTTGCCCTAGCCCAGTGAAAACCAGCAGCTTCTAGCACTTTACTGGGGCCTGGCCTGTGCCTATCAGGCCACAGTTCAGTACTCTGAGACTGTGGTGGAGACAGGGACCCAAACTGCATTTGAAGACACCATACGTTGAGATAGGGACCCAAACAACAACTACTACAGTAATTGTCACAGTAGTGAAAAAGAAATGGTGGACAAGGAGAACAAGGAGTCCATATCATTGATTATTAAGGGAGGAGGAAAGATCTGATCAAGAAGCCGGTCCTTTGACAAAGAAATTGGAGGAAGGAGCAAGAGAATTTCGACAGGAAGTAGAAACTACTCAGTCCATGACCTCATCAGAACTTTGAGACGTGCAGAAAGATTACAGGTGCCAGCCAGGTGAGTGGATTACTGCTAGGATGACAGGGCTGACAGTAACTGGAAGGTAAGGAAGCCCAACAGCTGGCATCCCTTGCTAGGAACCGGGGAACTGAGAGAGGAAAAGAGGCAGTAGTTTGCGGTCTCTTGAAGTGGCTCCTCTCAAGTGTGAGTGCAAGATATCTATTTAAGGAAGATCTTGTGAACTACCCAGGAAAGTAGACTTCCGCAGATGAAGACATCTGGTACCTGAGAGAATTAACAGTGCTGGAAGTCATCTATAGTGATCTAGATGATTAGGAGACCTCCAAAGATCCAGAGGATGTCCTGTGCACACGGGCCATGTGGAAGAAGGTGATTCAAAATGCCCCAGCATTATATTCTAATTACTCATAGTGATGTATTGTCTGAATATGGATACACCAACTGCGGAGAGAGTTGGAGAGCTCCGAAACTCTGAAGAAAATCTCTGTCCCTCCTCATCCCTATGGGCCAATGCCTTGGTTGTCAGGGGCACCCCAAGAAATCAGTCCTCTCACGCCTCAGTCAGAGGGAAAGGGAGCCCCAAGCGCATGCTGTGTGGTGCACTCTGTTTTTTCCTGCATGACTGGAGGAGGACGTGAGGAAGTGGGATGGTGAGCTCACCTTTAAGCTGGAAGCCCGTGTGTGTGAAGTATATCAAAAAGAAAAGAAATGTCTATGAGCTTTGGAAGAAGGGACAGGTGTCTTGGGCGGACTACAGGAGGGAAGTGATATCGTGCAGGGAAAAAATCAGGAGGGCTAAGGCCCAACTAGAGATCAGATTGGCTAAGTCTGTGAAAGATAATAAAAAATCTTTCTATAAATTCATTAACAATAAAAGGAGGACTAAGGAAAATATACAGTCCCTATTGGATGCAGAAGGAACAAGAGTGACAGGGGATGAGGAAAAAAAGGCTGAGGTACTTAATGCCTTCTTTGCCTCCGTCTTTAATTGTAAAGAAAGTTGTTCCCTCTGTGTACAAACCCAGGAGCTAGAGGAGCAGAATGAGGCTCCCATGATCCATGAGGAGGTGGTTAGAGACTTGCTTGCCCAGCTAGACACCCACAAGTCTATGGGACTGGATGGGATCCACCCAAGAGTATAGCGGGAGCTGGCAGATGTACTTGCCAAACCCCTTTCCATCATCTTCCAACAGTCCTGGAAGACTGGGGAAATTCCACTGGACTTGGAGGCTGGCTGATATTGTGCCCATCTACAAGAAGGGTCGCAGGGAGGATCCAGGAAACTACAGGCCTGTCAGTCTGACCTCTGCCAGGGAAAGTCATGGAGCAGGTGATCTTGAGTGCTATCATGAAGCACATGCAAGAGAACCGGGTGATCAGACCCAGTCAACATGGGTTCACAAAAGGCAGGTCTTGCCAGACTAACCTGATCGCCCTCTATGACAAGGTGACCTGCCTACAGGATGAGGGAAAGGCTGTGGATGTGGTCTTCTTGGACTTCAGTAAAGCCTTTGACACAGTTTCTCACAGCATTCTGCTTAGAAACCTGTCAGCCTCTGGCCTGGACTGGCGCACACTCTCCTGGGTGGAAAACTGGTTGGATGGCCGGGCCCAGAGAGTGGTGGGAAATGGAGTTAACTCCAGCTGGAGGCCAGTGACAAGTGGGGTTCCCCAGGGCTCAGTGCTGTGTCCAGCCCTTTTCAATGTCTTTATCAATGACCTGGATGAAGGCATTGAGTGCACCCTTAGCTAGTTTGCAAACCACACTAAGCTGGGTGGAACTGTTGATCTGCTGGAGGGTCGGGAGGCTCTGCAAAGGGATCTGAACAGGCTGGACCGCTGGGCTGGACTAGGAGAAGTCTGGATGGAAAGCTGCCTGGAGGAGAAGGACCTGGGGTTGTTGGTTGACAGCCGACTGAACACGAGCCAGCAGAGTGCCCAGGTGGCCAAGAAGGCCAATAGCATCTTGGCTTTTATCAGAAACAGCGTGACCAGCAGGTCCAGGGAGGTTATTCTCCCTCTGTACTCGGCACTGGTGAGACCGCTCCTCGAATACTGTGTTCATTTCTGGGCCCCTCACCACAAGAAGGATGTTGAGGCTCTGGAGCGAGTCCAGAGAAGAGCGGCAAAGCTGGTGAAGGGGCTGGAGAACAGGCCTTATGAGGAGCGGCTGAGAGAGCTGGGGTTGTTTAGCCTGGAGAAGAGGAGGCTGAGGGGAGACTTCATTGCTCTCTACAACTACCTGAAAGGAAGTTGTGGGGAGGAGGGTGCTGGCCTCTTCTCCCAAGTGACATGGGACAGGACAAGAGACAATGGCCTCAAGCTCTGCCAGGGGAGGTTTAGTCTGGGCGTTAGGAAAAAAAATTGTCACTGAAGGGGTCACTGGGCCCTGGCAGAGGCTGCCCAGGGAGTTGGTTGAGTCACCTTCCCTGGAGGTGTTTAAGGCACGGGTGGACGAGGTGCTGAGGGGCATGGTTTAGTGTTTGATAGGAATGGTTGGACTCGATGATCCAGTGGGTCTTTTCCAACCTGGTGATTCTTTGATTCTATGAACTGAGAGGGAAGACAACTGTTAAGAAGGAGCCACCCAAGAAGGCTTTCAACATAGTTGCTGTAGAGACACAAGAAGGCAATCGGCAATCTCTCAGGGATAGAAGGACTGAGATCACCTTCCTTGAGGGGACCTCTGGTCTGGCACTGCAAAGGACAAGAACAGGAACCAACCAGAAACAGGGAAGGAGGATCCCTACTTCTGTCCAGGAGGAAGAAAGGGATGATCGAGTAGACTGTGTGGATTCGATGGCCTGGCACATCAGAGCCACAGAAGTATAAGGCTTTGGTAGACAGTGGTGCACCATCAGAGTATAGGGACACAGAACCCATCTGGATCTCTGGAGTGACAGGGGGATGCCAAGAACTGTCTATACTGGAGGCTGAGGTGAGCTTAACAGGGGACAAATGGGAGAAGCGTCCTATTGTGACCAGTCCAGAGGCCCCTTGTATCCTTAGCATAGGCTACCTCAGGACAGGATACTTCAAGGACCCAAAGGGGTACCAATGGGTTTTGGTGTAGTCACTGTGAATACAGAGAAGATCAAACAGCTGTCTATCCTGATTGGCCTCTTGAAAGATTCCTTTGTTGTGGGCTGGCTGTGAGTTGAAAACAGCAGGTGCCAATTACTACCAGGACAGTGCGCCGGCAGCAATATCGCATAAACCAAGGCTGTCTGGCTCCCACCCATGAGCTGATTCATCTACTGGAGAACTAAGGAGTGATTAGCAAGACTCACTCACCATTTAATAGTCCCATACAGTCGGTGCAAAATCTGATGGAGGATGGAGGTTAACAATAGACTGTTGTGGCCTGAACAAAGTCACTTCACCACTGAGTGCTGCTGTACCGGACATGTTAGAGCTCCAATACAAACTGGAGACAAAGGCAGCCAAGTAGTGTGCTACAACTGATATTATCAATGTCTTGTTCCCTTTGGCAGCAAAATATAGGCCACAGTTTGCTTTCACATGGAAAGGTGTCCAATACACCTGGAAACAACTGCCCCAGGGGTGGAAGCACAGCCCTGACATTTGTTGTGGACTGATCCAAACTGCACTGGAACAGAGTGATGCCCCTGAACATCTGCAATACATTGATGACATCATCATGTTTTCAGTAAGGCAGAAGAAGAGTTTGAGAAGGGAAAAAGAGTAATTTAGATTCTTCTGAAGGCCGGTTTCACCATGAAGAAAAGCAAGGTCAAGGGGCCTGCATAGGAGATTCAGTTCTTGGGAATGAAAAGACAGGATGGACATAGTCATGTGCCTATGGATGTCATCAACAAGGTAGCAACTATGTCTCCACTAGCTAACAAGAAGGAAATCCAAGCTTTCCTAGGCCTTGTGGGATTCTGGAGAATGCATACTTCAGGTTATAGTCAGCTTGTGAGCCTTTTTGAGTAACCCAAAAGAACTATTTTATGTGGGGCTTTGAACAACAATGAGCCTTTGAGCATATCAAACAGCAGACGGCTCATGCTGTAGCTCTTGGGTCTATCTGGACAAGAACAGCTGTGCAAAATGTACTCTACGCTGCAGCTGGGGAGCATGGACTTAGCCAGGGCAGCTGACCCGAACTGACCAAAGGGATATTCCATACCATATGATGTTGTGCTCGGCAATAAAATTTAAGAGATAGGAATAGGAAGCGGGGAGCATTTGGTATTTATAATGTTTGTTTTCTGGAGCAACTGCTACCCAGGAAATGGCTGGACATTGCCTGCTGATGGGAAGTAGGGAATAAATCTTTTGTTTTCCTTTGCTTCACGTATGGCCTTTGTTTTGCTTTATTAAAGTGCTTTATCTTGACCCACAATATTCTCCCCCTCAATATCCTGCTGAGGAGGCGAGTGATAGGGCAGCTTTGGTGGGCACCTGGCATCCAGGCAGGATCAACCCACCACACATAAAACCAAAATTTAAGAAGGATGAGAGAAAGATGAAAGGGCCAATATTTAAAACAAATGTTTTAATTTTATTTATTAGTGGCAGAAAAAAAACCTTTTTGCTCTTGCTAAAAAAAATTATTAATAATTTTTTTAGTGAGAGCAATGTGATTTGAATATGTTTCATTATTTTTTAAAGTCTTGGTTTAACACTTTGATGCAGCAGTTGGTCTGGTTCCAAGTTTACTTTATTTTGATACTTGGTTTTACTGGCTATCATAGCCGGAAAAAATACATGGATTTGAATGGAAGAAGTATATTGTTGCCTGCGCTTACTAAATCATGATATTAATTTTTTTCAATCCCATCTGCCAATTATGCAGTGGGATTTTTTTGAAATTCGGTGTTGTGGTTTAACCCTGGAAGACAGCTAAGCACCACACAGCTGCTCGCTCACTCCCCCTCCAGTGGAATGGTGGAAGAGAATAGGAAGGGTAAAAGTTGAGAAAACTTGTGGTTTGAATTAAGGGCAGTTTAATAAGTAATGCAAACAAGGAATTAATTCACTTTACTGCAGATGTTAAGCAGTCTGCAGGAAAGCAGGGATCCATCATGCCATCCCTCTGCCCATCCTCCCTTCCTCCTCCTTTCCCCCAGCTTTTTATTGTTGAGCATGATGTCATATGGTATGGAATATCCCTTTGGTCAGTTGGGGTTAGTTGTCCTGGCTGTATTCTCTTCCAACTTCTTGTGCACTCACAACTGATGTCAATCAGTTGTTCTTGCATATTGATAGTAAAGTGTTACAGTTTTATAGTTTCAACAAATGGGTTCAAAACCTATTGAAACTCTTGGAAGATTTTTTTAAACAGGTTAGAAAATTCTGTCTCCAGATTTTTTATGTGCTTAAATATGAGAGGCTTTATAGGTGCCACACTTGCACTGTTTTCATCAATGAAATCACATAACAATGGAAACATTTCCAAACATCTGTTTTCAAAATGCTCTCTACATAGCACAGGTTTCTTTTGAAAAGCAGTTACTTTCTTGCTCCTTGTTAAAACATCACCTTTATTTTGAAAGGACAGATTGTGTGCATTTGTTTTTGAAAATATCTGCATAAGCAAATAATAAGCCGCAAATGCACTTATTGTTAATTACCTGTATGCACTTATATATATATATTATTCAAAATAGTACTGGTACACTGCTCACCAAACCAGCTCCCAGGAGTGAGGCTTTAAAACTGCTCCCAAGAGTGGGGACTTGAAATCGACAATGAACAAAGTCTTACTTTAAAGATGATATACTTAATGGAGTCTGGAGTTGGCCCCTGCAGGAGTCCAATAACTTGTTTATGAGATATCATAGAAAAGTTCATGCAGGGGGAGTTCTTGGAGAGAGAGGCTCTGTTTTTGGTAGAAAATGAGTAATTTTTATATCCCTGTATGGGGTTTGCATGGGGATTTTGATAGCAGGGTTGGTGGGGTGTGTGTATGTGGGCCCCTACAAGGGTGGCTTTCATGAAAAGCTGATAGAAGATTCCCCCATGTCTGATAGAACCAGTTCCAGATGGCTCCAAGATGGACCTGCCACTGCCCAAAGCTGAGCCAATCAACAATGTTAATAGAGCCTCTGTGATGACATATTTAAGAAAAGGTAAAAGCTGCTGCGCAACAGCAGGTGGAAGAGGGGAGTGAGAATATGTGAGAGAAACAACCCTGCAGACACCAAGGTCAGTGAAGGAGGGGGGAGGAAGTGCTCCAGGCACCAGAACAGGGATTCCCCCCCAGCTCCTGGTAAAGATGAGGGTGACACAGATTGTCTCCCTGCAGCCCATGGAGGACCCCACATCAGAGCAGGTGCATGTGCCCTGAAGGAGGCTGTGACCCTGTGGAGAGCCTGTGCTGGAGCAGGCTCCTGATAGGAACCTGCATCCTGTGGAAAGGACCTACGCTGGAGCAGTTCTTGAACAACTGCAGCCTGTGGGAAGGACCCCCATTGGAGAGATTAATGAAGGAACTGCCTTCTGTGGGAGGGAGGGACCCCACACTGGAGCAGGGGAAGAGTTTGAGGAGGAAGGAGTGGCAGAGATAAAATTGTATGAACTGAATGCAACCTCCATTCCCTGTGCTGTTTAGGGGGAGGAGGTAGGTAAAAGTTGGGAGTGATTGGTCAGTAATTGCTGAGTGATCTCCCTATCCTTATCTCAACCCACAAGCTTTTATTTATATTTATTTTTTTCTCCTCCCTGTCTAGGTGATGATAGAGCTGCTTGGTGGGCACCTGTCAGCCAGCCAAGGTTAACCCACCACAATTGTTCAGACATAAAGGGGCATAGGACACCACCAATTGGAGCAGCCAATAGGTGTTCCTAATTTCTATTTTTCACCTGGGATGGTCAATAAATAATGATGTTTTCCTAATCTCTCATACCAATTTTTTTTTCAGACTGTTTTCCTGTTCTTGCAGTTAGAACAGCCAATGGCAGTTACCAGTTCCTTCTTTTTCAGGATGTTTTTCCTCTTTACCAGACTATTTTTTATCTTTCTAGAAAATAAGTTGTCGTTACATTTTCTTGGTTTTGTGCTTATTAATGGTATCCCAGGATGTCTCCAGTTTCTAGGTACACAGCTGCACTTCAAAGATGCCAGTTGTGCTTCTAAAGGATGCCTCTGGTTCACAGGCCTAAATCCCAGACTAGCATTTCCCAGGCTGGCAGGTATTTTCTCTGTTGATATTTCAGCAGACATCTTCTGTTCAGTGTTTTTCTCTTTATAACCAGATGTAGTATACGTTACACATGACCTGACATATGGACTGAGTGAGGGTACAAGTGTCAATTCATATATTAAGTATTAGTAAAGCTTAATGTTTTTTATTTTTTTTAAATATAAATATGAATTCTGGTATTTTCTTCCCCCACTTCAATGGATCATTTTGTGCACCCCCCCTTTGTAAACCATTGGTCTAGAACACAGGACATTGAATAGATGATATACTTTGTCTTTCCAATTTGAACAGATTTGGACCAACAGCATGGAGGTGAATGATTATGTTTATTACCTACTCTCTGAGTTCTCTTAGTTTGTTTGACACTTGACATCGTGGCACCCTTCACTCTCTGGGCACTCTGTATCTCAGCTCATTTGCTCCGTCTCTCAGCGTGTGCTTGCAATGTGCTCAACATTCTCACTGGACTTGCCTGCCCAGCTCTGCCACCCTCCCCCCCAGACTGATGGATTCTCACTCACAATTCCCCCCTCGCAATTCTCTCCCAGTTCTATCTCAGCCCATGTTCTTCTCTTAGTCCTCTCTCCTCTGTCAACTCTTTCTAGTCCCTCTCACCTCTGTCTCAACACTCTCTCAGTCCTTGACCCTCTCCCAGCTCTGTTGTCCCAAACTCCCCTCTTTGCTCTCTCTTGGCACTTGTTCCTCTCCCAGCTCTCTCATGGTTTTTCAGCCCTTGCCCCTCTATCAGCTCTCTCTCAGCTGTTGCACCCTGGCTCTCCTCTCCCTCTTGTCTCTCTGTCTCTCTAGCCCCTCCCCCCCGCTCCCTCTTGATGCTTGCTTTTCTCAGTACTCTAACCCTCTCTCTCGAAGACCTTGACCCTCTCTTGGCTCTTTTGGCTCTCACTTCTCTCCTGGTTGTCTCTTGGCCCTCTTGTGTTTCAGATGAGCCCCCACTCCTCTTTCCATGATCTTTCTTGGTCCTCACCCCTCTCCAGCTCTCACCTTGCTTTCTTTCAGCCCTGGCTCCTCTTTCATCTCTTTCTTGGCCATCGCTCTTCTTGGCCCTCACTCAGCTATTGACTCTGTCTCCCTCCCATTTGGGATTTCTTGGGTTACTCTCTGCTCGCTCTCAGGTCTCTCTTGTCTTTCTCATGCGTATTCTCACCCCTCATATCTCTCTGAGCCCATGTCCCTCTCTTGGTTCTCTCCCAGCCCTCACCCCTCTTTACCCTTACTCCTTTATGTGTTCTTGCTCCTTCGTATACACAGGGAGAAGACATGAAAGGCCAAAGCTCAATTAGAATTGAAACTGGCCAGTGTTGTGCAAGACAAGATGATCTTTTTAAAGTATGTTAATAGCAAAAGGAGTTGTAAAGAAAACATTGGACCGATACTTATTGAAGATGGTCTCCTGACTAATAGGGATGAAGAAAAAGCAGAGGCATTCAATGCATTGGAGCATCAGGCAATCTTTAATGAAGTAAAGTTTGACAAGAACAAATGGTGGATTCTGCACCTAGGCTGGAGTAAGGCTGAGCACAAATATAAATTGAGAGAGGAGTGGCTGGAGAGCAGCCCTGCAGAAAGGGATCTCGGGGTGCTAGATGACAGCAGGCTCAGTATGAGCCAGCAGTGTGCCCTGGCAGCCAAGAGGGCAAACCACATCCTGGGGTGCACTAAACACAGCATAACCAGCTGGTCAGAAGAGGCGATTATTCCTCTGTATTCAGCGTTGGTGCTGCCTCACTTTGAGTACTGTGTGCAGTTCTGGGCCCCACAATTTAAGAAGGATGTGAAGGTTCTTGAATGCATCCAGAGGAGGGCAGCAAAGCTGGTGAAAGAGTTGGAAGGCATGTCCTATGAGGAGTGGCTGAGGACTCTGGGTTTGTCTAGTTTGGACAGAAGGAGGTTGGGAGGTGACTTCATTGCTCTCTACAGTTTCCTGAGGAGGTGAAGTGGAGAGGGAGGTGCTGAGCTCTTCTTCCTGATCTCCTGTGACAGGATGCGTGAAAAAGGCTCAAAGCTGCACCAGGGGAGTTTTAGACTGGACATGAGGAAGCATTTCATTATCGAGAGAGTGGTCAAACACTAGGGCAGGCTTCTTAGAGAGGTGGTCAATGCCTCAAACTTGTCAGTGTTTCAGAGGCATTTGGACAATGCCCTTAATCATAGAATGGTTTGGATTGGAAGGAACCATGAAGGCCATCTAGTCCAACCCCCCTGCAGTGAACAGGGACATCTTCCACTAGATCAGGTTGGTCGGAGCCCTGTCCAAGCTGACCCTGAATATTTCCAGGGATGGGGCATCTACCACCTCTGGTCAACCTGTTCCAGTGTCTCACCACCCTCAGTGGACAAAATTTTTTCCTAATATCTAGTCTAAATTTCTCCTCTTTTAGTTTAAAACCATTACCCCTTTTCCTATTGCTACAGGCCCTGCTAAAAGTTTTTCCTCATCTTTCTTATAAACCCCCTTTATGTATCGAAAGGCTGCAATAAGACCTCCTTGGTGTTTTCTCTTCTCCAAGCTGAACAACCCCAACTCTCTCAGCCTCTCTTCGTAGGGTGTCACGGTCAGGGCGGCCAACAACACGTGAAAGTTGTGTGCAAAAGGACATCTTTATTGGTTTTACAAGACCTTTTATACCCTTTCTGGGACTGTGTGCCCATATATGATTGGTTTAGCCAAAGACCAACAGTTCATAATTGGATGACTCTTTCTCTGTTGTAACTTCATAATTGGATGATTCCACCTGCGGCCTGGCAGCTTCTTAATCTTGTTTACTCAGGTCTTCTTGGCACTTTCCAGCTTCATCAAGGGTACACGGGTATCTGTTCAAGGCCAATGTTAAGCTTGCATTCTGATCCCTCGGAGCAGCCAAGGTTTCCACAATTCCCCCTTTTTGTATTTGTGCTACTAAAATTGCCCATGCTGTCTGCTCTAGGGCCCTTGCAACAGAGACACAAGACATGGCAATGTTAATAACACAACTACAATGACGGACAAAAATCAACAATCCAGATTTTATCAAAGATAGCAACCCACTCAGCTCAATCGATGTAGCATTGGTTTGCTTACTCAACCTACATCCCAAGTTTGTCAGCTTTTTCAAGGCTGCTGCAGCAGCAACCCCAGGTGCCAATGCTGAGGCTGCTATAATTTCCCCAGGTCCCCAAAAGGTGACTGTATCCTCACAATTGGCCTCAAACTGATGGATATATCTTTTGGTTCGTTTTTTGTTATGAATCATAATAAGGTTGGGTGTTAGTAATGTAAGCCGCCCAAAGCTACATGGCCCACCATTAAGTTTCAATGGAATTCCACCCCCGTGCTCTATCCCCACAAATTAGAAAAATCCCTACAGGCAAAGCAGCTAGAACAGAAAAAGAGTGTGTTATATTAGAAGAGGTGTATCTGCTTCGGTTGTTGGACTATCCGTTCTTCACTTGCGTGAACGATCCATAACACTCCGAATAAGGTGAGCTGGAACTCACCGGGGGCCATCATCTGTAGAAACAAAAGCATATCCTCGACCCCATGTTATGACATGGTCCTTCCCATCGGCCCGATTCCAAAGATTTTAATAATACCTTGGCTCCTTCCTTGTTGAGCTACTGACCCTCTGTTTGTAAATACAAAAAACGCCTTACTATAGGCGATTGTTCTATTCCCTGTTTTTCTCGCTCATTTAAGTAATTCAATACATATAGTGCTTTCCTTAATCTGTTCTATGGTGTTTTACCCTTCATTCCTCCTTTTTATTTTAACAACATATTCTTCAGTGTCTGATAGGCTTGCTCTACTATCACCTGTCCTTGTGTAGAATGCAGTATGCCTGTGACGTGTTATTCCCTAGGTATGAAAAAACTTCTCAAGTTGGTCACTTATATATCCTGGCCCATTATCTGTTTCTACCTGTTTGAAAATTCCCAAGGCTGCAAATGCATTGACATGCTGTAAAAAGTTATTAATTGGGCTTTCCTTTGCTAAAACCCCATTCACAGTTGTCTTGCCAGAGCCCAGCAGTTGCTGATCTGATAAGGGACACTGGAATGTTCTCACAAATTGGCATTCCCCTAGAGAGATAACACAGTTAACTCCTCTGGACTTCGGGAAGAGCTGAAAAGAAAAAAAGTTCACATTCAGGGAGAAAGGAAGGAGGAGGGGGGCACTCACGCGCACAGCTGCAAGGCTGTGTTTTTTCCATTTTTTTTTCTCTCTCTCTTTTTATTTTTTTTCCTTTTTGTTTTGCTAGGTATTTTAAAATTCTACCCGCTGGGGCCTTTAATTACAAAAAGTCCCCAGGTAAATCTGCCTGTTTGCCAGCTTAGTGGACATTTGAGATTGAAAAGTCCCAGAGATGTATTTCTAAGATTAATCAAAACCAATTTGTAAGTCTTAAAAACATTTGAAGTGCTTCAAACACACACACACATGGCCACTCATTTCATAGCTAGCTGAATACATCCATATAATGTTGGTTATGACTAGTCGATAATAACAGCATGGGTTGTTCACTGTTGGATCCACAATTTTTTGATGCTATGGATATTTAAAGTACACACGGTACTGGGCACATACAACACTTAAAATATGCATTATCTAATGAGGCTTGTATCGATAGTCTAACAAGTGTTCCAATTCCAGTAAAATATTGTTTTTCATTGCACTGTGAGTATTGTACATTGCAGGTTAACGTTGGTCATGATTTTTATAGTTTCTGCATCCATAGAATCATGGACTGGTCAGTCGAACCAAAACCTCCATCTCCTCTTATGCGATTTCCTGCATGGGGTACAATTGCTGGAAAACAAAATAGCTGAATAATTCTAGTGCCCTTTGATATAAAGCAAGGAGGCATAGGCATCCAAGTCATTACTTGTATTGCTCTCATAAAGTCGGCATCAGTCAATTCTGGTAAAACAATCTTTGTGAGAGGTGATCGTGCAATTAACTGTGCACTAAGTCCATTTTTGCATTCTCTGAGGCTAATTGTTTAAGCAAAACTTCTCTAGCGGCGATATTGCCTGCCTGCTTATTTAAGGCCTCCTGTAGTTTGTCTAGAAAAGTCATGTAATAAACGCCATTTTCCAGATTTCTTTTTTATCACAAATACAGGTGTGTTCCAAGGACTATTCCTCCACTAACATTTGCAATGCACCCAATTTTCCACTCGTTCATGGTTTCAATGCCTATTCCCGTTGCATTTAGCACATCTCTCCCCCACAAGATTACGGGAACGTGCACAACAAAGGGTTGCACTACAGCCATTTTAAGATGTTCTGACTTTCCCCTTTTTTAAACTTAATGTGCACATCAACATAGTACGCTGAGTTTGTAAGGACTGAACCCAGTGTATTTCAGGGATTCTCGTGGACCCAAAACCTTGTGAGCCACGCTCTATAGAGTCAGCTTGAAACACAGCTGCTTTGAACAAGATTAATTGTGCTATCTGGCTATCCTTTGGTACTAACACTAGTGGAGACAGTGTCCATGCTATTGCTTGAATTATTCCAGTAAAGTCTGCTCTATGACCCCAGGTAAAACAAAGATTCCCAACCGAGTTATTGATGATCATCCTAATAACAAGGCACTAGAGCCACCCCTCAATGGTCCTTTTACATTCAGTGTTATTGTGTGAACTGCAGACGATTGCAGCCCTACTGCGATGGTGGTGGTCACGTCCATCCTGGCGCTGCCGCTGGTTCTTGCTCTGAGGTGAGAGCTGCTGTCGGCACGCGCCTCTGAACCATGCTTTGCTCCTGGTTTACAGTCAGAGCAGCAGCCATTAGCCATGTTTGATAGGTAAATGATCCCAGATGCTGTTGTAGGATTTTTCACACCGCACAATATCTTCCTACATTCGTCATTAGGATTTTCTATTGCTGATTGCAAAATTAAGCCCTCTAGCTGCTCGGTTGTCTACCTGCTTGTCGAGCGCATCCTTCAATCTGTCTATAAATGCCATATACGGGTCATGCCTGTTTCGACTTTCCAACATCTGGTATCTATAGAAGTGTTGGATAAGCAAATGCCACGCCTGTTGTAAAATCACGTTATTTAAACTGGCTTGATTCTTGAACTGCTACAAACATCGTTTAATTGTGTCATTTCTTATTGTGATCTGTTGCAGTCCCTTCGGTCACGAAGGACCATCCTGTGGGCACTGTAAATTACCAGGGGGTGCTCCAGCCACTCCAGGCGGGGCCACGGGAGCTGGGGGGGGGCGCCTCGGCCAGGTGGCTTGGTTCCAGAGCAGTTAGTAGTTTCTCTTTTGCAGCTTTTGGAATCTCCTTTATCACTTTGTAACAAATTGGTTCCCAGCGCGGACCGACGTCCCGCGCATAGATCACAGGAGAAGCTTGCAACAGTTCAAGGTCCCCCCGCTGCTGCGCCTCCCTCCTGGATGTGCCCATTGGTCTGAGAGACAGGGTGGAGATGGATCAGGCTCCTTCTCGGGGTCTCTCGGACCCGAATCGAAAGGGTTGTCAGCATCCCCGTCAGGGGGTGCAGAGGCAAGTGCAGCCAGTTTAGGGGGATGTAGGGTTGATGATCCTGCACTCAGCTCTGAATTATCGCTGTGCTCTTTGGAGCCGACATGCACCTTCAGCACTTCAAAAACATTTCACTAGGGATTGAGCAACTTAGTAGCCATTTTATCCGCCCGAGTTGCTTGATCCCATAGTCGAACTCTGATTTTATCCCAGGTTTCTTGCTCGAATGCTGAGCAAATGTCAAAAGGTGGCTCATGAATTTTAGGGCATACTCTGGAATCTACTTTCTTTTCACCTTCTAACTTTACTTTCTCCCTTGTTCCCTTAATGTCCATAACTTGTTTATTCCTCGGAGTCTGTTCCTCTGAAAGGAGCGGCACGTGAGGTGCGAAACGCTGCATGGTATTAGAAGCAGAGGCGATGCCCTCTGCCTGGTCTCGCTGCAGCTTAAAATCATTCAGAGTCTCATAAAGCAGACGCCATATCGTTAAAAGTGCTGCAGTGTCTTTGGCTCCCCATGTGGCACAGTCCTCTAACTTAAATCCCCGTTTTTGCAAGATCATTTTCCACATATTAATGATCAAGTCTATGGGGCCAGATGGGATTCATCCAAGGGTATTGAAAGAGCTGGTGGATGTGCTGGCCAAACCCCTTTCCATCATCTTCCAGCAGTCCTGGAAGACTGGGGAAGTTCCACTGGACTGGAGGCTGGCTGATGTTGTGCCCATCTACAAGAAGGGTCGCAGGGAGGATCCAGGAAACTACAGGCCTGTCAGTCTGACCTCAGTGCCAGGGAAAGTCATGGAGCAGGTGATCTTGAGTGCTATCATGAAGCACATGCAAGAGAACCGGGTGATCAGGCCCAGTCAACACGGGTTCACAAAAGGCAGGTCTTGCCAAACTAACCTGATCGCCTTCTATGACAAAGTGACTCGGCTGCTGGATGAGGGAAAGGCTGTGGATGTGGTCTTCCTGGACTTCAGTAAAGCCTTTGACACAGTTTCTCACAGCATTCTGCTTGAGAAACTGTCAGCCTCTGGGCTGGACAGGCGCACACTCTCCTGGGTGGAAAGCTGGTTGGATGGCCGGGCCCAGAGAGCGGTGGTAAATGGTGTTAAATCCAGCTGGAGGCCAGTGACAAGTGGGGTTCCCCAGGGCTCAGTGCTGGGTCCAGCCCTGTTCAATGTCTTTATCAATGACCTGGATGAAGGCATTAAGTGCACCCTTAGCAAGTTTGCGGACGACACTAAGCTGGGTGGAAGTGTCTGTCTGCTGGAGGGTAGGGAGGCTCTGCAAAGGGATCTGAACAGGCTGGACCACTGGGCAGAGTCCAATGGCATGAGGTTTAACAAGGCCAAATGCCGGGTCCTGCACTTGGGGCACAACAACCCTATGCAGTGCTACAGACTAGGAGAAGTCTGTCTAGAAAGCTGCCTGGAGGAGAGGGACCTGGGGGGACCTGTCTGATCATGAGCCAGCAGTGTGCCCAGGTGGCCAAGAAGGCCAATGGCATCTTGGCTTGTATCAGAAACGGCGTGACCAGCAGGTCCAGGGAGGTTATTCTCCCTCTGTACTCGGCACTGGCGAGACCGCTCCTCGAATCCTGTGTTCATTTCTGGGCCCCTCACCACAAGAAGGATGTTGAGGCTCTGGAGCGAGTCCAGAGAAGAGCAACAAAGCTGGTGAAGGGGCTGGAGAACAGGCCTTATGAGGAGCGGCTGAGTGAGCTGGGGTTGTTTAGCCTGGAGAAGAGGAGGCTGAGGGGAGACTTCATTGCTCTCTACAACTACCTGAAAGGAAGTTGTGGGGAGGAGGGTGCTGGCCTCTTCTCCCAAGTGACATGGGACAGGACAAGAGACAATGGCCTCTAGCTCTGCCAGGGGAGGTTTAGTCTGGGCGTTAGGAAAAAAAATTGTCACTGAAGGGGTCACTGGGCCCTGGCAGAGGCTGCCCAGGGAGTTGGTTGAGTCACCTTCCCTGGAGGTGTTTAAGGCACGGGTGGACGAGGTGCTAAGGGGCATGGTTTAGTGTTTGATAGGAATGGTTGGACTCGATGATCCGGTGGGTCTTTTCCAACCTGGTGATTCTATGATTCCTTACTTAAGGAAGTACCCATGTTCCCAGCGGCTCACCTTATCCAGGTGTCTCTTCAAAATAGCCGGCTCTGGCAGCTCTCTTACCTGCTGCTCTCTGCTTCACTTGGCGCCGTTTCCATGGCTCTTGAGCTCTGCTGTTCAAAGGTCCAGTTGCTGTGATCACATCGGTATCACGAGATGTCGTGGTTGGGGCAGCCAACGACACGTAAAAGTTGTGCGCAAAAGGACATCTTTATTGGTTTTACAAAACTTTTTATACCCTTTCTGGGACTGTGTGTCCATGTATGATTGGTTTAGCCAAAGACCAACAGTTCATAATTGGATGACTCTTTCTCTGTTGTAACTTTATAACTGGATGATTCCATTTGTGGCCTGGCAGCTTCTTAATCTTGTTTACTCAGGTCTTCTTGGCACTTTCCAGCTTCTTCAAGGATACACGGGTATCTGTTCAAGGCCAATGTTAAGCTTGCATTCTGATCCCTCAGAGCAGCCAAGGTTTCCCACAGTAGGGGAGTTGTTCCAGGCCTTTGATCATTTTGGTGGCCCTCCTCTGGATCTGGTCCAACAGGTCCATGTCCCTCCTGTGCATGAGAGCTCCAGAGTTGGACACAGTATTTCAGGTGTTGTTTCACCAGAGTAGAGGAGCAGAATCACCTCCCTCAATGTGCTGTCCCTTCACAGCCCGTAGCAGTTGTGTTAATTCTGCCACAGAAGCCTGTTGCAATATTGTTTTTGGAATACCTGCACTGACTGCCTGCTAATAAAGATAATTCCGTCCCACACCAGCTTTATTACCATAAGTAACTGCAGGGGCTCTGTGGTGCCACTCACGATTCCCTTGAAGGGATTGATTGGAGCCTCTAGCAACATTAGTATCCAGGAGTTGTATCCTCCGATAAGATTCCCTGGGCTCATGTGGTTGAGGATTAGTGATCGACCACCCCATTCTCCTACCATAATTATGATTTCCTGGATTGCCTCATTCCATGTAGGAATGGCCTGGGCTCGTCGTTGCTGAGCATTCCTACCAAACTCCCTAGCTTGCTTTGCCTGCCGTATCCGATCCTGAATGCCTGCCACGTATGATTTCAGACTATCCGGTAACCCTTTTACCAGTGGGGTCAGTCTATCTGGATCCACTGGGGCCAGCATGGGAGAATTATGTATTAGTCCCCGCTCATACATAGCCTGAATACATGCAGCCTTCTGTACGTATGATGATAAATCAGAGAAACACGGGGTTTTGATTACCAAGGAATCTCCACGTTCCTGTGGATCAATGCCTCCAGCCCAATAAGCTGCACGGGCTGTCAGAGACCTATTTTCCTGCCCTGGAATTAAATTTAGAAACACAACAGGTCCCCAGTATCCACCAACTTTAACCTGGGCACACTGCTGGCTCATGTTCAGTCGGCTGTCAACCAACAACCCCAGGTCCCTCTCCTCCAGGCAGCTTTCTAGACAGACTTCTCCTAGTCTGTAGCACTGCATAGGGTTGTTGTGCCCCAAGTGCAGGACCCGGCATTTGGCCTTGTTAAACCTCATGCCATTGGACTCTGCCCAGTGGTCCAACCTGTTCAGATCCCTTTGCAGAGCCTCCCTACCCTCCAGCAGATCGACACTTCCACCCAGCTTAGTGTCATCCGCAAACTTGCTAAGGGTGCACTCAATGCCTTCATCCAGGTCATTGATAAAAACATTGAACAGGGCTGGACCCAGCACTGAGACCTGGGGAACCCCACTTGTCACTGGCCTCCAGCTGGATTTCACACCATTTACCACCGCTCTCTGGGCCCGGCCATCCAACCAGTTTTCCACCCAGGAGAGTGTGCGCCTGTCCAGGCCAGAGGCTGACAGTTTCTCAAGCAGAATGCTGTGAGAAACTGTGTCAAAGGCTTTACTGAAGTCCAGGAAGACCACATCCACAGCCTTTCCCTCATCCAGCAGCCGAGTCACTTTGTCATAGAAGGCGATCAGGTTAGTCTGGCAAGACCTGCCTTTTGTGAACCCGTGTTGACTGGGCCTGATCACCCGGTTCTCTTGCATGTGCTTCATGATAGCACTCAAGATCACCTGCTCCATGACTTTCCCTGGCACTGAGGTCAGACTGACAGGCCTGTAGTTTCCTGGATCCTCCCTGCGACCCTTCTTGTAGATGGGCACAACATCAGCCAGCCTGCAGTCCAGTGGGACTTCCCCAGTCTTCCAGGACTGCTGGAAGATGATGGAAAGGGGTTTGGCCAGCACATCCGCCAGCTCCTTCAATACCCTTGGGTGAATCCCGTCCGGCCCCATAGACTTGTGGCTTTCAAGTTGGGCTAGCAAGGCTCTGACCACCTCCTCTTGGATCATGGGAGCCTCATTTTGCTCCTCTAGCTCCTGGGTTTGTACACAGACGGAACAACTTTCTTTACAATTAAAGACTGAGGCAAAGAAGGCATTAAGTACCTCAACCTTGTTCACATCCCCTGTCACTCTTGTTCCTTCTGCGTCCAATAGGGACTGTATGGTCTCCCTAGTCCTCCTTTTATCATTTATAGGTTTAAAGAAAGATTTTTTATTATCTTTCACAGACTTTGCCAATCTGATTTCTTGTTGGGCCTTAGCCCTTCTGATTTTTTTCTCTACACAATCTCACTTCCCTCCTGTAGTCCACCCAAGAGGCCTGTCCCCTCTTCCAGAGCCCATAAACGTTTCTCTTCTTCTTGATATCACTCAAGATCTCTCTGTTCAACCATGCTGGCTTTCTCCCCTGCCAGCTTTTTTTCCGGAACATGGGGATGGCTTTCTCCTGAGCTGCTAGGATTTCCTTTTTGAAGAGCTCCCAGCCCTCCTGGGCTCCCTTGCCCTGGAGTACTGTCTCCCATGAGACTTTGCCAACCAGCCTTCTGAAGAGTTCAAAGTCTGCCCTCTGGAAATTTAGTGCTACTGTCCTGCTAACCACCCTCTTCACTTCACCTAGAACAGAAAACCCTATCATCTCACGATCACTTAGTCCTAGGTGTCCACCTACTGCCACATCCCCCACAAGGCCTTCTCTGTTCACAAACAGCAGGTCCAGGAGGGCACCCTCCCTTGTTGGTTCATTCACCAGCTGTGCAAGGAAGTTGTCTTCCACACACTCCAGGAACCTCCTAGACTGCTTCCTTTCTGCTCTATTGTACTTCCAGCAGATATCAGGAAGATTAAAGTCTCCCACAAGAATGAGAGGCATTGATCTAGAGATTACCCCAGCTGTTTATAGAAGAGCTCATCAGCTGCTTCTCCTTGGCTGGGTGAATATGAATATGTAATAGGCATTTATGAATAGGCATGTCTTTACACTATAACTGTCTGCTTGTTAGACCGTTCGGTGTGCGAGTTAGGAGGATTACCCCTTCGCACCCGCTGGTGAATAAACGCATACCTACTTTATAACCCTTAACAGAGTTATAGAGTTTTATTCCGCAAAACAATTTGGTGACCCAGATGGGACACCCTCTCTATCTGGCTGCAGGACCGGTGGGGAGCAGGACGTTCTAGGCGCCACCGGACTGTTTCTCCAGAGAATCTCCCATCCTCATCGGATCGCTGCGGGGAGAGAGACAGCCCATCAGTGGGCGGACAAGGTATGTGACATGTAGTGAGGTGAGCTTTGGGGAGGGATTCCCTATAGCTTGCCAAAACCTTGTAAGGCGTCCGAGGCTGGGGATCGCTATCATCGTATTTCAAGTGTTGTATGTTCCCGGTACCATGTGTGGTTTGGATATCCATAACAAAAGAAATTGTGGATCCAATTCGACTGATTGTAACACTGTGTGAGTTGGGCTGGCTCTGAAATGAATGGCTGTGTGTTTGAGATGCAGCATCGCTGCAAAGCAAGTGAGGAGTTCTGGTTGTTGTGTGTTGTTAATTTGTTCTGTGCTCCGTGAATTGTTTAATGTATGATAGAGTGCTGGAGTTTGGCAGGAATTTAAAACTTTGGATACTGGTGGGGAGAGAAGCGGGTACGCCGGGGTGGGTTCAAGTAGCCGACCTGTGCCACCAAGGAGTTTCAAGTACTATGCAGGTAAAACTAGGCAGGACAGCTTGCTCACTCTGAAAAGCGAGGGGCGCTGCCAGAGACAAAGCGCTTGAAGCTTCAAATATTTATAAAACTTACAAATTAGTTTTGAAAATATCTAGCAGAAAGAAAAAGAAAAAATAAATGGAAAAACCCAGCCTTGTGGCTGGCTGTGTGTGTGTATGGGTGCCCCCTCTTCTGCTTGTTTGCTGAGTCTGCGGGAGTTAAACATGTTATCTCTGTAGGGAGATACTGGGTTTTGAACAATTCTATTTGCATAAGAATAATGAGCAAACCCGCTATTATAGGGATTCCTAAACAGGCTTTATTAAAAAATGGGAGAAATTATCCTTAAAATTTTAAGAGTGCCAACTATTGATTGATCCAAAATTTGTTGTGTGATTATTTCTGCGGACAGTTTTATTGTGTATAATTGGGGAACAATACTTTCAGGTTTGGTATATGTATGTGTATATTATGTTTATCAGTAATGTAAGTAAGGTTGAACTACTGCCTAATTGGCAAGGACAAAGCTTAATGTAATTAAACGGAAAGTATGATCCATAGTGGAAAAGAAAGTTTGGTTTCAGAAATCCGGGACCTTGAGGGGAAAGACCGGGAAGGGGTTAAAGAATAGTGTAAAGAAAGTTTTTGGTGAAATTTGAGAAAGAAAGAGGTGAAACTAAGGAAAAGGCAAACTAAAGAAACTGAAAATGGAAAACAAAAGAGCCCTCTGGGCTGTGTATTAACACATCGGAAGGATGTTGTTTGGAACTGGGAGCACTGAAAACAAAAAGACCTTTATTAAATATTGTAATCAATGGTGGCTGCTTTACAAATTAGATGATGGGGCAAAGTGGCCACTTAATGAGACAATAGATTGTAACACCCTCTTACAATTAATATTGGTTTTGAGGAGAGAAGGGAAGTCGGATGATGTGTCTTATGAGGATATGTTTTTAACCCTCCATAACAATCCGGAGTGATAAAGGGACTGTGGAATTGTGCCCGCACAGGACCCTCTGGCACTCGCCCTTGAGCGAGAAAATAACAAGGAATCTGGAGGTAAACTGAGGCGGTGTTGTTCAGCATGAAGCATCGGACAAAAGTGCACAAAGTTAAACAAAACTCACCAGGCACAATACCAGGATCTAACTGATCTGTTTAAGCCTCCCCCTCAATCACAGGAACAAGATGCGGACTCGGAAAGGACCCCCACTCCTCTGGATAGCCCAGTATCCTCCTGCATCAGAAAAGGTCTGCTCCAGTGGTCCTGCAGGCAGCTCTCTGGGAGGCAGTAGGACCTGATGGAGGGGCAATGCTAATCAAGGTACCTTTTCCACCGCCAATTTAGAAACATGGAAAGGGTTGCCTGAGACTACCGGAATGATCCGGTAAGTGCAGCCAAACATTTTCAGTTTATTATAAGACAGCACAACCCCAATAGGGGCGATCTACAGTTATTATTGGAGTGTTTGACAGAGACAGAGAAACAATGAAACAGTCTTAAAGACTGTGGGGGATTTGGCTGAAGATTATTATAAACAAGAAGGGGTGGATGTTAAAGATTATTTCCCTCTTCAAGACCCAAAGTGGGATGCGAACAGGAATGCACATAAGGAAAGGTTGCAAGCATATCAGGGGTGGATTCTGGAAGGGATAGAGAGCGCCATTCCTAAAACAATAAATTGGTCAGTATTATATGCAGTTAAGCAAGGTCCTTCCGAGTCACCATCTGAATTCCTGGATTGATTAAGGGATGCAATGTACCACAACACACCGCTGGATCCTGGGTCGGAGGTAGGAATACAACAACTAGTTTCTTTGTTCTTGGGTCACTCAGCAGGGGATATCAGGCGTAAATTTCAAAAGCTGAATTCCATAGGAGATAGGAACCTGCAAGTATTGCTGGATGAGGCGAAAAAGAAATGAAAGAGAGCGGAGTAATCAGAAAGGACAGATAGTGGCCCATGTGAAGGAGGATTGATGGACATCTGGGGAATCCACCCTAGCAGATCCTCTGATTATAATGAAGCTAGGGAAAGAGTAAAAGAAGGTAGAATTTTGATTGATGCCGGGGCAACATATTCAGCTTTAAACCAAGCTTTGATACCCCTGGGAAATGACTACATGCTGGTAAAGGGAGCAACTGGCCAAAGAGAAAAGGCATATTTTTGCAAACCTTTGAAATACAAATTGGGGAAACAATGGGGTATACACCAATTCCTGTACATGCCCCACTTCCCCGAAGGCACATTTGGGGAGAGATTTATTAGAACAATTAGGAGCTGTGATTAAATTTGAAAAAGGAGAAATTACTCTGGAGGCAAATGAACAATACATACAAATAATGAGCTTATCTCTAGCTAGTGTGCCCACAGGAGGAAAGGTTGACGAGGAAATTACAAACCAGGTATACCCTGGGGTATGGGCCACTGATGTGCCCAGAAAAGCAAAGAATGCTCCACCTGTTGAGGTCAAATCAAAGAAGGGCGGCAGCCAGTAAGAATTAAATAAGATCCCCTAAAGAGAGAAGGCAGGGAAGAAATTCAGACAATACCTGTCTGTAAGCCTGATGGATCATACCAAGTGGTCCAGGACTAATTCTTGTAAAATGGCAACCTTCTCTTCTGTTAGCGGCCACTGATCTACCCAAACTGGCTTTTCTGTTTTCCACTTCAGTTTGAGTATCGGTCGCCCCTCAGTGGCTGCCGCTACAAATTTTACTGAGTAGTAGCCAATGTACATCCCATTTGTCCCAAAATATCCCTTCCCATTAAATTCATAGGAAGGGGGGCAATGTATGGCCTGATTTGACAGGTAAACCCATCCTCTGTACTTATTTGAATTAGATATTTACTTTGCATAGTTTCTGATACACCCCCAACTCCCATTAGGCCTCCATGGGGGTTAGTCAGTTCCCATGTTTTTGGCCAAAATGTTGAAGAAATAACTGTGACATCTGCACCTGTATCTAACAACATATTCATTAACAAGTGCTGCTGTTCTTGCACATGTGTTACTGTTACTAACATTGTTGGTTTTTGAGCAGTTATTTGTGCCTCTCAAAAAATGTTTTTGTCATTCCCTGTAGAACCAAAACCTCCCTCTCCCCTGTGAACATTTTCTGCTTGATAAATTTGTGCCTTAAAAGGTATTAATTGGGCAATTTGGCTCCTCTTTTCAATAGTTACTGGAGGGCTGGGTGTCCACACCATGGCTTGAATTTGCCCTTCATAATCTGCATCAATCAGCCCTGGTAATAAAAAAATTCCCTGTAATGTGGTACTTGACTGCCCTAACAACAATGCACTCAGTCCAAATCCTAACAGCCCGTGGGCGTCAACTGGAACACGTTTTACACTGTTGTTCCACAAAGTCACTGTCTCTATTGTGGAGATATCCACTCTGGCACTTCCAGTTGCCCTTGCTCGGAGGTGGGCCAGGCACCCTGGAGCCTTGATCTTTGTCCTGGAGAAATTTGTGTCCAGGCGCGGCTCCTGGACGTGCTATGCAGCCCGTTTCCCTGCTGTTTTCTAGGCGGTAAGGGTTTCCCATCCTTGTCGTGCCAGGAACGACACTGATTAGCATAATGGGGTCCTCGCTGGCATCTCGGGCAAATATCAGGGGCTTGTGACTGGGCCGGCTGTTTTGACCCTTGCTCTTTACTTTTGCACTGATAGCTTAAATGACCCAGAGCCCCACAGGTATAACAACGACATTGATTGCTCCCTTCTCTAGGCTTCCAAGCTGTGGACATTGCCATGGCTTGTGTGTGGTATTCTATCATTTGCACTAAGGTTGCACCCCACGGCAGGCGCAGCAAAAGGTCTTTACATACCTCATTAGCATTTTCCACCACAAGTTTCATCATTAACACCTGTTTTGCAGCTTCATTATCTGTCTGTTTGTCAATAGCATCACGCAATCGATCAATTGCGTGATGCATCATGGATAGCATCATGCAATCAATCAATGACAAAGTGACTCGTCTGCTGGATGAGGGAAAGGCTGTGGATGTGGTCTTCCTGGACTTCAGTAAAGCCTTTGACACAATTTCTCACAGCATTCTGCTTGAGAAACTGTCAGCCTCTGGCCTGGACAGGCGCACACTCTCCTGGGTGGAAAACTGGTTGGATGGCCGGGCCCAGAGAGTGGTGGGAAATGGTGTGAAATCAAGCTGGAGGCCAGAGACAAGTGGGGCTCCCCAGGGCTCAGTGCTGGGTCCAGCCCTCTTCAATGTCTTTATCAATGACCTGGATGAAGGCATCGAGTGCACCCTTAGCAAATTTGCGGACGACACTAAGCTGGGTGGAAGTGTTGATCTGCTGGAGGGTCGGGAGGCTCTGCAAAGGGATCTGAACAGGCTGGACCGCTGGGCTGAGTCCAATGGCATGAGGTTTAACAAGGCCAAATGCCGGGTCCTGCACTTGGGGCACAACAACCCTGTGCAGTGCTACAGACTAGGAGAAGTCTGGCTAGAAAGCTGCCTGGAGGAGAGGGACCTGGGGTTGCTGGTTGACAGCCGACTGAACATGAGCCAGCAGTGTGCCCAGGTGGCCAAGAAGGCCAATGGCATCTTGGCTTGTATCAGAAACTGCGTGACCAGCAGGTCCAGGGAGGTTATTCTCCCGCTGTACTCGGCACTGGTGAGACCGCTCCTTGAATCCTGTGTTCACTTCTGGGCCCCTCACCACAAGAAGGATGTTGAGGCTCTGGAACGAGTCCAGAGAAGAGCAACAAAGCTGGTGAAGGGGCTGGAGAACAGGTCTTATGAGGAGTGGCTGAGAGAGCTGGGGTTGTTTAGCCTGGAGAAGAGGAGGCTGAGGGGAGACCTCATTGCTCTCTACAACTACCTGAAAGGAGGTTGTAGAGAGGAGGGTGCTGGCCTCTTCTCCCAAGTGACAGGGGACAGGACAAGAGAGAATGGCCTCAAGCTCCGCCAGGGGAGGTTTAGGCTGGGCATTAGGAAAAAATTCTTTACAGAAAGGGTCATTGGGCACTGGAACAGGCTGCCCAGGGAGGTGGTTGAGTCACCTTCCCTGGAGGTGTTTAAGGCACGGGTGGACGAGGTGCTGGGGGGAATGGTTTAGTGTTTGATAGGAATGGTTGGACTCGATGATCCGGTGGGTCTCTTCCAACCTGGTTATTCTATGATTCGATGATTCAATAAAGGTCATATATGGTTCAGTCATGCCTTGGCGAATACTAGTAAATGATTTCTCAGGCTACCCCGTCTCCAGGATTGTCAGCAAGGCTCTATATGCTGCTTGGGCTGAATCCCGTAAGACATCAGGATGTAAACGTGCTTGCACATTCGGGTCTGACCACTGACATTTTCCTGTTAGCTGTTCCATGGTTATAGCAAACCTGGGGTCTTCTTGCAGTCGCCCAATATTCTCTACCGCTATTTCCTCACAGATCTCTTCCCGCTTTGATGCCCATAACAACTTTTGGGTCGAGCTTAAGACCATAGTCGCTAGCTGATTACAATCCCAGGGGACAAATACTTGTCCTAAAAACACATTCTCCAGCAATGACTGTGTAAACGGGGCTCTCAAACCATTCATTTGTACTGTTTTTTGGACTTCCTTACTGAGGTCCCATTGAAAAGCTCCCCATTGAGGTGGTGCATTTTCACAGAGTTGAACTGGATAAGCCGCTTTAGGCGCACATTTCCCTTCTGCCGCCGTGTTTTTAAACACATCATCCCATCTATGTCTATAATCTTGCGATGAGTGATACCGTGACTCCGTCTCTTTCTCAAATAGGGGAGCAGATGGATGTACAATTATGGTTTCACAAGCAACTTTTTGAGCTTTAAGAGTGGGTCTCTTGGGTCTCACTACACTTTTCTTCTCTACTTCCGCTACTAATTTCTACTCTTCATCTTCCGACCAACTGAAGGAGCTTTCTTCAGAAATGTCCTGACCTTCTTGTTCTTCTGAATAATCATTTTGCATTCTTTCGCTGTCTAATGTTTGTTTTAGTGCCCCAGCTAAGGACTTCTCCGCTTTCAGTGCTTCTAAAGTCTCTAATACTAAGTGCCATGTGGTTGCTACATGCATGGCAATATCATCTCCATGGGAGACATTTCCAAATTAAGTCCCCTGCATGTTCCCAGCTTTTGAGATCAAATGCTTGAGAGGCTTCTGTCAGAGCTCCATGATCTTTGAGCCATCTCAATAATAGGTGCAGGATATTTTTATCATAGTTAACTCCTTGTTTTGCTAAAATATGTATTATCATCTTCACAATAGCTTTATCCTCTGCAGATAGCTGGGCCCCCATATCTACTACTATATCTTCAGTCGCTCACCTGAATTCATGATTTGGTGATTTGCCTGGGGGTAGGTTTGTCCTCTCAGTCCATCTGGCCAGAGATCGTTAGGCTGAAGTTTCACCCCCCCCACCCCCCCTCCAAAAACCTCCACAACATCCCATCCCTCAGGCATGTCAACTGCACCACTCAGCTTGGTGTCATCAACAAACTTTCTGAGGGTGCACTCAATCCCACTATGTCATCGATGGAGATATTAAAAAGTATTAGTCACAGTACAGACCCATGAGGGGGACTACTTTTCTCTCATCTCCATCCAGATATTGAACCGTTGACCACTACCCTCTGGATGCAATCATCCAACCAATTCCTCATCCACTGAACAGTTCACCCATCAAATCCATATCTCTCCAGTTTAGAGAGAAGGATGTTGTGAGGGACCGTGTCAAAGGCAATATAAACTTTTAGCACAGCCCCAAAAGCTAACAAAAAGCAAAAACTTCGGGTTTTTTTTCAAAAAATAACAAATAAATATTTTTCTAGGGTTGATATGATCAGTGTCTGCCTCTCAATTATACTTGACTGAATGTCATGGGTTGACCATGAGCAGCAGCAAAACACCCATTGTCCTTCTTCACAGAATCACAGAATCACAGAATAACCAGGTTGGAAGAGACCCACCGGATCATCGAGTCCAACCGTTCCTATCAAACACTAAACCATATCCCTCAGCACCTCGTCCACCCGTGCCTTAAACACCTCCAGGGAAGGTGACTCAACCACCTCCCTGGGCAGCCTGTTCCAGTGCCCAATGACCCTTTCTGTAAAGAATTTTTTCCTAAAGTCTAGCCTAAACCTCCCCTGGCAGAGCTTGAGGCCATTCCCTCTTGTCCTGTCCCCTGTCACTGGGGAGAAGAGGCCAGCACCCTCCTCTCTACAACCTCCTTTCAGGTAGTTGTAGAGAGCAATGAGGTCTCCCCTCAGCCTCCTCTTCTCCAGGCTAAACAACCCCAGCTCTCTCAGCCACTCCTCATAAGACCTGTTCTCCAGCCCCTTCACCAGCTTTGTTGCTCTTCTCTGGACTCGTTCCAGAGCCTCAACATCCTTCTTGTGGTGAGGGGCCCAGAAGTGAACACAGGATTCAAGGAGCGGTCTCACCAGTGCCGAGTACAGAGGGAGGATAACCTCCCTGGACCTGCTGGTCACGCCGTTTCTGATACAAGCCAAGATGCCACTGGCCTTCTTGGCCACCTGGGCACACTGCTGGCTCATATTCAGTCGGCTGTCAACCAACACACCCAGGTCCCTCTCCTCCAGGCAGCTTTCTAGCCAGACTTCTCCTAGTCTGTAGCACTGCACAGGGTTGTTGTGCCCCAAGTGCAGGACCCGGCATTTGGCCTTGTTAAACCTCATGCCATTGGACTCAGCCCAGCGGTCCAGCCTGTCCAGATCCCATTGCAGAGCCTCCCTACCCTCCAGCAGATCGACACTTCCACCCAGCTTAGTGTCGTCCGCAAACTTGCTAAGGGTGCACTCGATGCCTTCATCCAGGTCATTGATGAAGACATTGAACAGGGCTGGACCCAGCACTGAGACCTGGGGAACCCCACTTGTCACTGGCCTCCAGCTGGATTTCACACCATTTACCACCACTCTCTGGGCCCGGCCATCCAACCAGCTTTCCACCCAGGAGAGTGTGCGCCTGTCCAGGCCAGAGGCTGACAGTTTCTCAAGCAGAATGCTGTGAGAAACTGTGTCAAAGGCTTTACTGAAGTCCAGGAAGACCACATCCACAGCCTTTCCCTCATCCAGCAGCCGAGTCACTTTGTCATAGAAGGCGATCAGGTTAGTCTGGCAAGACCTGCCTTTTGTGAACCCATGTTGACTGGGCCTGATCACCCGGTTCTCTTGCATGTGCTTCATGATAGCACTCAAGATCACCTGCTCCATGACTTTCCCTGGCACTGAGGTCAGACTGACAGGCCTGTAGTTGCCTGGATCCTCCCTGCGACCCTTCTTGTAGATGGGCACAACATCAGCCAGCCTCCAGTCCAGTGGGACTTCCCCAGTCTTCCAGGACTGTTGGAAGATGATGGAAAGGGGTTTGGCCAGCACATCCGCCAGCTCCTTCAGTACCCTTGGGTGAATCCCGTCCGGCCCCATAGACTTGTGGCTTTCAAGTTGGGCTAGCAAGGCTCTGACCACCTCCTCTTGGATCATGGGAGCCTCATTTTGCTCCTCTAGCTCCTGGGTTTGTACACAGACGGAATGACCCTCCTTACAACTAAAGACTGAGGCAAAGAAGGCATTAAGTACCTCAGCCTTTTCCTCATCCCCTGTTACTGTTGTTCCTTCTGTGTCCAATAGGGACTGTATGGTCTCCCTAGTCCTCCTTTTATTATTTATATATTTGTAGAAAGATTTTTTGTTATCTTTCACAGACTTGGCCAATCCAATTTCTAGCTGAGCCTTAGCCCTCCTGATTTTTTCCCTACACAATCTCACTTCCCTCCTGTAGTCCACCCAAGAGGCCTGTCCCTTCTTCCAGAGCCCTTCTTGCTCACTACCTTCTCCCATGGGATGGGGATAAAACTGAAGGAAGGCGAAAGGACTTGTGAATCAAGGCAATGGCAGTTTAGGAAGTAAAACAAAAACTGTGTGTGAAAAAAATCAAAAATAGGAATTCATTCACTACTCCTCATTGTCTAGCCATTTCCTGGAAAGCAGAGCCTCAGCATGCTTAATGATTACTTGCTAAGACAAATGCCACAACCATGAGTGTCCCACCCCTTCCTCCTTGTTTCCATGATCTTTATTTTTTCTGTGCACTATGTCATATGGTATGCAATATCCCTTCGGTCAGTTGGGGTCGGCTGTCATGGCTATGTCCCCTCCCAGCCTCTTGCTTGACCCTTTCCCCTAGGGTGGGGAGTTGGAGAGAAAGCCTTCATGTTGTACAAGTACTGCTCAGTAACAGCCAAAACATTGGTCCGTTATCAATAATGTTCTAGTCACAAATGCAAAGCACAACACCATATGGGCAGCTATGAGGAAAGTTAACTCTATCCCAGACAGGTCCAGTACAAAATGCAATGCTGATTGATAGATGAATTGTCAACAAGAAAGGATTCTAAAAGTACAGAAACAGCAAAAGGAAGATTAGGGGAAATGTTGCCTGCTGCTGAATGGGATGGGAAAACTGGTGACAAATGACATGGATAAGGTTGAGGTACTTATTGCCTTCTTTGCCTCAGTCTTTACTGGTAAGACCAGCCTTTAGGATTCCCAGGTCCCTGAGGCTATAGAGAAAGTCTGGGGTGAGGAAGATTTACCCTTTGTGGAAGAGGACCATGTATAAGAGCAGTTATGCAAACTGAACATACGTATGGTGTCATTGCAAGGCCATTGCTGATTATCTTTGAATGGTTATGGTGATTGGAAGAGGTTCCTGACAAGTAGGAGAGAGCAAATATCACTTATCTTTCAGAAAAGCAAGAAAGAGGATCTGGGAAACTACAGGCTGGTCAGCCTCATCTGTATTCCTGGGAAGATGATGGAGAAAATAATCCTGGAAATTGATGGTGCTTGGTAGGAGTCAGTCCGGATCTATGAATAGGAATTCATGCCTGACTGTCACCGTTTAGCTCCCTTCCCAACTTGGTCGGCAGCTAAATGTAAGCAGTTGTGATCCCACCCACCCCCACCCCCAACAAACATAGGGAAAGGGAAATGAGAAAAACAGACTTGTGGGTTGGAAACTAATAACAACTTTAATGAAACAACAACAATAAAAAGGAAAATAATATTAAGAAGAAAATGATAATAAAATATATTCAAGTATACAAAATTGAACCCCCCAATGACTACACAACACCACTGATGATAAGTATGAGCATTGGTCTTTCTGCATACCAATGCACAGTGTTATTGGTTCTAGAGAAAAACTGTCTGAAAAACATGCAGTTAACTTCCAGAAAATGAAGTTACTTAGACAAGATTTAGCTGAAATCAGAAAACTGATTCTGCTTTAGCTCAAACTACAACATTCCACCACCTTTGCCCGAAGCAGGAGAAACCCAAACAGTTTTCCCCAGCAAATTCCTTTTATGCACAATAGGGACTTTATCCCCTTCTAACGTATATAAAAGGTCTGACTGAGCAGGACCAGCTCGATTAGTAGAGCCTCTGGTGTTGACTAACCAGGTGGCTTCTGCCAAAAGCTTATCCCAGTTTTTAAATGTGCCGCCCCCCATTGCTTTCAGGGTAGTTTTCAGCAGTCCATTGTATCGCTCAATCTTTCTTGAGGCTGGTGCATGGCAGGGAATATGATATATCCATTCAATACCATGTTCTTTGGCCCTGGGATCTATGAGACTGGTTTTGAAATGAGTCCCATTGTCTGACTCAATTCTTTCTGGAGTACCATGCCTCCATGAAACTTGCTTTTCAGGGCCCAGGATAGCGTTGTGGGCAGTGACATGAGGCACAGGATACGTTTCCAGCCATCCGGTGGCTGTTTCCACCACTGTAACCACATACCGCTTATTCTGGCCAGTTTGAGGGAGTGTGATGTAGTCAGTTTGCCAGGCTTCCTCATACTTATATTTCAACCATCATCCCCCATGCCATAAAGGCTTTAACCTTTTAGCTTGCTTTATTGCGATGCACATTTCACAATCGTGGATAACCTGCACAATAGTGTCCATGGTTCAATCCACCCCTCAGTCACACACCCATTTGTATGTTGCATCCCTTCCTTGATGACCTGAAGCGTCATGGGCCCACCGAGCTATAAACAGTTCACCTTTATGTTGCCAGTCCAAATCTGTTTGGAACACTTCAGCAGCCTTGACCACTTGCTGGTTGTTTTGCTGTTCCCGAGTGGCTCGACTCTTGCGTACGTCGCATCTACATGATGTACCTCTATGACTAGTTTCTCTAGCTGGGCTGCAATATCTCACCACGATGTGGCAGCCCAAATAGGGTTACCGCTACACTGCCGGTTGTTCCGTTTCCATTGCTTCGACCATCCCCACAAAGCATTTGCTACCATCCACGTGTCAGTATAAAGTCCTGGCGAGTGTTCTTGTTCAGCAATGTCTAAAGCCATCTGGATGGCTTTTGCTTCTGCAAATCGGCTCGATTCACATTTTCCTTCAGTCATTTCTGTGACTCATCATGTAGAGCTCCATACAGCAGCTTTCCATCATCAGTGATTTCCTGTAGCGATTAAGGCATGGACCCCATCGATGAGGCAACAAACGAGATCAACTTTATTGAGAGGGTGCAAACCTTATATAGTGCCTCTGTGTCCAGTAACAGCTATCCCAGGGAATTTCCACCCGTGAGAATCCCGCAGTACAGCAATAGAGTTCAACCCCCTGTTTTCCACAGATGTGCCCCTTATCTTCATGTTTTCCATCTAATGCATTCTTTTCTTATTAACTCATGGGTCTTAATAAAGATTCCAAGGTCTCAACAAGCTAGCAAGCATGAGAACATTGGCCGTTTGTTCTGTGCTTGCTGCTAATATTGCAGGTACACCAAGGCATCGGCCACTTGACCCAGCATACACGCAATACTGGAATCTTTATGCCCACAATTTCCTACAATACGACAGGATCCATCAGAGAACAGGGCATACTGTTTTTCATTTTTTGATAGCTGATTATATGGTGGGTCTTCTTCAGCATACGTTACTACCTCCTCTGGTGGCATTCCAAAGTTTTTGCTTTCCAGCCAGTCCATAACCACTTCTAAGACCCATGGATGATTAGGGCTTCCTGTACAGGGTTGCTGAGTGATGAATGCAATCCACTTACTCCATGTGGCATTGATGACATGATGAGTAGAAGAGACTTTACCCTTGAACATCCAGCCCAGTACTGGTAATCCGGGTGCTAGGAGGAGCTGTACTTCAGTGCCAATCACTTCTGAAGCAACTTTAACTCCTTCTTATGCTGTTGAGATCTCTTTTTCAGTTGGAGTAAAATTGACCTCTGAATCTTTGTATCCTTGACTCCAGAATCCTAGGGGTCAACCTTGTGTCTCCCCTGGTGCTTTCTTCCAAAGACTTCAAGTAGGACCACTGTCTCCAGCTGCAGTGTAGAGCACGTTTTTGATGGCTTGTCCTGTTTGGACTGGCCGCAGGGCTACTGCATGCACAATCTCTTGTTTAAATTGTTCAAAGGATTGTTGTTGCTCAGGACCCCAGTTAAAACTGGGTTTTTTAGTCATTTAATAGAGAGGTCTCACAATCTGATCATAACCAGGAGTATGCATTCTCCAGAGACTCACAACACCTAAGAAGGCTTATGTTTTGTTTTTGTTAGTTGGTGGAGACTGAAACAAAGAAATTTACGCTTAACAGTTTAATTTAACCATTAAGGCAGGTACACTTTATTCAGCGCTGGAGAAGACTCGGGATTTGTCCTCAGAGTGCTTGTACTGATCAGTGATTTCAGAGAACTTTATATACACAGAATTATTTCCATATCCATATTTTCCCTGAAATAACAAGCGCACATCATTCCTGGAACCGCATTGCATATCCAGGGGGAGATGTGGTCAAACCCACTCTGGGTTCTTAAGGTTTGGCCATATCTCAGTGGTCAATCTCAATGACTCTGGCCAACAAGGAGATAAGGGTCATTATCATTATCTTAGTTGTTAATTTTGTTTCTAACACATTACAGTTGATGTTCCATCCCACCATTTACAAATCACCATTTCAAGACATAGCTGTTATTTTGTTGATCCCTCACCACAAGAATGATGTTGAGGCTCTGGAGCAAGTCCAGAGAAGAGCAACAAAGCTGGTGAAGGGGCTGGAGAACAGGCCTTATGAGGAGCGGCTGAGAGAGCTGGGGTTGTTTAGCCTGGAGAAGAGGAGGCTGAGGGGAGACCTCATTGCTCTCTACAACTACCTGAAAGGAGGTTGTGGAGAGGAGGGTGCTGGCCTCTTCTCCCCAGTGACAGGGGACAGGACAAGAGGGAATGGCCTCAAGCTCCACCAGGGGAGGTTTAGGCTGGTCATTAGGATAAGATTTTTCACAGAAAGGGTCATTGGGCCCTGGCAGAGGCTGCCCAGGGAGGTGGTTGATTCACCTTCCCTGGAGGTGTTTAAGGCACGGGTGGATGAGGTGCTGAGGGACATGGTTTAGTGTTTGATAGGAATGGTTAGACTCGATGATCCGGTGGGTCTCTTCCAACCTGGTTATTCTATGATCCTATGATTCTATGATTCTAATGGGATTTGATGACGCCCATCTTGTCATTTAACTCCTACAAACTAGATCTCTCCTGCAGATCCCTTGACCTTGATTCTCATTATAGGAGAACCAGCTGACAAAAGAATGTGGATCATTTTCTCACCTTTCTCAAAAACTTCCTCTGCTGTGTTACCCCATACAATCATGTCATCAATGTACTGCATGTATTCTGGAGCTCCACCCTTCTCCAGTGCCGTCTGGATCAGTCCATGGCAAATGGTAGGGCTGTGTTTCCACCCCTGGAGCAGTCGATTCCAGGTGTATTGGATGCCCCTCCAGGAAAAGGCAGCCTGCACTCTGCTGCCAATTTCTTTGTTTTCTGTGCATAAACTTCTATCCATAATCTACAGTATCCAATCAAACCTAAAAATTTCCTTAACTCCTTCTTTGTTCTGGGAAGAGGGAATTGCGCAGTTCTCTGAGTTCTTTCAGGGTTAATTTTCCATTCACCCTCATAAATTAGGTGTCCTAGATGTGAAAAACAGGCTATTCAGTGTTTTGGCTTGAATAAAGTAACGTGGGGGAGGGTCATGGGAGGTGGAGATCCAAATGTATTGATCCTGATCACTGTACCTGAGTTTAGGACAAATGCATGGGGTGGAATGCCTTCTTTCTTTGGTGGCGCCGGCTTGTCTGTGGTGCTGGTTTCAGTGGAGGGGCAGTTCTGCAGCAGCAGGTGCTGCTCGCTCCCCCTTCCCCCAACTTCTTCCCGCCCCCCCTCGCCCCCCCTCGCCCCCCCTCCTCCTTTTTCTCCTCCCTCCTTCCTCCACTCGGACTGCCTGGGCCAACCCACATGACAAGAGCACCCCAACACCTGCTGATGGGGGTCGGAGGAGCAACTGCTTTCACGCCAAAAAGAAATGTATAAAACGGGAAGGGAGCCGGGACCAGGTGCGCCTCTGGCTAGACGAGGGCAGCCTCAGCCATGCGCCCAGCGCTGTATCCCAGCGCTGTATACCTTGCTTTTCTGACTTTATTCCATAATAAAAGACTCTCGGAATTTTAGTTTCTAGAGTGTGTTTATAACACTAGATATCTGACTTCTTTTTCCACCTGCTCTAATTTGTTCTTGGACACTTAACCCATGCTCTCCAAGGAAATTTAGGAGTCCGTTGGTGGTTTCTTTTACTTTTGACTTTTCTATTCCAGAAATTAGCACATCATCTACATATTGTAATAGCATTTACCCTTCTTGAGTCTGAAATGTTTCTAAAAGTTTTGACAGCACTTGTTTAAATAAGTTAGGTGAGTGTAAATCCTTGGGGCAAAATAGTCCATCTACATTTCTCTTTTTGTCTTGTTTCTGGGTCTTCCCATTCAAATGCAAAAAGATCCCTACTATCTGGATCCAGGGGGCAAGTCCAAAAGGCATCTTTTAAATCTGTTTCACTGAACTATTTATGTTCATGTGTAATGTTCCTGGTAAGAGTATAAGGATTAGGAACCACAGGGCAACACTTTATCACTATCTCATTAATCTTTCTCAGATCTTGCACTAACCATACGAGCCATCTGATTTCTGTACTGGTAAAATTAGGGTGTTGTATGGTGACATGCAAGGTTCTAAAAGACCGTCCTTAATCAGTGTTTGTACTACAGGCTTTAAACCCATTTTTACTTCTAAAGGGATGGGATATTGTTGCACTATTTCACTCCTCTCTTGAAAAATTATTTTTAAGGCAGTAACATTTCCTTCCCTCACCCACACTTATGGATTTCTTTTTCATCATCCTCTGTTAATAAGTTCTTCGACACTTTTCTTCCTTTTCACAAGTTTTCAATTGCAATCCTAATTCGACTATTAAATCTCTCCCTAACAAATTGCTCCCTGCCTCAGGCACATATAACAATTGTTCACTAACAAGTTTTAGTTTCCCACTTTGATTCAGCAGTTTCAAAAAGTGATGCCATCATTCCCGATCCTTCTACCCCCGTTATTTTTAGAGTATCACTAGTCAAATTAAGTCCTGGTATTTTATAAGCTAAGGATGATCTAGCTGCTCCTGTGTCCGCTAAAAACACTACTTGTACTTTATTAGGCCCCACCTCTAAATTTATCAAGGTCTCTTGGTGGGACCAATCCTCAAAGAACCCCTGACCCCCCTGTTTGGAATCAATAATTGTGAGCAGCCAGTCTTCCCTTTTTAACTCAGGTCATTCTCTTTTAAGGTGGCCCACTTCTCTGCATCAATAACATTTTTTCTGTATCTGTTTTTGTGGTGGTCTGGGAAAGGACCACGTTTTCCCATTTCATTCATTTGAAACAAAGAAATTTATGCCTAGCAGTTTAAGTTAACCATTAAGGCAGGTACACTTTATTCAGCGCTGGAGAAGACTCGGGATTTGTCCTCAGAGTGCTTCTGCCGAGCAGTGATTGCACAGAAAATTTATACACACAATTGTTTTCAAATTCATATTTTTTCCCTGAAATGACAAGTATACTTTGTTCCGGGAACCTCACTGCATATCCAGGGGGAGTGAAATCAGATCAGCTCTGAGTCGTTAAGGTGTGGCCATATCTGAGTGGTCAATCTCAACATCTCTGGGTGACAAGAAGATAAGGGTCGTTGTTTTAGTTATCTTAGTTGTTAATCTTGTTTCTAACACATTACAGTTGATGTTCCATCCCACCATTTACAAATCACCATTTCAATCCCCCCTTTTTCAAGGCCTTTGCAAATTCTTTTGCAAAAGAGTCACAAGAGGTCTTATTGTTTAAAGTTCTCTTAAAATATTTTCCTGACTCTACTGCATGTCTGATCTGATTTCTTTTCCATGTCTAATAACCTTCTACTGTTCACTGACAACACCAAAATGCACATTGAAACACTATACGGGTTAACAAAACTGATAGTCCCAAAGCTATAACACTGAGAAAAGATTGTTTCAACCAGGGCAAGTTTAGGAGCTAGGAATTTAACTAAGAAATATCTATACCCTTCCACTCTTGTATGGAGTTAAGAAGGCCATACTAATTTTTTATAGAAGTTCCTACAGTCTGAGACTGATTGGTCAAATTGGAACAACTCATGCCCTCAAAATCAGAGCATCCTTCATGGTATCTTAATAATAGATAATCAATTGCAGTTTTATTTTCTAAAACTGATGCTGAAGTTGTCTAGTTTCAAGATTTGAGGCCTCCAAGGCTTGGGGTATAATTGAGGTTCCTTGCATACTTACAAATAAATCTCTTTAAAGTATTATAATTCATGGGCACGGTTACTCCTGGTGTTAAAAAGAAGCCAGTGTAGTTTCAGCTTTATACGACAGTTTTGACAACCATGTATAGTTTCCAAAGGTTTGAATGCTTGTGGGGATTCCCAAAATACAAATACAAATAAGGCTTCTCCTAATGGACACATTAACAATAATATTAACAATTTTCCATCTTTCCAGTTCACTTTAGTTAGCCTTAATTTTTAAAGGTGTTAAGCATCCTGTTGTCCACTGGCTGGTAGGTGATTTCTTAACTTGATCCAAGTTCTTTCATCTTGATTGCTGCAAAGGCTGTTAACAGTACTTGACTCGGTCCATTCCACTGTTCTCCCAGTGGTTTTCCTGTAAGATCTTTAACAGAAAACTCATCCCCAGGTGTAAAAGGATGTACAAGTTGATCTTAAACCTCTAGGCTGTGCAGCTTGGTTGTTGTGGGGTTTTTTTTAAAATTTTGTTTTTTGTTTGTTTGGTTGGTTTCTTTTTAGTTTTGCCTTCTGTTGGGTTTTTGTTTGTTTCTCAAGCAAGATCAGCTGGTTTTGTTAGCTGATTAGACAAATTCTCACCTAATTCTGTGAGATCTTCTCCTGTATACTGCAACTGGTATACAGGGCTAATGCTTTCATTGGACCTTGCTTTTGTTCAAAACCTAAGCAAGGCCAAAGGAAGGGCTTGATGCCAATATAGATTGGCTTCTTGACAAATTTTAGCTGATTGCTGTTTTATCAGCAACAATCTGATGATTCATTTTCTCCACCTGGCCACTAGCCTGTGGTCAGTATGGAGAATGTAACTGCCAATCAGTTCTTAAAATTTCACTAATCTTTTTACCAGTTTAGCACAAATGTGTACCTCTACCTGACAATATTACTGCAGGCACTCCAAACGAGGTATAATTTCATTCAACAACACTCTTGTGACTTCTGCTTTATTTGTCCTGCAAGGAAAAGCTTCTGGCCAACCTGAGAAAGTATCTGTTAATGCTAATGAATACCAGTGTGCCCCCATCTTTTTATTGGGAGTTCAGAGAGATCTATTTGCATTCCTATTATTTATACAGAATACCTGTGCCCCAATGGGTTTGTTTTATTTGTTTTGGTTTTATTTGTTATATATCCATATATATCCATAAACGACACCAACCTGTCATTCCCAGAAAGGTTCTGAGCTCCTTTACCATTCCTGGCATGAGTGTGCAGCAAATAGCTTCCTTTTGGGCTGTCTGTGTCCTCTGGAGATCTCGAATCCAAGGTAAGTAAGTCGTCGCTGCATAGGCTGGGCCTGCTGCTGAAAGACCTGATACCTGCTCAGTCCAAAAGTTCAATAGACTTATGGTCTGTTGCTCACAGTTCTCCTCTATTTGTATTATCTCTTCTAATAGCAGAGGGTATTACCTGACATGGGCCAAATTTACCTTTGCATGCTTCACATTTCTAGCCTTCCAGATATCTCAGAAGCCAACATGCCTGGATAAACCTGTTCCAAAATCTCTACTGGTACCGGTGTTTTTTCCACTTGTTTTAAAGACAAGCTCAATACTTTGATTAGTTGATGATCTCTCACTTTGAATTTTGTACCTCCTGCCCCAAATATTATTTCTGTCTCTAACTGCTTTAGTAAATCTCCTCTCATTAACGGTCTAGGGGCTCCTAGCAAACAAATTCATGTGTACCCACTTGTTTTCCAATTCATATTTAGCAGACTGCACAAAGAATGCTTTTTTGGTTTGGCCGGTAGCTCCTATTACAATCACAATATTTTATTTTGATCTGCAGGAATCAGTTGCTGGTTTACACAGAGGCTCCCCTATCTATCAAGAATATAACCTTTTCACTCGTATTCCCCAACTTTATTTTAACCAGTGGATCCTACAGGGTAATTTCCCCATGTCCCAGTCATTCAATCTCAGCTAGAACACCTGGTTCTGATTCCTCTACAGTATGCACATCGACTATTTCTTAATTCCAGACCCCGTTCTCATGCCACGTTCTCTTGCTGCTCCAGGTGATTTTGCAAACTGGAAAACATATCTGCGCACATTGCTTCTCCCAATTCTCCTCACACCTCAAGAACAACATTAAATTGCAACAAGGTGTTATGGCCACTTTTCCCCATAATCGAGCTTATACACCAGCCACCACCGATTATAGCTTTTATTAGGGTTTATCTGTTTGTCCACCACTCGGTGGACCACTGATCCCCTTATGATCTAAGATCTTAATGATCTAAAATATATCCCAGCTGGCTCTTCTTTAAAGCGCAGCCACTCTGCCAGCCTCCCATCTTATGGGTTCTGCATTCTGGCTCCCCAACCACAAATCACTTGCACCGCATAGGTGGATGTTTCCTTGTTGTCCTGGATCTTGCATTCAGGACAACTCATAACCCAACCATATGTTACCCACAATTTCTTGTTACACCACATGCATTATGCCAGGGTGCAATAAACACCCGTCAGTAATCCATATACAATCTGGACAAAATTCATCATTATTTCTACAACAAAACAAATACAATTTTGTACAAATATCTCATTTCACTGAAAGAAGGAATAAATCATGTTAAGGAAATGAATTAGATAGTTTAGCTTGTTTACTAATTGAAAACAAGGACAGTTCCACAGCAGGGACAAAGGACAGGCCTGAAGGCACAAGAAGTGGGGGAGATAAGATAAAGGCCACCAGAGGCAAACAGAAGACACAAAGAAACTGTGATGTGGGTATGCTAATAAGTTCTGGAAAACAATGGACATGTAACTTGTAACTGTTAAAACAGTATTTCTTGGAACCCACACAAACATGTATGTTTAACCTGTATAGAAGTCATGCAGCCAGTGGGGACTCATTAGTGGGACACATTAGGTGGACTTAACCCATGTGTGCCCCGGCATTGTTTATTAAAACCATTCCTGCTTAATAATCGAATTGGTATTGATAATTGGGATTGGCGTTCCACATTATCACCACAAAAATAACACACGCACACAACAACATTAACTTATTCACTTCAAAACATACAGAGACTACACATTCACTTCAAAACGACATATAGTGCCATAGTTCCAGTTTCTGTGAATAATGTCACTCTACAACCAGGACCTCCTAACCACAGAAACAAAAATCAGAAACCAGGTATTAGTTAATACTCCTTTACAACCAAGGTCTCCTGAGAAAAAATGCTCCTGTTACAGCTGAGAGCTCCGAAAAATATAAAATACTCCTTTGCAATCAAGACCGAAAAATACAAAATACTCCTTACACCCAAGGCCTACGCTCTACTCAGCATTATACAATAACGAGTTATGAGGAGCCAAACCAAATGGACTGATCCCCAAATCCAAGGGAAAAAAAAATGTTTAAGTGTACCTTTTTTTATCTGATGGTCCTTGTCTGTCCCTGCAGAGATCCAGTTGAGAAGAGGAGTCTCTCCAGAGAAATCCCCAGGGGTACCCAAGAGAGTCCTGATCTCAAATGGGTCCTGCAGCCGAGCAGAGAGGGTCCCATCTGGGGTGCCAAATCTGAAACAAAGAAACTTACACTTAATAATTTAATTTAACCATTCACAGAAAATTTATACACAGAATTGTTTTCAAATTCATACCTCCCCCCCCCCCCCAATGACAAGTATACTTTGTTCCCAGAACCTCATTGCATATCCAGGGGGTATGAAATCACATCAGCTCACAGTCGTTAAGGTGTGGCCATATCTGAGTGGTCAATCTCAGGGACTCTGGGTGACAAGAAGATAAGGGTTGGGTTACTGTTATCTTAGTTGTTAATCTAACACATTACAGTTGACCATTTACAAATCACTACTTCAAATCCCAACAGCAGAAGGGTCCTCTGTAAAACCAGGCAAGGTAGACAGCTGTTTAATGGTCTCAGTCTCTGCAGCTTCAATACCACGGATACACGGTGCATTAGGACCAGTTGCAATGGGGTGCTTTTCCCATTTATTCCTGGTTAGGGTCACTTCAGCCTGCTCTACAGTCAGTTCTCGAGATCTCCCTGTCACTCCAGAAATAGTGATGGAGTCTGTCCCTGTATGATTCAATGGCAGTAGGGTGCACTGTGCACCAGTATCTACAAGGGCTTTAAACTTTTGTGGTTCTCTTGTTCCAGACCATTGAATTCACACAGTCCAATAAACTCATTTGTCCCTTTCCTTCATCTGGCTGGAGGCAGAACACCCCCAATCTGGAACATTAGTACCTATCAAGGAATGGGCTTGTATGAATCACAGGGGTTGAGGCCAATCCTGCTTACCCACACCTTGTAGATAGGAATTAAGTTCCCATCCACTGGAGCAACATTTCTCCTGAAAGAAAGTTTACGTTTTTTTTCTTTTAACTCACGAACTCGTGACTCGAGGGCAGCAGTAGTTTGCCCATCCCATCTCCTCATGTCCTCTCCATGGTCACATAGGAAAAACCTATGTGGGTTTTTCGAGCTGTTTCTGTAGGAGGACGTGTTTTCTTAATGACTGAGATGTGACTCTGTGAGAAGTAGGATCCATCCTCCCTATGAGACAATTTATCAAACAGTTTGTTGAATTCTTCAGACATTTTTTCAGATAATTTCTCCAGAGCTGAGATGCAGGCCTGTAAAGGCCGAGAGTGTCTTCATGTTGTCAGTGTTTGTCAATCACTTCACCTACCATAGGTTTACCAGCCATTTCTCCCCAAGCCATTGTTGACAACATGTGGGAATATGTCGGTGGGGCACTCTGCACAAACTTCCCCAACAAAGCTTGGTGACGTGGCACTTCACGATCTATATTTGAACATCATGTGCTATAGATCAACTCGAGCATAGCCAGTTCTTTCAAGTACTTAATACCTTTCTCCATAGTGTTCCACCTGACTGGGCGGCATTCGATGTCATCTCTATAGGGATATCTGGCTTTTTCCAAAGTGCCTTGTTAATTCCTCTATCTCAAGCTAGGAGTCCCATCTGTTTGGCTTCTTTACAATCTAAGTCTATGATATCAGCTCCATTGTCCCAGCACTGGAGCAACCAGGAAAGAATTGGCTCACGCTTATAGAATCATAGAATCATAAAATCATAGAATAACCAGGTTGGAAGAGACCCACCGGATCATCGAGTCCAACCATTCCTATCAAACACTAAACCATGCCCCCCAGCACCTCGTCCACCCGTGCCTTAAGAACCTCCAGGGAAGGTGAATCAACCACCTCCCTGAGCAGCCTCTGCCAGGGCCCAATGACCCTTTCTGTGAAAAATCTTATCCTAATGTCCAGCCTAAATCTCCCCTGGCGGAGCTTGAGGCCATTCCCTCTTGTCCTGTCCCCTGTCACTTGGGAGAAGAGGCCATCACCCTCCTCTCCACAACCTCCTTTCAGGTAGTTGTAGAGAGCAATGAGGTCACCCCTCAGCCTCCTCTTCTCCAGGCTAAACAACCCCAGCTCTCTCAGCCGCTCCTCATAAGGCCTGTTCTCCAGTCCCTTCACCAGCTTTGTTGCTCTTCTCTGGACTCGCTCCACAGCCTCAACATCCTTCTTGTGGTGAGGGGCCCAGAAGTGAACACAGGATTCGAGGAGCAGTCTCACCAGTGCCGAGTACAGAGGGAGAATAACCTCCCTGGACCTGCTGGTCACGCCGTTTCTGATCCAAGCCAAGATGCCATTGGCCTTCTTGGCCACCTGGGCACACTGCTGGCTCATGTTCAGTCGGCTGTCACCCAATACACCCAGGTCCCTCTCCTCCAGGCAGCTTTCTAGACAGACTTCTCCCAGTCTGTAGCACTGCATAGGGTTGTTGTGCCCCAAGTGCAGGACCCGGCATTTGGCCTTGTCAAACCTCATGCCATTGGACTCAGCCCAGCGGTCCAGCCTGTTCAGATCCCTTTGCAGAGCCTCCCTACCCTCCAGCAGATCGACACTTCCACCCAGCTTAGTGTCATCTGCAAATTTGCTAAGGGTGCACTCAATGCCTTCATCCAGGTCATTGATAAAGACATTGAACAGGGCTGGACCCAGCACTGAGCCCTGGGGAACCCCACTTGTCACTGGCCTCCAGCTGGATTTAACACCATTTCCCACCACTCTCTGGGCCCGGCCATCCAACCAGTTTTCCACCCAGGAGAGTGTGCGCCTGTCCAGGCCAGAGGCTGACAGTTTCTCAAGCAGAATGCTGTGAGAAACTGTGTCAAAGGCTTTACTGAAGTCCAGGAAGACCACATCCACAGCCTTTCCCTCATCCAGCAGCCGAGTCACTTTGTCATAGAAGGCGATCAGGTTAGTCTGGCAAGACCTGCCTTTTGTGAACCCGTGTTGACTGGGCCTGATCACCCAGTTCTCTTGCATGTGCTTCATGGTAGCACTCAAGATCACCTGCTCCATGTCTTTCCCTGGCACTGAGGTCAGACTGACAGGCCTGTAGTTTCCTGGATCCTCCCTGCGACCCTTCTTGTAGATGGGCACAACATCAGCCAGCCTGCAGTCCAGTGGAACTTCCCCAGTCTTCCAGGACTGTTGGAAGATGAGGGAACCAGGACTGTTGGAAGATGATGGCTTGTGACAGCTAAAGTATTTTCTTCGAAGTCTCAATTCCTTCATGGATAAGGTCTGATGATTATGTCTGGACCTGATTGTCCAAAATTATTCTTCTGCTGATCCTCTGGTGGCACTGATTTCAAAGGACTTTTTTGTTGTCAAGGACTCACCATTTGTAGAGGACCTGGTGATCGATTGTGAAGGGCTCCAAAATCATAAAGGACTCGATGATCGTGAAGGATTCTTTGGTTGCTGTGAAAGACCCTCTTCTGGTTCTTTCCCTTACACTGGAATAAGAGCTGTTTCTTCTTCATCCTCATCACCATCCTCATCCTTGCTAACAGCCTTTTCAGGCTGTTTCTCCTCCTCTCCTGAGGTTTGTTTGTTTTTCCTCTTCCTCACAGGAGTAGCTGGCACCAGAACAGATTCAGTAGGAGTGTCTTTAGTCTGCATAGCCGTAGTACTTGTGACCACTGAAATCGGTATGGATTCAGTAGGTGTATTCATAATAGCTGTCAAAGTACTTGTCACAACTGAATCTGGTTCATATCGAGTGGCTGATTCCCTGATAGCTCTCAGCATAGCTATGGTGTTTGTGGCTATTGGCATGGGTTTGGGTCGAGTAGCTGTCTGCGTAGCTGCTGGGCTTCCGACAACTGGTGCTGTCTGAGTAGTCACAGTGCTCATTAGGGCTGGTGCTGTGTGGCTACAGTTCTTATTTTCTGAGATACAGTGGCACCCATCTTAGATTTTTGTTTTGCAGGGCCTGTTATCAAAGCAGTATGCTTGGTGGAAACTGAAGCGATTGCAGAACTCCTATAGGAGTACCTTACTAATCTAATCACATACCCCACCCGAAACATACTAAATAAATTCAGTAATAAATTCAGAAGCATTTTATTAATAACATAATGCTATTTTGTTTGAAATATAATGTGTGGGCCAGGTGGTGATTTGTTAACTGAAACCAATAAATATTGCCCTAGTATGCAGGAGACCGTGGGATACAGAAGGGAGGAGACTGCAGGACCCTGATTGTTGCTAAGAGCTGTAGATAATTGGGCTAAAAACAGACTTTTCAAGGTTGGAAAACAAGCAAGCATAATTGACCTATTTGGGCAAGTGGAAAAGCACTGCCTCAATGCGGCAGGGATATAAAAGGGATTGCTTGTGCTTAATAAAGTGATCTCGTTTGTCACCTCAAAACGGGGTCTGTGCCTCAATCGCTACAATGTAGTGGTTGCAGTTCAGTATAGTACGAGGAAGTGTAGTTCCCCCAGTTTAGCTTCTCTGGCTGGCAGCCAAACTGTGTGTCCTTATCCCAGACAAGGCCCAAAGTGTAATTAAAACCAAAGTTGGCTAAGTGATGCCCTATATTCTCAGGTGAGGTCACAGCTACACATATTGCAAGGTATATTACCATGAGGCCACAAATAATGCATATCACTTTCATCAAGTGCTTAAAATTGATAACTGCCAAAATGATGCAGAGAGCAAGTAAGAAATAACGTATCCTGTCTCACATGGCACATTGAGACAACCAGCTGTAAACAGAATTCCATGAAGGCATCATACGGTATTGTGAAATCATAATTCTCAGCAAGTAGATCACGCTTAGGCCATCATTGATGTTACATGCCTTTTCCCAGCACCACCAATCGATAAAATACAAAGTAAAACTGAGGGCCCCTATGCAGATGACCACCACAAGTGTCATGATCCATTTGTCGGCCATTAACACCTGCATCATTGCTGATTCAGAGAGGCAATTGGGAAGCCACGTGGTTCATCCACTTGTGAGTGAGATCTCCCCACTCTTGCTGTGAGGGACTTAGCTTTTATACCATTGAATAAACAACTTGCATCACCCCAAAAATGTGGAGTCTTTAGCCTTAGCTCCTTACTGCCTTTCTTTCTCATGCTTTCTTGCACCAGCACAGTCTACTGATAATAGCAATGTGAGAAGTTACAGGCTGAACAATAATGCGATACGAATCATCCATGGATCTCCCACATTGCTCTAGGCCTCTCGATCAGGCCCTGTCACTTCATTCGGTCCTCTGACCCATGGAGGATTCATATCCTGAATAATTAATTCATTTACAATCTAAATGTGACATAAAAATAATCTAATTGGTTTTAAAATTAGGCACACAGGTATTGCCCTCTGCCCCCTTATTTTCCCAACTTATGATCTGGTTACAATGATAAGACAAAATTAACAATATTGGTAAGTCTCATTGTCAACAGATTCTCTTCTGTTTGTGAAAAACAGTTGATGTTCATGTTGATCTTCATATCCATACGAGGTTTTGTGGGTAGTATCCTCTCTCTTTTCTTCCAAAGGTGCTGTCTTTGGCTTTCTTTGTCCCCTTTTCTTCTGCTTAAGGAGTCTTAAATTACACAGAAACAGCTTCTTCATGCAGCGTTTGGGGATGGGAGGTTCAAAGACAAGTTACTTATTCTAATTCTTGCTTTTTATTGTGAGGGTGATCAAACACTGGAACAAGTTTGCCCAGAGAGGTTGTAGAGTCTCTATCTGCGGAAGTACTCAAAACCCAACTGGACACAATCCTGGGCAATCTGCTCTAGGTGACCCTGATTGAGCAGGGGTTTTGGACTAGATCAAGCTCCACCAGGGGAGGTTTAGGCTGGACATTAGGAAAAAATTTTTCACAGAAAGGGTCATTGGGCACTGGAACAGGCTGCCCAGGGAGGTGGTCGAGTCACCTTCCCTGGAGGTGTTTAAGGCACGGGTGGATGAGGTGCTAAGGGGCATGGTTTAGTGTTTGATAGGAATGGTTAGACTCGATGATCCAGTGGGTCTCTTCCAACCTGGTTATTCTATGATTCTATGATTCTATGATTCTATGAGTCAGGAGGTCCTTTCCAACCTCAGCCATTCTGTGATTCATGTTAACCACAGGCTTGGCCTGCCGTCTCCTCCTGGATGGCTTTCTTGTAACAGAGGAGGCCATCCCTCACATCAAGGTCTGGTATGGCATATGTCTCTACCAATCAACGCCTACTGGGTTGCAGCCAATAGTGGAGCTAAAAGTTCTATTTGGTGGCAAACGCAGAGGCCAACCCAGTCTTGCCCTTGACTATGTTAGGAGGTGCTTGGCCAGCCCCAGTCCTTTCACCTGGTTGTCAATGCAGCATTTCACCTGCCTCATCCTGTAGCAAGTTGCTACCATGGCAAAACACAAGCAAATTTGCATTAGCAGAACAATTACAATAAGGTGCAGAAGCGCACTGGAGATGCCAGTGACCATGGTGGTGAATAAGTAGATCCGATCACACAGGATCCGCAAAATAAAATTCTACACCATCTAGTTATTTTCTCATATAGCACCTGGTTGCAGGGACATTCTGTCTAACTTTCAAAAGTATACATTTACTTAGATGAAACTTAACTCTACTTTAGCTTAAATCAAACATTCCACTTGTGTAATAGTAACTACTTCTTGTATCAAATCCCTCCTTTTCTTTTTGAACTTTTCAATCCTCATCTAAAGGTCCACACTACCCTTTCCCCCACAGGATAACAAGTGTATTAGGTTTGTCTATAGATCCCAGTGTGCAAAGACAAGACCACTAAATCAAGGTTAAATCAAATATGTTTTATTGTTCAAATAACCTATTACACCTGGCTACAATAAAAAACTTATCATCTTACTGACCTATGGATTGGTGTCATTCCAATGAGCAGGAGAAGGAGATGGAGCATGGTGCTCAGATGGTCAGAGTCCATAGGTCCTGCACCTTCAGGGCATCCCCTGGTAAAAGGCGTGCATGTATTCCTTCTCAACTCCTACCCATCCAGCCCAGCTCCTTTTATCTTCCTTGGGGACTGGCAAAGGGTTAGCAGCATCACCTGCCCTTCACTGTGAGCTCCTGAGTAGCTGAGTGCCAACTTGTTTGTCCCAGCTAACAGCATTAGGACACCAGGCCCTATCTCCATAACAACTACAAAGGTATTTATACCGCAATGAATACTTCTCAGAATTCATTTACACACATTCCCTCCTCTTAGCATACATGCACTGTCCTCTGGTGGTCTTTAGGTGAAGGCTCTGAGTCTCGATTGATGTTGAACTTTCCACCTTTCCTGGCTACTCATGCTCTTTTGGGCTCTGCTTCAAGGTCTTGTAAATACCAGGCAGTTCCAACGCTTTTCTACTTTTTTTTATCTGATTCCCTGCCTGTTATCTGCCTAGTTAAATACAAACAGTCACATGCTTTCTCACTGCAAGTTGGCTAAGAATTGTTGCTTAAGCTAATTCACTAATTTAAAATTTGAATGTACAATACTTTATATATATATAATTTTTCTATATATATCATGTCCCACAACAGACCATTATTTATTATCTCTGATACATGCCACCACATGGTCCGTTGTTGGGACATGATGATATTCAACTACTCTAAACTTATCTAACGTAAAATTTTAGTATACAATACTTTACCAACTTATATGTATATAATTTCTCTCTATCATGTCCCACAACAGACCATTATTTATTATCTCTGATACAGCAAGGCAGAATAACACCAACATTGTTAATCTACCTCTGTTCTAGAAATATGATCCTTTTCAAAACTATGCATTTTAAATGACTTAATACCAAAAAGATGATCCCTATTATGACAGCGATTAACATTAAGGTTTGCAACAAGGAAACAAGCCACCTGGTCAGCTATAGTCCACTTATATGACTTAAAAATTTATTCAGCCAATTGTTTTCTGCATCCTCTCTAAGATCCTGAGCTTGCTGGGCAACAGCCTGAATTTGTTCTATCTGCTTATTAAGATCTTCCATTACATTTGGGATATGGATGCAACAATGATCTGTGTCCAGATTCAGATCCCCACAGACTCCATGCTCTTGGCCAGCAATAAATCTAAAACCAGGTGGTGTTGCAATACTGCCTTAGCATTTTCTAACAGCTGCTGTAAATTCACATTCAGTAACATTTCTTTTATAAGTGACAAATCCATATTCATGGGGGTTGGGGTTATACTATGATAGAAGGTATGGTCTCTGATTAGCACCTGGCTAGTTAACATGGGCAGTTTATACACAAAATCACAGCCTCTGATAATAGCTACATTGCAAGCACACATTAGACATGGTCTGATTATAAATTTCATTAATTTGGACATATTTGCACATAGTCCTAAAACATCCCTTCTTTGGTGTAAAAGCAAGCATCACTCATCTTAAGGACATCATCTTTGTATATGAATCCCAGCCCCCTTTCCAAACTGCGGGCTTTCAAATCTACCAATTGCCATTTCCCATCAGACACCCACATGTGATTGTCCAGGGAGTAGAGCATGAATCTGTTTGTGTTTACCCCCAGGGCTACAATGGGGTAAACCTTTTCAATGTGAGCCTCAACCATGGTCGGGACATGGGTGATGCCAGCATTGAGGACCTGGTCATGGGTGAAGTTGACAGGCCTCCACCAGTCTTGGAGCTACCGCTCCTTCCCTGTGGCTGCATCCCACACAATCTTTTGGATCTCGGTGAGGAGGACGCTGTTGTCACTGTCTCTCAGGACACTGCACTCACATCTAGGCCTGGATGCAACTAAGAGCAAGAGAGACATGATTTTGTTCTATGCCTAGCGCTCACAACAGCACCTGGTGGTCTTTTCCACCTAGGAGTTAATGGTTCCGAGTCCCAGGACTTGATATACACTCAATCTCCAGGGTGGAACGGATGTGCTGGTGTATCAAGCTCTAGGGATTTGTTAACAGTCACAAATTTCTGCAGTTCCAGGAGAGTCTTTCCTAAAGATATCAAAGAGTTATTAATGTCCAAATTCCCTTTAACAGTGTTATCCCTGGGACATCAGGTTTCTTGATTAAAATTGTGTTGTCTTTCCCTTTGGCTATTACTTCAGCCTGTTCAGGAGGGCCATTTGGCTTTTGACCCCATACTTTGGCCCCTTCATCAAACCCTTTATCTCTACAAATGGTGGTGTCCTGAGGTGGATCCCCCCTTTTTCTCTCTCTTTTTTTTTTTTCCTTTTTATTTATCACTAATTGTACTATTCTGTCATGGGGTTAAATAATCAAACCTTGTTCACCATTGTTTAACAGTATTACTTTGATTTCTCCTTGATAATCTGCGTTAATAAGTCCTCATATAATTTAGAGAGGTAGCATTTTGTCTTTTCGTATACATCAAATTTTGTATCAACTAGAAATTGCTTTCCTACATATCCAATAATGTCATCGTTGCTGAGGTTCTTTTTACTTTTTTGATCTCGCTCTCTATTAAATCCTTATATTATTGATACACATAGAGCACACACATATTAAACTTGTAGATATCCCACAATTACACACACACAATAATAAATCTGTGTGTCTGTTTTAAAAATTTGGTTGCCAGTTTACAATCATTAACACAAATAAAATAACCACACAAAAAAGACATCAAATTTTCTCCCTACCCTTTTTTTTTTCCAAATATCCAGGAATGCCTGATCCACAAACACATTGATGGTCAGTGCTCCATTATTTTGAAGAGTCATCCCTCCATATTTTAATAAAGCCTGTTTGAGTCTTCCACAATAATCACTGAGGTGCTCATTTTCATCCAAATTAAATTACACATAGCATTAGGATTTAGCATCGCTTGCAAAGATACAGGGCTAATTCCTGCAGTTCGTATAAAAAAAAAACCAAACCAAAACTGGCAGAGCCGCGTGAAGAACCCTCCCTCCCAAAAAAAAACCAGCTGCATTTTGAAATAAAGGAGTGGCATTCCCACACACACAGTGCCTGCTGGCTTCAGTGCAGGAAGATGACAAAGCAACAGAGAGAATTAATTTACTCAAATAGTTGCGACTTTCTCCTCATAAATTTGATAGCTGATTTATCCCAAACATTCTCGAGATTAGAAACTCAGCAGTAGCCACTGCTTTTTGTTGAAATTAGCAGAACTTCTTGACATAGTTTAACTGCGCACTTTGTAACTTTTCCTAATACCCCAGCTAAGGACATCCTTCTTTTTTTATATTGGCTATTTTAAAATCTTGCTGTCTGCAGCCTTCCCGTTCAAAGTTCCCAGGTAAATTCACCTGTTTGCTGGCTAAATGGACGTTTGAGGTGGAAGGATTCAGAAAGATGTCCTGAAGTTTTCCATATATCAGGGAGAACTTTGCTCCAGCATCAACTAAGGTTCTTCAAAATATCTGAAGCCCTTGGCTGTCATTTCATTCTCATTTATTACACTGGACTATCTTCCTAGTCTCTTTCCATGGGTATAAGCCAGAATATGACTTAAAATCCTCCCTTTCCCCTGGAACATCTGGTCCACCCAAAGGGGCCCACCGCGCACAGATAGGGAGCCCCGTTGAAGTTCAGGAGGAGGTGCCATGGGCTGAGTTACCCCTGGATCTTTGGGTTTAGAATTTTTGCACTTACCAATCATTTTCAGCGGGATACTTAGTATTACACCCTCGAGCTGCAAAAGCTGATAAATTTGTGTTCTGAATGTCAGTTTGGAATGCACCTTGCATAAAAGAATGTGAACTCAGAATTAAAACATTTCTTAGAGTTGTCCTCTCCTTTTCCTGTATTTATACTGCACAACCCATATTGCAGCTCTTTCGAACTTATTGGCAAGGAACGTATTCTGACACTGTAACATTGTGATTTGATTCTGCAAATCAAACAGCTGTTGCTCCATGTGGAAGCACTCTGACAACAACCATTCTCTTTGTTGGTGCTGTCTCTGATATGCCGTTAACAAGAACCATGCTTACACTATCTTTCCTTTTTCGTTATGTAGTTTCTGCATATATTTTAACACATCTAATGGTTTAACCTTTTTTAACTGTTCTTTACAATATTTGCATGGTCCTCCCACTCAAGCCCACTCAAGCGCTAAAGAGCTATATGGGAGGACTTTCCATCTGGGAATCTCAGAAGGGGCGTCTTCCCCTCACAGAATCACAGAATCACAGAATCACAGAATAACCAGGTTGGAAGAGACCCACCGGATCACCAAGTCCAACCGTTCCTACCAAACACTAAACCATATCCCTCAGCACCTCGTCCACCCGTGCCTTAAACACCTCCAGGGAAGGTGACTCAACCACCTCCCTGGGCAGCCTGTTCCAGTGCCCAATGACCCTTTCTGTAAAGAATTTTTTCCTAACGTCTAGCCTAAACCTCCCCTGGCGGAGCTTGAGGCCATTCCCTCTCGTCCTGTCCCCTGTCACTTGGGAGAAGAGGCCAGCACCCTCCTCTCTACAACGTCCTTTCAGGTAGTTGTAGAGAGCAATGAGGTCACCCCTCAGCCTCCTCTTCTCCAGGCTAAACAACCCCAGCTCTCTCAGCCGCTCCTCATAAGGCCTGTTCTCCAGCCCCTTCACCAGCTTTGTTGCTCTTCTCTGGACTCTCTCCAGAGCCTCAACATCCTTCTTGTGGTGAGGGGCCCAGAAATGAACACAGTATTCGAGGAGTGGTCTCACCAGTGCCGAGTACAGAGGGAGGATAACCTCCCTGGGCCTGCTGGTCACGCCGTTTCTGATACAAGCCAAGATGCCATTGGCCTTCTTGGCCACCTGGGCACACTGCTGGCTCATATTCAGTCGGCTGTCAACCAACACCCCCAGGTCCCTCTCCTCCAGGCAGCTTTCTAGACAGACTTCTCCCAGTCTGTAGCACTGCATAGGGTTGTTGTGCCCCAAGTGCAGGACCCTCTCACTTATCCTCTCACTTAGATTTAAACAAAACCAGCATTTTATTCTGTCACTTGTCTGACTACACCAAATGTTTTACCACAAAGAGGAGCTTTTAGCAAAAATCATCATAAAAGCCCAGATTCTCAAATACTCAGTGAAATCAAGTTTTACTCAAGTTATTACAGCAAGAAAGAAAATAAATTATTAGTAGTGATCAACCACAAGTTAACAGTAACGGCTTGTCTCCCCACCCTTGCTGCAAGGGGCTTAGCTTTTATACCATTGAACAAACAATTTACATCACCCCCAAAAAATGGAGTCTCTGGCTCCAGCTGCTCACTGCCTCTCTTTCTCACCCTTTCTTGCACTAAGAATAGCACAGCACAATCACACTGATAATAGCAGTGTGGAAAGTTACAGACTGAACAGTGCGCATAGCAATGTAATACAACTCATCCATGGGTCACCCATATCATTTCAGGCCTGTCGATCAGGCCCTGCCACTTAAAATAATTTTCTCAAAGGCAGCAAAAACCAGCTGCTTGCTTTAATTTCCAACCCTTCAGCTCTCAAGGAAAAAAAAACTATAGCACTTTCTAGTTGCACTTTGCAAATCTCACCCTGATAAGCTTTGAAAAAGGAGCTTCAGGCTTTCAGTGCTGCCACTCTGCCAAGTGAACCTTATCAGCAGAGCTGGCCAAAGCTGCTGGCTGAGCTGCTACCTGCACTGAGCCTCACAGCACAGACTTTTTTTTCCTGCATTCCCGGCTGAGCAACTATCTGAGCAAGTTAGGTGGGCAAACGATCTGGAGTGATTCAGAGGGGTCTGGTTCAGTTTGGTTTGGCCCGATTCACCTCCTCACCTTGGGCACCAAGAAACAGAATGCTTGATAAGCCTTCTACAGTAAGGCAAGTAGCTTGGTGTATAAGGGGAAAACAGTGGATGTTGTTTAATGGGCAGTGAGGTAGACTGGAACTGACTGGATGGCCAGGCCCAGAGGATCAAAATTCAGTTGAAAGCTAGTCACTAATGATGTCCCCCAGGATTCTATACTGGGACTAATAATTTTTGCTGTCTTCATTAATGACCTGGAAAATAGGACAGAGTTCATCCTCAGCAAGTTTACAGATAATACAAAACTGACACGTGTGGCTGATATACCAGATGTTTTGCTACCATTCAGAGAGACCTTGACAGGCTGGAGAACTGGGTAGAGAAGAATCTCATGAAATTCAACAAGTGGAAACACATAGTCCTGCATTTGGGGAGTACTTGCTCCAGGTGACAGTACAGTCTGCAGGCTGACTAGCTAGAAAGTAGCTTTGCAGAGAAGGAAATGGATGTACTGGTGGACAAGAAGCTGAACGTGAGCCAGCAATGCACCCTCATGGCAAAAAAGGCCAACAGTGTGCCTGGATATATTAGGAAGAGCACTGCTAGGAGGTTGAGGTTGATCCTTCCTCTCTACTTGGACTGTACCAGGTTGTTTAAATATGTTATGGAGTCTCTATCCTTGGATATATTAAGAACCTAACTGGACATGGCCCTGAGCAACTTGCTGTAGGTGACCCTATTTTGCGCTTGGACCATTTCTGTGCTCCATCTAGATTGTGAATATTCCTCTTAAAATGTCAGTGCCACAACCTTATGTACTTTTCCAGTGTGTGTCTCTGTATTTTAATAGGGATAAAATCCCTGTTTATAACTCCAGTGATTACATTAAAACTTTCTGCTAAAGCAAGCTTACTTGAGTCACTTTTTCACCATGACCTTAAAAATGATTTTCAGGGTCTTCTTTTCAGGTTGCAGCCCCTCATTTTATCACCTGCTAGAGCTTTAAATCAGCATTTGAATATGAAGAACTCATAGTGCAACTCAGTAAATCAGAAAAAAGAGAGCTTTGAAGAATGGGTAGTCATTTACAAGCTGATGGGAGGTCTTTGACTTATTTCTGATTTTTATGAGTGTTTCCTGAAGTCACATAAAGAAGTGAGAAAAGTTTCTGTTCATTTACATTATTAAATAAGATATTTTGAGTGCAAGTAAGGTAAGAGAAAACTATGAATATTTCAGTACATAAGGATTTGAAGTGTTTCAGGGAAGAAAACGAAGAGAAATTTTTTTCTGGCATTGCATATTTCACCCATTGTGTTCTTACAGTACACTTTATTCAGTGTATGTTAGTTCTTTCTGAAAGCTGACAATATTGGAGGTACTGTAATTTGCCTCTGTTGTGATTACTATAGAAATTACTTTTAGTTCTTTAGAATTGTGATGAGTTGGTATGAAATGTTTTCAGTGTTCAGTTTAATTGCAAGATTATTGCAAGTATTCAGATTATTGCAAGTCTTTTTGTGAAGGCATGCTTAATTAAGAACTAAACATTTATATGTGCAGCTTCCAGAATTATGTTTGTGTATATAGGTAGCTTAAAGTGTGTTGTCTTAATATGGTATAAGGTTTTGAGTCTCCTCTCAAAATTTGACAATAGTTGCGCCTAATGTATGCAACTGTAGTTAGAGAAGAATCAGGTCCGTGAATGGATTTTTTTCTAAAAGTTCTTTACCTCAAAGCAGTAAGTAGGTTCGTGTGCATATTGCTTCTGGCTCGATAAGTGTATTTGCTGTTGCAAAGCAGACTGTAAACTGTTAGAAAAAAATTCATTAATTTCAAAGCTTATAGTATTCTCTTCTTGATGTCCTGCAAGCTCTAAGCAGACCTTAGATTAGTCAAAGCAATAATATATAAAATGATTTTTTAAAATAATTTAGGCCAAAGCAGCATTTTAAAAAAGGAAAAATAAATGAAGTATGTCCATGTACTCATGTAATAGTATGTGAAAAAATCTTCAGCTATTCCCCAGATTCAATTTGAGTGAATATTTTTCTTTTAAGATCTGAATAAGGATAAGTGACAAAAAGCAAAGAAGTTTCTGCTGAACTTTTAATTTTACATTTTAATTTTATTCAGAGACCACGATGCAGACATCAGAGACTGGGTCGGACACAGGTTCGACTGTGACTTTACAGGCATCTGTGGCTGGCCAGGAAGCAGTGCCCACACAGGTAGTACAGCAGGTACCAGTTCAGCAACAGGTAGGTGTCTGTTAATTTTGGGAAAACAAAAAACCCTGGCAAGACAGAATGATGCATTTCAACAGACGTAGTGAAGAAATGACTTTGTACAAGGCTGCAAATGCAACTGTTTTACACTGTTTTATTCAATTTTAATTTGCTGTAACTAAAATAGCTACATAAGCATGCAGTTTTCAGGGTTCATTTCTTGACCTAGAATATCTGGCAACCACCAGAAATGCATATGCATGATTCTAAAAGCAGATTACTATGAAATGTGTGCAATATCTCATTAAAAATTGCATTCGTTTAAGTAACTGAATTGTCACATTTATTCCTTCAAAATGTCAATAAGGAATATGGAATTTTTTTAAACTAAATACAATATAGATGTAAAATACAAAAGCAATGTCATTTTGTACCTATAAGCAGTTCTTGCCAACTGCAGAAAGGTATTTGAAGTAAAATCATATGTAATGCATAATTTGGATTTGCCAGAGAATTAAATGGGCTTCTGAAGCAGCCAGCTCAGCACACACTTCTGTGACATCATTAATCACCTATGCAACTGCACCAATATTAGAGGGAGTGGTGCATGGGAAGGTTAAGGAGGGAAGTACAGTTAGAAAACAGGAACTGAATGTGAAAAGCTATGACTTTTGTCCAAGACTCCTTTAATATGCGTAACTTATCTTATTTAAAAAAAAAGTTATTTCTTCCAGTTGGAAGGGACCTACAATGGTCATCTAGTCCAATTGCCTGACCATTTCAGGGCTGATGGAAAGCATTGTCCAAATGCCGCTTAAACACTGACAGGTCTGAGGCATTGAACATCTCTCTAGGAAGCCTGTTCCGGTGTTTGATCATCCTCCCAATAAAGAAATGTTTCCTAATATCTAGTCTGAACGTCCCCGATGCAGCTTTGAATTATTCCCACTCATCCTGTCACAGGATACCAGGGAAAAGAGATCAGCACCTCCCTCTCCACTTCTCCTCCATTCCACTGTCACTGTTTTAGGTTCTTTGGGTGAAATCTGATGTTCTTTTTCAACAAAATTCGGCTTTACAGTCATTTCAAAATCAACACTATTAAACCTGAGACTTACTTGTTAAATTATCCAAGTCTTTTTCTGTGCTAGTGAAATACTGTTATCCAAACTAAAATTTCTAGCATTTTGTTAAGTTTAGTTTTAAAATTTAAGGTGACTAATTTTTCTTCATTTCTTGGCAATGCTGTTTAACTGCTTCATATGTTTCACTAATAATTTTTCCTGGTATACAGACTCAGTTTATAATGTCTCATATTTCCATTCATATCACTTTTACGTATATATATACCTCAGAATGAATTTGCTTCTTTGTTTATAACCACCCCCCCAAAAAAAAACGACAAAACCCCAAAAACATTTTGTCAAAACCTTTAAGCATTGGGTACTTAATATGAATTTAAATGCTTAGCTTTGTGTACTCGCTCAAAGTACATCCCTACTAATTTAAGAATTGGCTGAAATCACTGAATCACAGAATGCTGTGCAGCAGACTACACAGCATCAGAGATGATGAGAAAGAGATCAACTGGTTCTCCTCTGAAATCCTGTAGCTTCAAGAGCCTGAACCCCCAGCTGTACTGAAGGAGGAGCAGGAGCAGTTTGCGCTTATTGGGTTGTGAAGTGGAGACTCCCATGATGGTGGAGGGTGGAAGCTTGTGACTTCTGGCACTGGGAGGAAGGCTCCTTTTCCACCTGAAGATTTGCAACTACAAAATAGAAGCACCGTATTCATAGCAGATGAGGAGCTGGGAGATCTGTCAATAAAACCATCCATGCTGGTGGAACCCAAGTCATGCAGTAGTGAGGACTCATTGCTGAGGGGGATGGAGACTCCCATGTGCTGAACTGACCAATTGTTTAGGGAGGTTTGCTTGCTGGGGTCTTGGATGTGGGACACTGTTGAAAACCTGCTAAGGCTTCTCTGGCTCTCAAGCTATTAATCTCTGCCGCTCTTCCATGTGGGCACCAATGATACTGCCAAGGGAGACCTATCTGGAAAGCATCAGGTGTGGTGATATGACTGTGGGGGCAATGGTCAAGGACATAGGGGCCTTGGAGATATTCTTCTTGATCTTACTGGTGAGGGGAAAGAGCTTGAGGATGAGGGGATGGATCCTGCAGGTCAACAATAGGGTGCGTGGCTGGTGTTGGCAGCGAGGTTTTCATTTTTTACAGAATCACAGAATGGTTGTGGTTGAAAGGGACCTCTGGAGGTCATCTTGTCCAAGTCCCTGCTCAAGGAGGGCCACCTAGAGACGGTTGCCCAGGACCGCGTCCAGATGGCTTTTGAATATCTCCAAGGAGGGAGACTCCACAATCTCTCTGGGTAACCTGCTCCAGTGCTCAGTCACTGTCACAGTAAAAAAGTGCTTCCTTATGTTCAGATGGAACCTCTGGTGTTTCCATTTGTGCCCGTTGTCTCTCGTCCTGTCGCTGGGCACCACTGAAAAGAGCCTGGCTCCACCTTCTATATACCTTCTCTTCATGTATTTATATATGCTGATAAGATTCTTCTTGCCCCAAGCCTTCTCTTGTCTAGGCTAAACAGTCCCAGCTGGGAGCCCAGAACTGGACACAGGACTCCAGGTACACAGTACTCAACTGGTGCTGAATAAAGAGGAAGGATCACCTACCTGGACCTACAGGCAATACTTTGCCTGATGCAGCCCAAGGATACCATTAGCCCTCTTTGTGGCAAGGGCACACTGCTGGCTCATGTTCAGCTTGGTGTCTACCAGGACCCACAGGTCCTTTTCTGCAAAGCTGCTTTCCAGCTGGCTACTTCCCCAGCATGTACAGGTTGTCATATCCTCCCCCCACCCCAGAAGCTGATGAAGAGGGCTGCTGCTTTGCTGAGTCGGTGTGGAGAGGGGCCAGACGGAGGTCTGGTGGCCACTCCACATCAGCGGCCATATCAAAGCCCATCTGTGCAGCAAGGATAAGTAGGGGAGAATGGGCAATTATGTCTCTGCTACTTGTTTTCCTATCAGGATGACCAAACTGGCCCATGGTCACCCCCACACACACACATACCAACAAAGGTATGTGGAGGTACATCATAACTGTGAAACAAAACAAGACTCAGAGGTGATGCTCAAAACAAAAGTATTACTATGAGTTTTCTGTTTATGGAAACATCCTGATCTAGGACCCTGGAGTTCTCTGGATTCCTACACACTGGTGGGGGTTGGGCCCCTACCATTGGTGCCACCGATAAGATTGGGCTGACTGGCACCCCAGATGTTATCACTACAGAACGGACTATAATAGAATGAGAGGAGCAAGCATAAATTGGAGCTCCCTCTCAGCTGGTCTGAGACCCCCCATCGACGTCATCAACAATCCACAAGCACCTGAATGTTTGCAGAAACTTCACTCGCAGCAGCTTTGAGGAAACTCTAAAGACTCTATCACTGAACTCCGTACAGGTCGTATAGCCCTTTCCAAACCCTTATAGGATGCTAATATTGGTCTAGACTTAAGCTTATATTCTTGACTTAGAATTGTAACATTATAGGTAATAAACTAAATGTTTAAATACAATTCTGGGTCCTACTCTCTCTGCCTCAGGGTGTGACAGAAAAATTGGCGCGGAGAGCAGGGTCACTAATTAGTAGCACAGTATTTTATATTTTAGGCACACCTTCCTGCAGGGGTGGTTGCTCAATGCTTACCAGATGGATTTTGTCACAACCGATCATTGTGCATCTATTTGAGGGTGGTAAATTTTACTGCCTGACCTTCGGGTCTTATGGACTGATCATGGTTTTGGGCTTTACCAGATAAGTAAATACGGTCCCTTATCCGCACCCATTTTCCAGTCTGTCTAGACTAGCGGACTTTGTGTTCGTTAAAAGGGGAAAAATACCCCAATTCTACTGTGTTGCTTTGTTGAGACTGTACTTGTTTAATTGGGCATCACTCTAAGTTCAATTTCAGCCGCCCCCAGCACCCCAGGCTAACCCCTGAGGGTTGTTGGATCGCAAGGGGGATTGCACCTAGCCAAATTAGTCTGGCCAAACCTGTTAAAACAGAGTTTTCCTCAGCAAATCCTGGGAGACCAGCCTTCTAAGTGTTATGGTTGAATTGAAACAACCAGAGTCCAAAAGTGGATCAATTGATTATTTATTCAGATAGGAAAACAAAAGCAGCGCTGGGCGGCCGGGGAGTCGCAGCTCCACCAAGGCTCGCAAATTCAGGTAAATTGAGCAGCCCCTTTTATCCCCCCCGCCCCAAGTTAGAAAGCGCCCCTTGGTTTCTTCTGTGTAGGTGGCTTTCCTCACTTGTTTGCTTCAGGCGATTTCAAAGGGCTTGGTTGCAAAATCAGTAGATACAAGGCACACATTGTCATGGAAACCTTTAGCCTTTGTTTAGGATAGCTTTGTGGTTTCGCCTTTCTTGTCAAACAAAAAGACCACCGTTGCTCGTTTAGTCGGCCTGATCGGCAAATTACTCTCTATTACCCATTACAATCCCCCCTTTCTTTTGTTTACCCGTAATTTGCCGATCAAACCTGGATAATACTTCACGAGCGGCATCCAGGTCATGATTTTCGTTGGGTGAAATTGTCATTTCGAGTTCTGACTGCTTCATCACCATTAATTGTACCTTCTCCAACCTGCTTTTAACAAAGGTTACAAGTTTATTAATAACACAAGGTCCAAAGGTGAGAGCCAATAGCAACATAATGAGAGGTCCTGCCAAGGTAGAAATCAAGGTGGTTAGCCATGGTGATTGATTAAACCAAGACTCATACCAGGTGGATTGGGCCTCTCGTTCTCGTTTTCTCTTTTCTAATCCTTCTCTTAATTTAGCCATCCGAATCTCTGACTACTCCAGTATGGTCAGCATAAAAGCAACATTCTTCACCTAAGGCAGCACACAATCCTCCCTGTTGTAAAAACAAAAGTTCCAACCCCCTTCGATTTTGCAAGACTACCTCCGATAATGAGGTTAGTGATTTCTCTAGGTAAGAAATAGATTTCTGTATTCGGGCTAGGTCCTCATCTACCGCAGCTCTTAGGGAAGTTAGGCCTTGATGTTGTTGGACCAACGAGGTTATCCCAGTGGCAGTCCCCGCAACCCCCCAACCAAATAGGGTAGCCAGAGTGATTGCTGTTATTGGCTCTCTTTTACTAATTTTATGTCCCAAATGGTTCCAGTGTAAATACATGGATTCTTCTTCATGTAGGAGGATTCTAGGTATCACAGTAACCTGCACACAGAATTCTGTTCCTTTGAGGACAGCAATAGATAAACACGGTGTCAATCCAGTTATGGAACATACCCACCAGGCTCCCGGACTTGGTAAAACCCATTTGACATCATGTGTAAAATTTTGCGTATGGTTGGCACATAGTGCATTCCACTTTATTTTTCTCACACACCAACCCCTTCCTTTAACTTGTTGGAGGGTTATCCCAACTTTTAGTTACATTCGGGAGGATTGTCCTCTATAGAGGTATTAAAAGGAGATGTTATGGCCATCCCTTCATAAAAAGGGGTTTTATGTCATAGCATAACCAACAAGAATTTGTAAAGGTGGGATTGGTGGTGTTCAGAGCCTGATAGGCCGCTCGCATCACAGACCATAAAGGTTCACTTTCTTCTATTTTACTGGAAACCTTTAGAGGTGCCGGGGCCGTGAAATTCTCCTGCCCATTAGTTGGTGTGATCGTACTTGTGGCAGTGTTGGCTCGTTGGCTCTTCAGGGAAGTCTTAGGTTGGCTCGTTGGCTCTTCAGGGAAGTCTTAGGTTGTCTCTTTAATCCTCCTGTATTTACGGTGCCATGTGGACTCAACGCAATCCTCCGCCTTGACCTGCTTAAAGGATCCCTGGTTCTTATTGAATTATTTCAAAATTCATTTGTTTCGCTACAAAGCCTTTTCCAAGCAAACCTCACAGCACACCTTTTTACACTTTATGCCAATCAGCCTCATATACTTCCCAAAGTTCGGGTATCAACTGTTCCCACCTACAAAATATTGTACAGATCTCTGCCTGTATTCCTTCTTCAACATATATGGTATTACTGCGACATTTCATGCAATAAGACTGTCTTTTAAATGAGACACAGAGACACTTCTTATCACACCTTAGACATTTGCAAATCACCCAAGCCCAATGTCCCGAGAGAGGGGTGGTTTCAGACACGGTATTCCAAAAAAGGTTCTCAATCCTAGGAGTCTCGGGTATTTCAATTTCTTTCGTGAGGAGTTTTGAGGAGACACCTGGAACCACTGACACAGGCTGTGTCTTACTTCTCCCTGGGGTAACTCATTCATCAGTATTTTGATTCCTCCTTTGAATCTTCAATCGAAGATCCCCTGGTTCAGATGCCACAGTCCATTTTTCTGGGTACACAGGTCCCTTGACTCTACTGGCATGCATCCATCCTTTTTCTGCGGTCCGTACAGCAGTATCTGTAGTGAGTAAAACAACGAAAGGCCCTTCCCAATGGGGTGTTAGGGAGGTTTCTTTCCAAGTTTTAATTAAAACCTGATCCCCAGGCTTTATTCAGTGTATGGAAATGTCCAAAGGAGGTCTCTGTGCTACCAGACCGTTTCTTCTAAGCTCGTGTCTTCTTTTTGAAAGTTCCAAAATATATTCTGTTAAAATTTTATCTTCAACTTTTGGATGTTCTATTAACATTCCAAAGTCATAAGGCATTCCATATAACATGTCAAAAGGGGATATACCAGTATCAGTTCTTGGTTGAGTTCTAATATGGAGTAAGGCTAGTGGTAAGCACTTAACCCAACTCATTTTTGTCTCTACCATTAATTTAGTTAAATGCTTTTTAATTTCTCCATTCATCCTTTCCACTTTTCCAGAACTTTGTGGATGCCAGGGTGTGTGGTCCGAATAATTCGGTTGTTTCTTTTATTATTTTGGAAATAAAATGTGGGCCTCAGTCTGAGTCAATAACAGCAATGGTTCCATATCTAGGAATAATTTATTTTAATCACTGTTTTTGCTGTAGCCCTAATTACGGGGAAGGCTTCCACAAAATAAGTAAGGTGATCCACCAGAACCAATAAATACTGGTATCTCCCGACCTTTGGTAGTTCAGTAAAATCTATTTGTACTTTTTCAAAGGGCCTTTTAGCCAATTCATGCCCTCCTTGAATATTCTCTCTGAGTTGTCATTTATTTACTTTATGACACGTTAGGCATCCTTCTAAAATCTTTTTAGCCACACAGTGTAGTCCGATACAAGTATAATGTGTTTCAAATTGGTCTACCAAGGCTTGGACTCCCCAGTGAGTTTTAAGATGTAGTTTATGTAATATTCCTCTTGCTAGTCCTTTTGGAAGGACCTCTCGGCTGTCAGGTAATAGTCATTTATCACCATTTCTTTTGGCCCCAATTAGTTTCAATTTCTCTAGTTCCTGGAGAGTAAATGTCTTACCTACTCTTAGCTTCTCAGGTTCTTCTCCTACAGTTTGTGTCTGTACCACTAATAGTGCAGCCCATTTAGCTTCTGCGTCTGCTAAGTTATTTCCCCTGACGGTAGGGCTTAATCCCCTTTGGTGTCCTTTTACATGGACTACTGCTATCTTGAGGGGGGTCCTTAATGCTTTTAAAACTTCTAGAATTAGTTTTTCATGAACTAGTCCTTTTCCCTGGGTATTAATCAAACCCCTCTCTTCCCAGATTTTCCCAAAAGTATGTACCACCCCAAAAGCACATTTTGAATCTGTGTATATAGTTCCAATCTTGTTCCCTATTAGCCTTAAAGCTCTCAACAAGGCATATAATTCACATGGCTGTGTGGACCAAGTTCTATTTAATGGTCCTGATTCTTTTATCTGAAAGGTGTGCCCATCTATAACAGCATACCCAGATTTCCATTGTCCCTCAATCACCCTTGAGGAGCCGTCTACAAACAGTTTCTCTCCCTCATTTAATTCTTCTTCCTCCAAATCCTCCCTTATTTTAGTCTGTAGGTTTATTACCTGGAGGCAATCATGTGTTAAATCTTCTCTGGGTTCCCCATAGAGATATTGAGCTGGGTTCTGGATAGAGGTGGTCTCTATCTCTAGTTTAGGGGAATTAATCAAAATCCCTTCATATTTTAACAGTTGGCTGTCAGTAAGCCATTTATCGGCTCATTGTTGCAGTACTCCGTGTATGTTATGGGGCGTATATACCTTTAATTCAACTCCCAGGGTGACTTTTCTGACTTCTTCTACTAATAATGCTGTGGCCACTATTGCTTGTAAACAGGTGGGCCACCCTCGGCTGACAGGGTCCAGTATCTTTGAATAATACCCCACAGGTTTTCTCTGCCCTGCCCATCCTTGGGTTAAAACCCCATACGCTGTCCCATTATCTACACTGATAAAAAGTTGAAAGGGTTTACGAATATCGGGGTAAACTAAGGACAGGTGCCTCTATTAAATCTCTTTGTATCGCTTCCCAATGACTTTCATCTTCGGGAGTCCATTTTACCAACCCATCTTTGGTCAGTTTTTCATACAAAAATTTTACCTTGCTACTATAGTTCTCTATCCACTGTCGACAATACCCCAATAATCCTAATAATTGTCTTATCTGTCCCTTGTTACTGGGTGTAGTTAGAGATAATATTCCTTTTATTCTTTCGGGATCCAGTTTCTTGTATCCCTTCGTAAGCCAGTGTCCCAAATATTTTACCTCTTCTTCTGTAAATTGTAATTTAGATTTTGAAACTTTCAACCCCTTAAGGCCTAAAAATAATTCAACAATTTGATACTTTCGGCTCTAACCTCTTCTTGGGCCTTCCCGGCAACCAACAAGTCATCTACATACTGGATCAAAATCAGGCCTTCAGTTAATTCATAAGATTCTAAGAGTTGTTCCAAGGCCTGCCCAAATAAGTTTGGGGATTCTGTAAATCCCTGGGGCAATACAGTCCATCGTAATTGTTGTTTTCTATGTGTTTTAGGGTCCTCCCATTCGAATGCAAAATAATCTCTACATTTTTCTTGTAAGGGACAAGCCCAAAAGGCGTCCTTTAAGTCTATAACACTATACCATTTATAGTCTGGACTTAATTGGTTTAGTATAGTGTGGGGGTTGGCCACTACAGGAAACCGGGTAATCGTTTGCTCGTTTACAGCTCTCAAATCTTGTACTAAGCGATAGGACCCGTCCAATTTCTTCACCGGTAATATAGGAGCATTATGAGGAGACATACAGGGTTCCAAAAGCCCTTGGGCCAAAAGTCTCTCAATTATTGGCTGTAACCCTTCTCTTCCATCTCTAGAAATCGGGTATTGTCTAATCCTAATTGGTTGGTCCGGATCCTTCATAGAGATTGTGATCGGTTTGATATTTAATCTTCCCACCAATCCTGGACTATACCGAGTGTCCGGATTAATTTTGGCTTCATCTTCCGCGGTCAAAAAACATAATTTTACCTTCAATTTCTCTTGGTCTGCTTCTAAACTGATTCCCAATTCTACCATTAAATCTCGTCCCTAAAGGTTGTATTCGGCTTCCAGGACCAAGAGGAATGTTCCCACCCCATATTTATTGGGAGTTTCTATGGCTACATTCCTTATCAGGGGTACCTTGAAAGGTTCCCCCTTTGCACCAATTACTTGGAGTTTGTCTTTAGATTCGACACATCCAGAGGGCAACCTCTGAACAGTTGATCTTTTGGCACCCGAGTCCACAAGGAACTCACTCATGCTGAGGACCCAATTTCAATTTTATCAAGGGCTCTGAAACTTTAGGAGTCCCCAGCAAATAGACCCCCTGACTCCTCTAATCTTCTTTAAAGATTTCCTCATCCTGCAGCCTCTTACGACAATTTTTCTGCAGGTGTCCTTTTTTGTGGCAATAGAAACATTCTATTGCCGGGGGGCCATTTTATATCTCCAGCAGGACCGTGTTGGTGTCTCTGGTCCCAGTGCCTCATACCTGCGGTTCTGATCATTCCTCGCTCTTCATTAGTAAACAAAATCTTTAAGATGGACTCCATCTCATCCCAGGTGTAAATATTGGGATGAGAAATTGGTCAAAACGTTCAGCAATCCCTAGTGGGTCTTCTAATAAGCACCCCATTTCCTTTTCTCTTTTAATGGGAACAAATTTGCTGTCTGAGTTCTACTCAAGATTCATAAAAAGGCATATTCACTCTCCTCTTCACTAAAGAGTTGTTTGCTGTTAACATATATATTTAATTGCTGACATATCCAATCCTCAGAGGATCCATAAATTGGCCAATATAAGCCTGTTCTTATCTGCTTACCTCCCCATACTTCCATACAATAATGAATCATTTTCTCTTTGGACTTCCCTCTTCGAGAGCGAAAACTATCCCAATGTTTAATCATTAATCCTAATGGGCTATCTAGGGGTATATCAGGAAGCCCACCCCCACCCCTTTTCTCCTGCATGGAACCAGAGGCTTTACTCTTCTTCTGGCCCATCTTCCGAAAGTGCCTTCTCACACACAATCCTCTCACTTCCCTCCGTTCGTGGCCCACGTCCTCGCGGACAATGGGAACCGCACTATTTGGAGGTCCACACTCACTTCGTCCGGTGGACTCCTAAGTCCGTTGGACGTCTCACTCACTCGCACTCCGGGTACCCAAAATCCCTGACCAAGCGGTATCCCAATATACTTACTCCTTTTCCGAGTCTTCGCTTGGCTCTTTGTGCACAAAAATTACGGGGAACTGCAGTATTTCTTTTTTTTTGTTTGTTTTCCTATCTCCGTTCAGAAAATCCAGCTGAGTTAGATCGGAGCTCTCCTCCGGGACCATCCGAAGATGGGGCGTCCTCCCAGAGTCGAAGCCCGAACCAACTGTCTGGATCCGAGTCACGGCACCAAAATTGTTATGGTTGAATTGAAACAACCAGAGTCCAAAAGTGGATCAATTGATTATTTATTCAGATAGGAAAACAAAAGCAGCGCTGGGCGGCCGGGGAGTCGCAGCTCCACCAAGGCTCGCAAATTCAGGTAAATTGAGCAGCCCCTTTTATCCCCCCCTCCCCAAGTTAGAAAGCGCCCCTTGGTTTCTTCTGTGTACATGGCTTTCCTCACTTGTTTGCTTCAGGCGATTTCGAAGGGCTTGGTTGCAAAATCAGTAGATACAAGGCACACATTGTCATGGAAACCTTTAGCCTTTGTTTAGGATAGCTTTGTGGTTTCGCCTTTCTTGTCAAACAAAAAGACCACCGTTGCTCGTTTAGTCGGCCTGATCGGCAAATTACTCTCTGTTACCCATTACATAAGCAGTCTGCAATGTCACTAGACACGCTCTTGGAAAAATTTAAATGTAAACCCTCCCTACAAGGGATAGATTGGACAAAACATAACTGGAAAGATGAAGGCAAAATTGTCTCACGCATTGAGCAACTTTGCCTGGAAAATAAAGCTAGGAAAGGAAAAGGTAAAAGGGTTATTTGTGCAGTGTTAGGAGCTTATTTGTCTTGTGCTCAGAAGGAGGCTCAACCCAACCTCCTCATATAAGGATTTACAAGAGGAACTGGACAAAACAGTGTTGAATCGTTTAAAAAGGAGGAACTAGAATTGCAAAAGCAGACAGCTGCGAATTATAAACAGGAATCTGAGAATTTAAGGCAGCAAGCTACTAGCTTGGAAAGTACTCTCAGAGCCTGTAATTGGGAGCTTGTGAGTGTCGAGCAGGAGAAGGGGAAGTTAGCAGAGGATCTGAGGCAAGTTGAGCTTAGAGAACAAGCCTTAAAAACTAAGTTGAATTTGTTGTTATCCCAACTACTGCTCTCTAATGCCTCTAAGAAAATACAGAAGTTGGTGGTGGCAGCTGATCCTGAAACATGGGATGGACATATCTGGAACTCAGATAGTGAGGACGATCATGGTTATGTGACTAACAGCACAGTGACCCTGAGGCCTATTATCAAAACGGAGACTACTACTGAACAGGCAGCAGATGGCGTCGGGGAGGAAACTGTGGTTAGGGTCAGAACAGCCCCTTGGTCACCGGCTGAATTAGCCAATTTACAGGAAAAGTTTGCAAGGAAACCCCAAGAATCAGAGTCTGAGTATGTGTGGAGTTGCTGAACTGGGAGGAGATCGTATTATGTTGAGTGATCAGGAAGCTGGTGGATACCTGTTGTGTTTCTAAATTTAATTCCAGGGCAGGAAAATAGGTCTCTGACAGCCCGTGCAGCTTATTGGGCTGGAGGCATTGATCCACAGGAACGTGGAGATTCCTTGGTAATCAAAACCCCGTGTTTCTCTGATTTATCATCATACATACAGAAGGCTGCATGTATTCAGGCTATGTATGAGCGGGGACTAATACATAATTCTCCCATGCTGGCCCCAGTGGATCCAGATAGACTGACCCCACTGGTAAAAGGGTTACCGGATAGTCTGAAATCATACGTGGCAGGCATTCAGGATCGGATACGGCAGGCAAAGAAAGCTAGGGAGTTTGGTAGGAATGCTCAGCAACAACGAGCCCAGGCCATTCCTACATGGAATGAGGTAATCCAGGAAATCATAAGTTATGGTAGTGTAATGAGTAACAGAAAGTAATTTGCTGATCAAGCCAACTAAACGAGCAGCGATCTTTCTGTTTCAAAGCACAGGAACATCTTGTTTGGTAAGAAAGATGAAGCCACAATGCTATCTTAATTAAAAGCTAAAGGTTACCATGACCATATACGTTTTGTATATAGATAGTATCTACTGAATTTACAACCAAGCCTTCTGAAACCTCCTGAAGCAAGAGTCAAGAGCAACAAATCACCTCGGGCCTCAGCAGATGTGGATTAGCCAGCTCAAAGAATGCGGCCTTGTGGAGAAAGGAACAAATTGCCCAGAGATAAGGAGAAAGGGAGGAAGGGGAGTTAGGAACTGTTTGATGAGAAACAGGACTGCAACCTTGAAGACTGCTGAACTGAGACAACTCTGTAAACTTAGCTGATTTATTATCTGGCCATATGGAGATTGCATGTACCCTAAAGGAACGGGGGGGGGCATCTTCAAAGATGTGAAACGAACTCGGAGGGGTATAAAAGGGGTTGCTCAGCTTACCTAACTTTGCGAGCCTTGGTGGAGCTGCGACTTCCCGGCCGCCCAGCGCTGCTTTTGCTTTCCAACTAAAATAAATAGTAAATTGATCCACGTTTGGACTTTGTGTTGTTAACTCAATTATAACAGTAGGAGAATGGGGTGGTCGATCACTAATCCTCAGCCACATGAGCCCAGGGAATCTTATCAGAGAGTACGATTCCTGGATACTAATGTTGCTAGAGGCTCCGATCGATCCCTTCAAGGGAATCGTGAGTGGCACCACAGAGCCCCTGCAGTTACTTATGGTAATAAAGCTGGTGTGGGATGGAATTATCCTTATCAGCAGGCAGTCAGTGCAGGCATATCAAAATCTATGTTGCAACAGGCTTCTGTGGCAGAATTAACACAACTGCTACGGGCTGTGAAGGGACAGTATCCCAAACCCCCTGACCTACCCTCTGTTCACACTGCTCCTTCTCCCTCAAGCGAAGCAGAAGAACTAGGGAATTTCCAGCTGGAGGACTCTAATCAAAAAACCTCCATTTCCCGGGCCATGCAGTGAGCCATCCTGAAGCTCGGGTTCTGGCCATACAATGGCTCACAAAACCATTATGTGGTGCTAAGACTCTGTTAAATACTCCTTCCCCCACTATTGTTCTCCCTGTTGGCAAGCAGAAAACTTGTGTTGAATTTCTGATAGATACTGGTGCACAAGTATCAGTGTTGTCACAAAAGACAGCTAAATTATTAGGCATAAAAGGTGGCCAACCTTACATTGAAGTTATGGGAATTGATAATATAAAACACCGATGTCCCACGGTGCTTGTTAGAATTGGCTTACCAGGACAAATGAAACAGTGCCTTACACGAGTTTTGATTGGTGCCACCCATGTAAACATTTTAGGTTTTGATTTGTTACAGGGAAGGCGGTGGAAACTCCCTGACGGTACAGTCTGGAGTTTTGCTCATAACACAAATCCATTAGAATTTTCCCCTGAACCACAGATGAATCAGGCATCTGTGAAACATATTTCCTTATTGGAGGTTTCAATTCCTCTTCCCCATTCTAAATTAACTAATGTAAAGCAGTATCCACTTCCAGCTGCAGTGATAAAAGGAATTGACGGGGTGGTGCAGGATTTGGAAAACCAAGGCATAATATCACAAACACACTCCCCGTACAATTCACCTATTTGGCCAGGAAAAAGGCCAAATGGGGATTGGAGATTGACAGTTGATTTTAGATGGCTATAACATAATATCCTAAACAACTGGTCTTGGTAAAATTGCCTCATATTGGCAATGTCCCAATGATACTGACCAAACCCAAAAACATTTATACGTGGGAGGCTCAGGATTACTCTGAGAAAACACATCGAATCTTAACCAGATGGATCTTCCCGTCCTTTTAATAGGACAGAGAAAGTTTTCTTTTGTTTTACAGGCAATGTATTGCACCTGGCACAGAGGACTTGACTGGATCGAGATTGACTGTCCAGCAGGACAACTTCTGGCTATATTACTTATAATTATCATCTTAATTGTAATTGTAGTGTGGAAACACAAGTTTTAACTTGCTAAGAACAACAGACATTGTTTATATATGTTTTATGATAATTATGTGAATAGTTTTATGGTTAAGGATAAGTGTTGATAGACCTGAGTGAATTAAGAATTAAGCAATCTCTGCTTATTAATTATGTATAAAAATTTTGTATTAGTGCTAGCAACTATATTTTCTGTGCTGTATTTACGTGACATGCCATTTAAGGTGAATCAGAAAAAGCGAACTGATGAGGTAATAACCGATAATTTAGCTTTTGATATGGTTAAGGGGTTTATCCATTTGATAAATTTGACTGGTGGAGGGTTGTGCATAGAGTTGCCCGAGAGTGCAGGCAAGGGAATACCATTTGGAACATTCGATATAGACTTAAGATCAATATATGATTCATTTAGACTGACAAGCAACACCCAAATGTTGTGGGAGACTGGGAAAACTTATGGAATGAATCCACAGCAACAGAGCTCAGAATGGATTATTCGAGCCAGGGTAGCCAATTTATCAGGTAATTTACAGTGTATCAAAGAGGATATATATACCAAACACCTTCGCAATGGCACGTCAATAACAGTGGGGGAAAATATCAATGAAATGTGTGAAGTTTTTCCTTGGTGGCCTCCCAGTGAACAGTTTACGCCACTTAGACATGCGTACACCATACGGACTAACTTGACCTCGTGTTTTGATTTCCCACGTACATTGGGAAAGGATTGTAGCTGGCCAGGTAGGAGTCGTTGGTACAGTTATAATGTGTCAGCTGATCGTGTCTGGTCATTATATTTTTGGGCAGGGTTAAGACCACAACAAGGACATCATCCTTTTGACCCTCTTAACCCTAAATCAACGGGGGTTAATGTATCGCATCCACTTTTTCCTTGTCAGACTGTTCTAAACTGTTCCAATTTTGGGAACTATCTTAAACCCATATGGAAAACAAGTGCATTAGTCACTGTGTTCCAACAAGCTTGTTTATGTTATAATCATACCATACCATTACCCAAGAAGCTGGATTGCTTGTCCCTATGTAACATGACTTTAGGTCCTGCGGGAATGAATAAGAATGTATTTGAGTGGAATAATCTGACAGATATGTGTAAGATCCCTCAGAAACCTTTTATGACAAATCCAGATGGGACCATCCATCGATGATCCACTGGAACAGACGAATCTAATTGTGACACAGCTCTTTTCCCAAGCCCAAAGGGAACATTGTGGGTTTGTTCTGACGGAAATCTGTACTCTCACATAAACCCCAATGAACACTCTGGACTCCGTTGCGGAGTTGAGCTCCCAACAATGTGTCCCTCTAGAATGTTATCGCATCTACCATCACCCCTATCAAAAAGACACAAACGAGAGGCGGGACTCTCTTATTTGGATTGATAGGCAATGCCCAATTATTACTCATTTGGACAAAAAATTTCTTTGGCCTTTAGATCAATCTTTATGCCAGGAGGTTTGATCCGGGCACATCAGTTTGCCATTGAGAACATCACTTGGCAGGTGTCACTATTAAGTAACTGGTCACAGGTAACCTTTGGGTCCATGAACTGTCAAATACAGGCTGTTTCTAAAATGGCTTTACAAAACCGATTAGCATTAGATATGATTTTGTTAAAGAAAAAGGGTGTATGTGGTTTATTGAATTATTCTATTGATGACTGTTGTATTGCTATACCAAACGTATCATCCACAGTGGAAGAAGCTCAAAAGGCTTTAGCAACTATTGGAGCCCAGACTAGTGAATTGTTCCTGAGAGTACAACCTGGAACTGATGACCCTATTGGATGGGTTGTGGGGTTGTTAGAAAAATTTGGTTAGCTTCACTGATAGAATATATGGTAGGACTGGTTATTATCATTGTGGTAATAATAATCGTATTAGCTAGTGTTAAGCAATTGTTTGTGAATCTAGTAGTCAAACGTGTGAATGCTTTGATGATCACTTCTGAATATGACATGATTGCGATTATCGAGGATAATTCTCATGATGTTTGCTGTGATACACCTCAACATTTTGGTGTGCTCTGATTAAATTTCATAGGCATACAAGTGACAAAGCCACGAGTGGAAATGACATATCCTCCCCCCACCCCAGAAGCCGCTGAAGAGGGCTGCTGCTTTGCTGAGTCGGTGTGGAGAGGGGCCAGACGGAGGTCTGGTGGCCACTCCACATCAGCGGCCATATCAAAGCCCATCTGTGCAGCAAGGATAAGTAGGGGAGAATGGGCAATTATGTCTCTGCCACTCGTTTTCCTATCAGGATGACCAAACTGGCCCATGGTCACCCCCACACACACACATACCAACAAAGGTATGTGGAGGTACATCATAACTGTGAAACAAAACAAGACTCAGAGGTGATGCTCAAAACAAAAGTATTACTATGAGTTTCCTGTTTATGGAAACATCCTGATCTAGGACCCTGGAGTTCTCTGGATTCCTACACACTGGTGGGGGTTGGGCCCCTACCATTGGTGCCACCGATAAGATTGGGCCGACTGGCACCCCAGATGTTATCACTACAGAACGGACTATAATAGAATGAAAGGAGCAAGCATAAACTGGAGCTTCCTCTCAGCTGGTCTGAGACCCCCCACCGACGTCATCAACAATCCACAAGCACCTGAGTGTTTGCAGAAACTTCACTCGCAGCAGCTTTGAGGAAACATCTAAAGACTCTGTCACTGAACTTTCTAAAGACTCTATCACTGAACTCCGTACAGGTCGTATAGCCCTTTCCAAACCCTTATAGGATGCTAATATTGGTCTAGACTTAAGCTTATATTCTTGACTTAGAATTGTAACATTACAGGTAATAAACTAAATGTTTAAATACAATTCTGGGTCCTACTCTGTCTGCCTCGGGGTGTGACACAGATACACAGACTTGTTCCTCCCTCGGGGCAGGACTTGGCATTCTTCCTTGTATAAGTACATGAGGACTTTTATATAGATCTCTCTCTTAAATCTTTATTACAGAATCATGGAATGGTTGCGGTTGGAAAGGACCACTGGTGGTCATCCCCCCTGCTCAAGGAGGGTCACCTAGAGCTGTTTCCCTAAGAACATGTCATGAGGGCTTTTGAGTATCTCCAAAGGTGGAAAAATCTACAACCTCCCTGGGAAACCTGTTCCAGTGCTTAGTCACCCTCACAGTGAAAAAGTGTTTCTTGATGTTCAGATGGAACCTATTGTGTTTTAGTTTGTGCCTATTGCCTCTTTTCCTTTCACTGAGCACAACTGAAAAGAGCCTGGCTCTATCTTCTTTGCACCTTCCCTTCAGGTATTTGTACACACAATGAGTCTCCCCCTTGAGACTCTGGGCTAAACAGCCCCAACTCTCTTGTCCAACTAGACTTTGTGCTACTGATCACCACCCTCTGGGCCTGGACATTCAGCCAGTTTTCAGTCCACCTCACTGTCTGCTCATCCAGCCCATATTTCAACAGCTTCTCTATGAGGACCTTATGGGAGTGTCAAAGGCCTTCCTGAAGTCTAGGTAGACCGCATCCACTGCTCTCCCCTGGTCTACCAGGCCAGTTATTTCATTCTAAAAGGTTATTAAGCTTGTCAGCATCACTTTCCCTTGGTGAATCCATGATGACTACTCCTGATTATTGTCATTCATGTGCCATGAAATGGTTCACAGGATTAGTTGCTCCATCACCTTCCCAGGGATTGAGGTGTAGCTGACCAGCCTGTAGTTCCCTGAGTCCTGTTTCTTGAAGACAGGAGTGTTTTTTGCTTTCCTTCAGTCCTCCGCCACCTATCCTAAACATCATGATTATTCAAAGATTATTGAGAGTGGCTTGACAATGACATCAGACAGCTCCCTCAGCATTCATAGGTGCTTCTTATCAGGGCCCGTTAAGGTCTTTCTAATACACTAACTTTGTAAATGAAGCTTCTGTGATGCTTGGACTTAGTTAAGCTTTCTAGGAGGCTTAGTGTGGTTAACTCTTTTTAAGCTGTGCTTAAAACTTTTACTAACTAGTTATAGTTTATATCAGCATATATTTTCAATAAGATATTACTTATCTTTCAGTGTTGCTATTTCCAATAATTTTGTTTCACTATTTCATCTGTATTTTGGACTAATTTGTGATTATTCTGGACTGTATTTTTTCAGTTGAGTCTTATTTTGAAAGTATAAGTCATGTAAGGTTTCAGAAAGGAAAGTTAGGGGATCAGCCTGGCCAAGGAAGAGGAGTTTGCTGCAATATTTTGTGTAGACTGAAGGGGTGGTGGATATGCTTTGAAAGCAGATGCAGATGATTCTGCAGTGATTGAGACAGTATACGAAGGAGATACTGGTTTAGAGAGAGGAGAGAAGAGTAGATGATGAAAGAGTTGAGAAAAGGAATTGAACGTGCAGGGTAAGGAAAAGGAAGAATAAAGATGTGAATCTAGTATACTACTAGGAAATGTGATGAAGAATGTGGGTAAGATAGGTGCTTTTCCGCTATAGGAAAAGAAAGGGCTAGCCGGCATGAAAACATTCTCTCGATGAAGAGTGGTTTTGCTCTGAACAATTAAATGTACATATTATACGTTTGATTAAATTTGAATTTATGTGCACATGCTTTAGGAGCAGACTACTTCAGGTGAAGATGAAAAATTCAGAAGAAATAAGTTATTTTTAAAAAATCCTTTCCTGTAGTTATGGGTGGGATAATTTTTCAATGACTAAATTACTTTCTGTCTAAATAAATCTTTTTGCGCACTGACAATATAACTATGGCTTTCATAAAAGTCTGATATGTTGCTCCAAATGAATTAAAAAAAAATCCTTAATGAAAATCTAATATTCCCTTCTTAGTGTAGTGGCAGTGGTTTCACAGGTGTTTTCAAGCAACACAGCAATTGTCATTTTTGGCACCTTGAATGGTGAAGGGAGAAATTGATCCATGTACAAATAAAAAGTAGCAAAAGTAAGGCCTAAAAGTGAGTAGCATAATTAAATACCATTTAACATCCTGCAGAATTTTTCTTAGTCTTATGTTTCCTCAAATATGATTTTCAACTTACATGGATTTTCCATTCCTGGTTTAGCATGCACTCTTAGAGCATGAGGTAGCAAGCTTGTAAGGCTTTTAATTTCATCTCACTGACCTTATGGTTTATGTCATGCAATACAGAAGAATTTGAAGAGAGACATTAAAAACAAGTGTTTAATCAATTTTAGAAAGTGTATCCATGCATCAAAAGTTACACAAAACAAAACTTCCTATTCGGCATAGACTATGACCATAGCATTCAGAAATAATTGTGTCATTAAACTGAATGTACACACTTTTGCTAATCAAAATTGGAGCTTAATGTAAAATCAGATTTAACATATGAAAAACAGTCATGAACTTATTTTGGTTATTTATCTAAATATCAACATTACAGTTTGCACTACTTTCCAAAAGTCTTTTAGACGAATTAATGTATTAAGATGACATTTTTTTCTGAGAACAGAAAGCCTTGCATATCCAACTCTTTTTTTCTTTTTTTTTTTTTTTAAGGCACTGCACTTGATCATATTGTTTTATTTTAAGTGGGGTTCATAAATCCTTACTTATTTTACCCTGTTATTTTTCTCTTAACCTTCTTAGTTCTTTTAATGCGAACACTTTTATCTAAAATCAAAATTCTGTACATAGTTTTATCTTCCTCTAATGATGAGAGATGTGGTTTTTGAATTTGGGAAATTATAGTTCAGGAACGCTGTTAAGGGATAGCAGGCCAATGTCCATTTATGTAAAGGTTCACATGGGAAACCAGCAAACTGCTGATTTTTCTATTTAACCATCAAAAAGGGTGCATCTCATTACTGATGACTGACAGAAACATCTGGTTTTCTCTCATCTTTGAACAGTCTTATTCAAAGTAACGTGTTTTGGGTTTTTTTTTTCTGAATTAAGGTTTTTATATAATTTTTTTCTTAGACGTTGTGGTTTAACCCCAGCCAGCAACTAAGCCCCACACAGCCACTCCCTCCCTCCCCCTCAGCAGGATGGGGGAAGAGAATTGGAAGGGTAAGGGTGAAAAAACTCATGGGTTGACATAAAAATAGTTTAATAATTAAAACTAGTAGTAATAAAAAATAATAAATTGTAAGGAAAAGAGAAAAAAAAATAACAAAGATAATTATATTTCACAGAAAGGGTCATTGGGCACTGGAACAGGCTGCCTAGGGAGGTGGTTGAGTCACCTTCCCTGGAGGTGTTTAAGGCACAGGTGGATGAGGTGCTAAGGGGCGTGGTTTAGTATTTGATAGGAATGGTTGGACTCGATGATCCGGTGGGTCACTTCCAACCTCGTTATTCTGTGATTCTATGATAAACCTCAAGGAAGACAAGTGATGCAAATGAAAGCAATCGCTCGCCACCAGCTGACCGATGCCTAGCCCAGTCCCAGAGCAGCAGCGCGCCCCCCACCCCCACCGCCAACCTTGCCCCTAGTTTTGTTGCTGAGCATGATGTCATATGGTACGGCATATCCCTTTGGTCAGTTGAGGTCAGATTTCCCCACTGTGTCCCCTCCCAAATCCTTGTGCACCCCCAGACTACTTGCTGGCAGGGCGATATGAGTAGTAGAGAAGGCCTTGACTCTGTGTCAGCACTGCTCAGCAGTAACTAAAACATCCCTGTGTTATCAGCACCGTTTCCAGCACAAATACAAAACATAGCCCCAAAGGGGCTACTATGAAGAAATTTAACTCTATCCCAGACAAACCCAGTATATTAGGTTAACAATGAAGTTTAGAATCTCATTTTGAAGTATATGAGTTAATGGTGGAAAATGAGGAGTAGGAATCTTACAGAACGTAGTGAGGATGATGAAGGTCTTCTCAATAAAGTGTTCTTAAAGAGCTCGTGTAGATGATGCATCGCATGCATGAGAATCAGACTCTTCTAGGATTACAGTGAATTTTTTAGGACCTACTCTGACAGATTAAAGGTTGCCTGTTAACAGCACATGTAAATTGTGATTTAGAGGCTTGTATTGTGTAGAGTTAAATTGGAGTAAAAAAATCCAGAAAAGCAGCATATAGATAACCAAATGAAGTTTTCTTCCTTACTAAATATAGTTCCTAAGCTTGGTGGGAAGCATACAGTTCTTGTGCTTTCCAGATAGTTCTGTCTTTGGCATATTCTCAAGGGCATGCATTTCCAATGTTAGGACTCCACTTAGCATATTACAGACTTGCATCACAATATTACATTGTGTGTTATTTAATAATTGTGAGAACAGGGATGTCCCATGACTGAGAATGTTGTTTAGAAACCATTAGATGCACTGAAGCACTAGTCATTCTTTTTATAAGGTTAACTACCCTATATTTCTGGTGTTCTTGTTTACAGGTACAGCAAGTACAGACTGTGCAACAGGTACAGCATGTCTACCCAGCCCAGGTTCAGTATGTGGAGGGAAGTGACACAGTCTACACAAATGGAACTATGTGAGTTGGTTATTGATCAAACTTAGAATGCTTGCTAAGATATGAAGTTAAATGCACATTCTTTTAATGACATCATATGGGCTACTGTATTTTAAGTAGCAAAGGAAATTTTTGAACAAAACCTTTATTTTTTGACATTTTAAATCATTATTTGGGTGAAAACAAGTTGAATTTACATCACTTGAATTAATCTAAAATGAATTCAGGTAATTGTTACAGTTGGACATAGTGGGAAGTTATATATGCAGCATCTTGTTGTTTGGGGAAAAAACTTAAGTTTATGGACAAGTTTTAAGTTATGTTGATAGGAAGGATTATCTTAAATTGTCATGATATGATCATTTGTGTAGTAAAGAAGTCTTCATGTGGGCCTCCTATACTTCTAGTTGAAATTCTACTGGAAAGTTCCTAAGTTGCTGAGGCAGCTGCAGTCATTACTTGCAGAAACCAATTATGTAATTTTTTTACCATGTTTAGTGCAATGACTTCCATATTGAATTTTTTTTCCAAAGGAAGAGAGGGAGAGGAATGAGATTATGTACTTTTGTTTCTCTCTCAGACTCTTCTGTTTCCTGTGCTTTTCTTGCTTCAATGAACATGCTTTTCTGTCATGAAATTCCTTTCTCCCATGTGCAAAATTAAAATCTAGTTAAGTTCTTAGGTTCTAGTATCTAATCTATGAACAAAGAGTCTATTCTATTCCGTATACAAGGGCCTAGGATATATGGCTGAAGGAAGCTGCCCTATTCAGAGAAAGGAGCAAGTACTAAGCCTGTGGTGGGAATGGAAAATGTTCTATGACTATTAACATGGATATTCTTTCATTCTCCTTTTATGGTCATATGCTAGCTGGATTCTAAGACAACCCTCAAGCCCTCCCAAGAGATCATTTACACATGAAAACAGCAACTAGGGCTAGTCAGTGAGCAGGAAAAGAAAACATGAGTTGGCTGGTTAAGATGACTGGGACTGTGATCCAGTAAGCAGGAAAGGATTCTGGTCTTAGATAAAGAGCTGGTGGAAGTGACTGGAAAGGCAAGAGCCAAGAACCAGTGGGCGGAAAGAAGAAAGTATGGTGGCAGAAATAAAAAACTAACAAAGATCCAAAATGTATGGTTGTCTGGGAAAAAGAACTTTAATTATAGAATGGTTTGGGTTGGAAGGGACCTTAAAGATTATCTAGTTCCGACCCCCCTGCCATGGGCAGGAACACCTCCCACTAGACCAGGCTGCTCGTAGCCTCATCCAACCTGGTCTTGAACACCTCCAAGGATGGGGCATCCATGACTTCCTCTGGGCAACCTCTTCCAGTGCCTCACCACCCTCACAAGTAAAAAATTTCTTCCTAATATCCAATCTAAATCTCCCCTCTTCCAGCTTAAAACCATCGCCCCTCGTCTAGTCCTATTCAATATCTTTATCAACAACCTGGGTGAGGTGATCGAGTGCACCCTTAGCAAGTTTGCGGACGAGACTAAACTGGGAGGAAGTGTCGACCTGCTGGAGGGTAGGGAGGCTCTACAGAGGGATCTGAACAGGCTGGCTGGAATGGCTGAGGCCAATGGGATGAGATTTAACAAGGCCAAGTGCCGAGTCCTTAACTCGGGACACAACAACCCCGTGCAGAGCTACAGGCCTGGGGAAGAGTGGCTGGAAAGCTACCTGGCGGAGAAGGACATGGGAGTGTTGGTCAACAGCTGGCTGAACATGAGGCAGCAGTGTGCCCAGGTGGCCAAGAAGGCCAATAGCATCTTGGGTTGTATCAGAAATGGTGTGGCCAGCAGGACCAGGGAAGTGATTGTGCCCCTATACTCGACACTGGTGAGGCCGCACCTTGAATCCTGTGTTCACTTTTGGGCCTCTCACTATAAGAAAGAAGTTGAGGTCCTGGAGTGTGTCCAGAGAAGAGCAACGAAGCTGGTGAAGGGGCTGGAGAACAAGTCTTACGAGGAGCGGCTGAGAGAGCTGGGGTTGTTTAGCCTGGAGAAGAGGAGGCTGAGGGGAGACCTCATTGCTCTCTACAACTCTCTAAAAGGAGGTTGCAGAGAGGTGGGTGTTGGTCTCTTCTCCCAAGTGATAAGTGATAGGACAAGAGGGAATGGCCTTAAGCTGCGTCAGGGGAAGTTTAGATTGGACAGTAGGAAAAGTTTCTTCACTGAAAGGATTATCAAGCACTGGAACAGGCTGCCCAGGGAGGTGGTTGAGTCACCTTCCCTGGAGGTGTTTAAAAGTTGGGTAGATGAGGTGCTTGGGGACATGATTTAGTAGTAGGCAGGTACAGTTGGAGTTGATGTTCTCAAAGGTCTTTTCCAACTTAATGATTCTATGATTCTATCACTGTACTCCCTGATAAAGGGTACCTCCCCAGGTCTCCTGTAGGCCCCCTTTGAATACCGGAAGGCTGCTATAAGGGGACAGAACAAAACAAAAATAAAAACACTGACCAGATAAACAGCCCAGAAAAGTTGTCTTCATACAGGAGATGATGCCTGTATGTTTTTCCCAATATAACTGCTAACAATTTCATTTGTAGGTAGTACCTTAAAAGGAGATGGAAGGAGGAGCTGGCTGACACAGCATAACTTGTGCTATTTCATCCACCCACCAATAAACTATATTTTAGTATGGTTGATAATTTACCATAGAAAAATCTAGGTTGTAAGGGACCTCCAGAGGTGATCTAGTCCAACCCTCTGCTCGAAGCGGGTCTAATCAGATCAGGTTGCTCAGGGACTTGTCCCATTGAGTTGTGTTCCACACCCTTTCTGGGCAACCTGTTCCTGTATTTGACCACCCTCATGGAAAAAAAAGTATTTTCCTCATATCTAATCAGATCTTCCCATATTACAACTTGCGTACATTGCCTCCTGTCCTATTGCTGTGCACCTCTGAGCAGCGTCTGGCTCTATCTTCTCTGTATCCTCCCATCAGGTAGTTGTAGAGAGCAAAAAAAAGTATCTCCTGAACCTTCTCTTTTCCAAGCTGAACAGGCCTAGTTCTCTCAGCCTCTCCTCATATGTCATGTTCTCTCAGCCCCCTGACCATCTTGGTGCTCCTCTGCTGGAGTTTGCACCACAGACCACAAGTCCTTGAGCCCAGCAGTCTAGGCGATTTTCCACCCATCTTATCGTTCACTTATCTAGCCCATATCTCAACAACTTGGTGATAAGGAGAGTATGGGAGACTGTGTCAAAGTTCTTTCTTCAGCTAAGGTATACAACATCCACTGCCTCCCCTTGTCCACAGTGCCAGTCACATTGTTATAGAAAGCAATGAGTTCGGTCAGGCATGATTTGCCTTGGTAAATCCCTGTTGGCTGCTCCCAATCACCTTCTTGTCCTTCATGTATTTACAAATAGCTTCCAGGAGGATTTATTTCATAACCTTTCTGGGGACTGAGGTGAGGCTGGCTTGCCTGCAGTTCCTGGTATCCTCCTTTTTGTCCTTGAAGATGGGTGCAATATGACTTTTTTTTCCAGTCATCATGAGCTTCCCCCAGTTGCTGTGACCTTTTGAGGATGATAGAGAGCTGCCTTTAATGGCATCAGTCAGCTCCTTCAGCATCCTTGTATGCATCCCACCTGGTCCCATGGGCTTGTGTACATCTAAAAGGCTTAAGTCCTCCTTAAATTTGCATTTTCCTACCTACAGGAGACAGTGATTTCTATCAAGCTCTAGCAGTTCTAACAGGCTCTGTCAGCTGTTTTTGATTAAAGAGGGCATTGAGCTTTTGTTCCAGCTGACTCCTGATTAGGCAGTCAAGCATCCTTTCAGCAAATACTACCGAGTGGCCTATATAACTGCCAGCCTAGAGCACAATGAATAGTCTCAGCAGTTTGTAATGGGGAGTGTGTATGGGTGAGTGTGTGCATGCGTGCACACATGCGTGCACGTGTCTGTCTGTCTCTAGTAATTACTTAGGACAGTGTCTGTATGGTCTTCAGCAGCTGTTAGAGCAACTGTCCCTGGAATGTCAGAGGCCTTGGCCTATGTAGAGGTCCAGAAGAAGGATGCAGTTCTGTAGGTCTCAGGCTGTTTGATCTGCTTGGGGTTTTCCTGATGCTGGGGCAGCAGAAGATATTCTTATCGTCTATAGGTGGTGTTGCTTGTTGAAGATCTGCATTGCCAAGTAAAGGAGCTATGGGAAGAGGTCAGCAGACTGCACAGCATCAGAGATGATGAGAAAGAGATCAACTGGTTCTCCTCTGAAATCCTGTAGCTTCAAGAGCCTGAACCCCCAGCTGTACTGAAGGAGGAGCAGGAGCAGTTTGCGCTTATTGGGTTGTGAAGTGGAGACTCCCATGATGGTGGAGGGTGGAAGCTTGTGACTTCTGGCACTGGGAGGAAGGCTCCTTTTCCACCTGAAGATTTGCAACTACAAAATAGAAGCACCGTATTCATAGCAGATGAGGAGCTGGGAGATCTGTCAATAAAACCATCCATGCTGGTGGAACCCAAGTCATGCAGTAGTGAGGACTCATTGCTGAGGGGGATGGAGACTCCCATGTGCTGAACTGACCAATTGTTTAGGGAGGTTTGCTTGCTGGGGTCTTGGATGTGGGACACTGTTGAAAACCTGCTAAGGCTTCTCTGGCTCTCAAGCTATTAATCTCTGCCGCTCTTCCATGTGGGCACCAATGATACTGCCAAGGGAGACCTATCTGGAAAGCATCAGGTGTGGTGATATGACTGTGGGGGCAATGGTCAAGGACATAGGGGCCTTGGAGATATTCTTCTTGATCTTACTGGTGAGGGGAAAGAGCTTGAGGATGAGGGGATGGATCCTGCAGGTCAACAATAGGGTGCGTGGCTGGTGTTGGCAGCGAGGTTTTCATTTTTTACAGAATCACAGAATGGTTGTGGTTGAAAGGGACCTCTGGAGGTCATCTTGTCCAAGTCCCTGCTCAAGGAGGGCCACCTAGAGACGGTTGCCCAGGACCGCGTCCAGATGGCTTTTGAATATCTCCAAGGAGGGAGACTCCACAATCTCTCTGGGTAACCTGCTCCAGTGCTCAGTCACTGTCACAGTAAAAAAGTGCTTCCTTATGTTCAGATGGAACCTCTGGTGTTTCCATTTGTGCCCGTTGTCTCTCGTCCTGTCGCTGGGCACCACTGAAAAGAGCCTGGCTCCACCTTCTATATACCTTCTCTTCATGTATTTATATATGCTGATAAGATTCTTCTTGCCCCAAGCCTTCTCTTGTCTAGGCTAAACAGTCCCAGCTGGGAGCCCAGAACTGGACACAGGACTCCAGGTACACAGTACTCAACTGGTGCTGAATAAAGAGGAAGGATCACCTACCTGGACCTACAGGCAATACTTTGCCTGATGCAGCCCAAGGATACCATTAGCCCTCTTTGTGGCAAGGGCACACTGCTGGCTCATGTTCAGCTTGGTGTCTACCAGGACCCACAGGTCCTTTTCTGCAAAGCTGCTTTCCAGCTGGCTGCTTCCCTGGCATGTACAGGTACACAGACTTGTTCCTCCCTCGGGGCAGGACTTGGTACTCCTCCTTGTTAAAGTACATGAGGTTCCTGTGAGCCTGTTTCTCCATCTTGTCGAGGTCCCTCTGGACAGCAGCACAACCCTGTGATGTATCAGCCGCTCTTCCCAGTTTTGTGTCATCAGCCAACTTGCTCTGCCCCATTATTTAGATCACTAATGAAGACGTTGAACAGTATTGGACCCAGTACTGAGCTCTGGGGTACACTGCTATTTACTGGCCTCCAACTAGACCTCGCGTAAAGACAATACAGGTCTTCTTCAGCCAAATGGAATAAGTCTCATGTTCACAGGCTCTGGTTCTCGTAAGAGACTTGAACAGTCCCAATATCTGCTAGAGGGTCAACAAAACAACGGCAAAGCAACCCAGGAAGACAGTTAAGCAGTGCAATTGATTGCCTGGAGAGGTTTGTGTAGTTCCTGTCCTTAGATGTTTTCAAGACTCGACTGGGTAAAGCCCTGAGCAAACTGGTCTGAACACAACATTGAGCGACCATGCTTTAAACAGGAGCTTGGTTTGTGGATGACACTAAGCTGGGTGGAAGTGTCGATCTGCTGGAGGGTAGGGAGGCTCTGCAAAGGGATCTGAACAGGCTGGACCACTAGACTGAGACCAATGGGATGAGGTTTAACAAGGCCAAATGCCGGGTCCTGCACTTGTGGCACAACAACCCTGTGCAGTGCTACAGACTAGGAGAAGTCTGGCTGGAAAGCTGCCTGGAGGAGAAGGACCTGGGGGTGTTGGTTGACAGCCGACTGAACATGAGCCAGCAGTGTGCCCAGGTGGCCAAGAAGGCCAATGGCATCTTGACTTGTATCAGAAACGGCGTGGCCAGCAGGTCCAGGGAGGTTATTCTCCCCTTCTACTCGACACTGTTGAGACTGCACCTCAAATCCTGTGTTCACTTCTGGGCCCCTCACCACAGGCAGGATGTTGAGGCTCTGGAGCGTGTCCAGAGAAGAGCAACGAAGCTGGTGAAGGGGCTGGAGAACAAGTCTTACGAGGTGCGGCTGAGGGAGCTGGGGTTGTTTAGCCTGGAGAAGAGGAGGCTGAGGGGAGACTTTATTGCTCTCTACAACTACCTGAAAGGAGGTTGTGGAGAGGAGGGTGCTGGTGAGGTGAAGAAGGGGATAAGCAGAACCGTGACATTAAACTTCCGGAGGGCAGACTTTGGACTGTTCAGAAGGCTGGTTGGCAAAGTCCCATGGGAAACAGTCCTTAAGGGCAAGGGAGCCCACGAGGGCTGGGCGCTCTTCAAAAAGGAAATCCTAGCAGCTCAGGAGAAAGCCGTCCCCCCATTCCGGAAAAGGAGCCATCAGGGGAAAAAAACCATCTTGGTGGAGTAGGGAGACCTTGAGAGGCATCAAAAAGAAGACGAATGTCTATGAGGTTTGGAGGAAGGGACAGGACTATGGGGAGGAAGTGAGATCGTGCAGGGAAAAAATCAGGAGGGCTAAGACCCAACTAGAAATCAGATTGGCCAAGTCTGTGAAAAATAATAAAAAAACTTTCTATAAATACATTAACAATAAAAGGAGGACTAGGGAGAATGTTCAGTCCCTATTGGATGCAGAAGGAACAACAGTGACAGGGGATGAGGACAAGGCTGAGGTACTTAAAGCCTTCTTTGCCTCAGTCTTTAATAGTAAGGGAAGTTGTTCCCTCTGTGTACAAACCCAGGAGTTAGAGGAGCAAAATGAGGCTCCCAGGATCCAAGAGGAGGTGGTTAGAGACTTGTTAGCCCGACTAGACACCCACAAGTCTACGGGTCCAGATGGGATCAACCCAAGAGTATTGAAGGAGCTGGCAGATGTACTTGCCAAACCCCTTTCCATCATCTTCCAGCAGTCCTGGCTGACTGGGGAAGTTCCACTGGACTGGAGGCTGGCTGATATTGTGCCCATCTACAAGAAGGGTCGCAGGGAGGATCCAGGCAACTACAGGCCTGTCAGTCTGACCTCAGTGCCAGGGAAAGTCATGGAAGAGGTGATCTTGAGTGCTATCATGAAGCACATGCAAGAGAACCGGGTGATCAGACCCAGTCAACATGGGTTCAAGAAAGGCAGGTCTTGCCAAACTAATCGGATCGCCTTCTATGACAAAGTGACTCGCCTACAGGATGAGGGAAAGGCTGTGGATGTGGTCTTCTTGGACTTCAGTAAAGCCTTTGACACAGTTTCTCACTGCATTCTGCTTAGGAAACTGTCAGCCTCTGGCCTGGACAGGCGCACCCTCTCCTGGGTGGAAAACTGGTTGGATGGCCGGGCCCAGAGAGTGGTGGGAAATGGAGTTAACTCCAGCTGGAGGCCAGTTACAAGTTTGGTTCCTCAGGACTCAGTGCTGGGTCCAGCCCTGTTCAATGTCTTTATCAATGACCTGGATGAAGGCATTGAGTGCACCCTTAGCAAGTTTCCCAAGTGACAGGGGACATGTCAAGAGGGAATGGCCTCAAGCTCTGCCAGGGGAGGTTCAGGCTTGACATCAGGAAAAAAAAATTTATGGGAAGGGTCATTGGGCACTGGAATAGGCTGCCCAGGAAGGTGGTTGAGTCACCTTCCCTGGAGGTGTTTAAAAGACGGGTGGATGAGGTGCTGAGGTGCAGAGGATAGGGACATCACACGACCAATATGATCAAGTGAAGCCGTTTTATTGAGATTTTACACTACATTTATACCCCTCTTCAGCAGGGGCGAGCCATGGTGTTACAAGCTGATTTGTCAGTTCTCTTTTAGCAGTAAACAATCATTGTTTACCTACAGTATTATGCTTTCCCATGAGAAACGGCTATGTGAGCACTCTGGTCTACAAAATAACAAGTCAAGGACTACTGAGGAAAACTTCCCGTGAGAAGTGAGAGGAGTACAAGGCAGAACAACTTTCTTATAATACAGAGAGAAACCTTAAAGGCAACGTGTCCTCTACAGTGACTAATTCTTTTACAAGGCTAACTTTATTCAGGTGCAGAAGCTGGGTTGTGCACGTCTAAATATCCGTGCCCATTTTGATCTAAGAACTCCTCAACACTGAGGGGCATGGTTTAGTGATTGATGGGAATGGTTGGACTCGATGATCCAGTGGGTCCTTTATAAACTAGTGATTCTATGATTCTATTCTATGATTCTGTATTATCTTTAAGTATTTTTTTTCCCTCTACATGTTTAGAAGAAACTGGATTTTGTTTGTGAGGCAAAACACCATATTTGGTAGAGTAGTAAGTGTTAATGGTTAATTATTAGTCACCTAATGAGAGAAATGCCCCTTTTCAAGTTGAGTAATCGATGAATCCTGTAATTAAGAACAACTGCTAGCAAAGTTAGCCAATTTGCTTAAAAAGAAAGAAATATTTTATTTTTCAAGGCTTCCTTTATTTCAAATTTGTAGTGATAAGTAGCTTATGTAACTGCCCCTCAAATGTGGATACTCATCTGTAATTTATTTTGGATTTATAAAACTTCTGTATTAGTTCTATGGAACAGGCTTTTTTTGTCTTTTATTTTTTGATTTTTTTTTCTTGAGGTTACCAGGTAAAGAACAAGCGCTCTTTTGCACTGTCAGTTATCTAACTCACTTATGCTTCTACATAAACATTTTTTGTATGCACTTACTGATTAACTAAGCGTTCCCTCATGTTAATTTATTACCTGCAGAATAAGAAAAAGTCAAAGTATAAGGAATAACGTAAACAACGTGTCAGTGATATTTAAGGAAAACATTTTTTTTTCTCGACAAATGCTATGTAAAACACCTAACATAAGTTCTTTTTCACCCCACTGTATTACAGGATGATCTGTTTTAGAAAATAAGTGCGTGCAGAAGCAGCTCAGTGTCATCCTGGTTTGAAGAAAAAAGGGTCTTCTGAAAAACGACATCTGAAATCTCTTTCCTACACAAATCTCACAAATAACAAGATTTGTAGTCTTTCTGGTACTTGTCATTAATGAAATTGAGAAATACAATGTGAAAAATGTGTTAAACAACTTCTCTGCCTGGAATAGGAACTCCCTAAGGAGTTTGTTACTGTCCATCCTGTCACTTGTGAAGAGACAAAAAGGCCATCCTTAGGGGAAAGGATCTATTGCCAGAGTGTTTGACTTCTTTTTAAACAAAGAAATTTGGCTTTTTCTTACACAGTAGTTTTCATTCTTTTTGTGGGCACTACAAAGATTTCAACTGACCAAATTTTACTTAGAGCTTGTTTTTCAAAATGTTTTTCCTCAGTGTTATTTTATTTTATGGTAATATTTATTAGTATCAGTTTGCATCCTTACTAAATTAAACACGGTTTCCCTTTTTTTTATTGGCCAACTGCTGTTGGCACCTTTCCAGTTATCCAGAATAAAAGAAACCTGCCTATGATGGGGTATTTCTACAAAGCAGTACTTGCAAATATTTTCCTGAGTTGCTTCTTACGGCATAGCTAACAGAGGCAGCCAACAGATGCAGCACTGTACTCAGAAGGGGGCCAGAAACTTTGCAGAGAACAGCATCCATGTCCTGAGTTAACGTGTCACAGGGCACTACCTCCAGCCATCGGAGCAACTATCTCTATAATGTCAGAGGCCTCAATCCAGACTGAACTCCTGAAGGAGGATGCAGCTCTTGGAGTACAGTGAGTGCCTGGGGTCTCTCACTGAGGCTGGGGCAGAGGGAGGCAGTTTCCTTGCCTGCAGAAAGTGTGCAGTGGTACAGGATCTGTGTTGCCAACGAGAGAGATGAGATCCACCTGACCAAGTAGGGCAAAAGCATCTTTACCAACAGATTGGCTGACCTGGTGAGGAGAACTTGAAACTAGAAATGACAGGGGAGGGAGATGACGTCCCATAATCAAGTGAGGGAGTGGTGGAATGGGTTGGCAAGCAAAGGGTGCAGGGTGTTATGGAAAAGAGAGAGCTTGTAATCAGCAAAACGGGGCTGAAGGGGAGACACTCCGCTGGATGCAATTCTTACAGACAAGGAAGCTTTTCTTACAATTCTTGCAAACTGGTTGGTGGTGTGAAGGTTGGGGGGCAGCCTGGGCTGCATTAACCATGAGATGGTGGAGTTGAGAGTCCTGAGAGGAGCAAATGAGGCAAATGGCAGGATCACAACTCCAAACTTCAGGAGAGCAGACTTTGGCCTATGCAGGAACCTGCTTGGAAGAATCCCATGGGAGACATTCCTGGAGAGCAGAGGGGATCTAGGAGACCTGTTTTATATTCAAGGATCACCTCCTCCAAATTCAGGAGTGGTCCATCGCGATGAGCAGGAAATCAAGCAGAGGTGACGTGTCTGCGTGGATGAGCAAGGAGCTCCCAACTAAACTCAAATATGAAAAGAAAGTATACAGGATCTGGAAAAGAAGGGGCAAGTGACCCAGGAGGAATGTAGCGACACTGTCCAAGCGTGCAAAGATGAGGTTAGGAGAGCTAAAGCCCACCTGGGATGTAAAGGGCAGCATTAAGGGTTTCTACAGGTACACCAGTAGCAAAATGAAGACCAGAGAAAATGTGGACCTGCTGCTGAATGGGGCAGGAAGCCTGATGACGAAGGACATGGGAAAGGCTGAGGTACTGAAAGCCGCCTGTGCCTGAGTCTTTACTGGTAAGGATTGCCTTCAGGAATCCCAGGCCTCTGAGATTCTGCAAGGAAGGAAGAACCTGACTGCAGCAAGGAAGAATAGCGGAGGACCGAGTCAGGGAAATATTTAAACAAATTGGAGATACACAAGTCCATGGGTCCTGATGGGATGCACCCATGAGTGCTGAGGGAGCTGGCTGACGTCATTGTGAGACCACTCTCAATTACCTTTGAACAATCGTGCCGATTGGGGGAGGTTCCTGAGGACTGGAAGAAAGCAAATGACACTCCAGTCTTCAAGAAGGGCAAGAAGGAGGATCTGGGGAACTACAGGCTGGTCAGCCTCACCTCTATTCCAGGGAAGATGATGGAGAAAATAATCCTGGAAGCCATTTCCAAAGAAGGAGTCACCATGGATTTATGGGAGATCATGCCTGACAAGTATTGCCTTCTACAATGAGTTAACTAGCTTGGTGGATGAGGGGAGAGCAGCGGATGCTGTTTATCTTGACTTTAGCAAGGCTTTCGACGCTAACTCCCATAACATCATCGTAGACAAGCTGACAAAGTACAGTTTAGATAAGTGGACAGTGAGGTGGACTGAAAACTGACTGAATCGCCAGGCCCAGACAACTGTAATCAGAAGCAGAAAATCTACCTGGAGGCTGGCCTCTTACTGGTGTCCCTCCGGGTTGATCCTCAGGCCAATACTGTTTAACAACTTCATTAATGACCTGGACGATGTAACAGAGTGTACCCTCGGCAAGTTTGCAGATGATACAGAATTGGGAGGAACGGTTGATAGACCAGATGGCTATTGTGCCATTCAGAGGGGCCTCGACAGGTGATCAGGCCCAGTCAACACGGCTTCATAAAAGGCAGGTCTTGCCAAACAAATCTGATCGCCTTCTATGACAAAGAAGTGACTCGCCTACAGGATGAGGGAAAGGCTGTGGATGTGGTCTTCTTGGACTTCAGTAAAGCCTTTGACACAGTTTCTCACTGCATTCTGCTTAGGAAACTGTCAGCCTCTGGCCTGGACAGGCGCACACTCTCCTGGGTGGAAAACTGGTTGGATGGCCAGGCCCAGAGAGTGGTGGTAAATGGAGTTAACTCCAGCTGGAGGCCAGTGACAAGTGGGGTTCCCCAGGGCTCAGTGCTGGGTCCAGCCCTGTTCAATGTCTTTATCAATGACCTGGACGAAGGCATTGAGTGCACCCTTAGCAAGTTTGCAGACGATACTAAGCTGGGTGGAAGTGTCAATCTGCTGGAGGGTAGGGAGGCTCTGCAAAGGGATCTGAACAGTCTGGACCGCTGGGCAGAGTCCAATGGCATGAGGTTTATCAAGGCCAAATGCCGGGTCCTGCACTTGGGGCACAACAACCCTATGCAGTGCTACAGACTAGGAGAAGTCTGTCTAGAAAGCTGCCTGGAGGAGAAAGACCTGGGGGTGTTGACTGACAGCCGACTGAACATGAGCCAGCAGTGTGCCCAGGTGGCCAAGAAGGCCAATGGCATCTTGGCTTGTATCAGAAACGGTGTGACCAGCAGGCCCAGGGAGGTTATTCTCCCTCTGTACTCGGCACTGGTGAGACCGCTCCTTGAATCCTGTGTTGAGTTCTGGGCCCCTCACCACAAGAAGGATGTTGAGGCTCTGGAGCGAGTCCAGAGAAGAGCGACAAAGCTGGTGAGGGGGCTGGAGAACAGGCTTTATGAGGAACGGCTGAGGGAACGGGGGTTGTTTAGCCAGGAGAAGAGGAGGCTGAGGGGAGACCTTATTGCTCTCTAACACTACCTAAAAGGAAGTTGTGGAGAGGAGGGTGCTGGCCTCTTCTCCCAAGTGACAGGGGACAGGACAAGAGGGAACGGCCTCAAGCTCTGCCAGGGGAGGTTCAGGCTGAACATTGGGAAAAAAATTTTTACAGAAAGGGTGATTGGGCACTGGAACAGGCTGCCCAGGGAGGTGGTTGAGTCACCTTCCCTGGAGGTGTTTAAGGCACGGGTGGACAAAGTGCTAAGGGGCGTGGTTTAGTGATTGATCAGAATGGTTGGACTCGATGATCCGGTGGGTCTTTTCCAACCTGGTGATTCTATGATTCTATGACAGTCTGGAGAAATGGGCAGACAGGAACCTCATGCAGTCCGACAAAGGGAAATGTTAAGTCCTGCCCCTGGGGCGGAATAACATGAGGCACTAGTACAGGCTAGGGGCTGACTGGCTGGAAAGCCGATTTGCAGAGAAGGACATGGGAGTCCTGGTGTAAAACCAAGGTGAATGTGAGCCAATAATATGTCCTTGCTGTAAAGGAGGCCGATGGTATTGTGAGCTGCATTAGGAACAGTGTTGACAGGAGGTCGGGGGAGGTGATCCTTTCCTTCTGCCCAGCACTCGTGAGGCTGCACCTGGAGTACTGTGTCCAGTTCTGGGCTCTCCAGTACAAGAAAGACATGGAGATACTGTAGCAAGTTCAGCAAAGAGCCACTGCAGTGATGAAGGGATTGGAGCATCTCCCATAGGAGGAGATGCTGAGAGAGCTGGGATTGTTTAGCCTGGAAGAGAAGGCGCGGGGGGGATCTTATCTATGTGTCTAAATACCTGATGGGAGGGTGTATTGAAGATGGAGCCAAACTCTTCTCAGCCGTGCCCAGTGACAAGACAAGAGGGAATGGGCACAGATTGAGACATAGGAAGTACCATTTAAACTTAAGTAAAGTCTTTTTTTGCTGTGAGGGTGGTCAAACACTGGACCAGGTTGCCCAGAGAGGTTGTGGAGTCTCCATCCTCGGAGGTATTAAAAACCTGACTGGACAACGTCCTGAGCAACTTGCTCTGGTTGATCCTGCTTTGAGCAGGGGTCGGGAGGGGATTTGGACTAGACAGTCTCCAGAGAACCCTTCCAACCTCAACTACTCAACTGTTCTATGGTTCTGTGATTATAGTTGAAGTCACCATGGCGGAAAGAAGGTGTCATTTGTAGTATCAAAAATAGCTTTGCTAGCTACAAGGATAGCTGAGGCCCTATGTCTTAAAATATTAATTCAACTTTATAAAGTGATTATCATTTGGTCCACAGAAAGGATATAAAACTTAGTATTTGTGAGGATTATACTGGACTGTAAATAGGACATTTCTTTTTAATTTTTAACACAACATACATAGCATGCAATAAATGTTTTAGGAAGGAATTTAAACTACAGGCACCACTTCCAGGAAGTTCAACCTCAGCTTTGCAACTGATAAGATGTTAAACAAGGGGACACCCAGACACCAAACTGAGAGGGATGTGGGAATTGAAAGAACTGTACAAATGGATGAAGGGACTTGCAGGGGGAAGGGGAAGCAGGTAGAAACAAAGAGGGGCATACAATGGGCCAGTCATGGGTAAAATGGGGCCGGTCAGTATGCTTGTCTGGCTGAGCCCTGCAGTCTGTCCAATTTTCTTCTATTTTCTTTAAAAATAGCTTCTTAACTATCGCTCTGCTTAATCTCACTCTCTGTCCCCTGTGTATGTGTGCTGCAAATAACAGGTGTCAGCTGTGAGTGAGACCTGTATGTGTGTGAGTGAAATTTGGTGCCTGGCTACTGGAGTCAGACTGTGGGGTGTAGGCACCCTGGGGCCTCTAATGTCAGCTACGGGAGTGAGTGAGGGTCCTAGCATCAGCAGTTGGAGGGGCCATAGCTCTCTGGATCATCATCATAGAATCATCATATGGTTTTGGTTGGAAGGGACCTTTAAAGGCCCAACTTCCCTGCCACGAGCAGGGATGCCTTTCACTAGATCAGGCTGCTCAAGGCCCCATCCAACCTGGCCTTGAACACTTCCAGGGAGGGGACATCCACAACTTCCCTGGGCAAACTGTTCCAGTGCCTCACCACCCTCATGGTGAAGAATTTCTTCCTAATGTCTAGCCTAAATCTACCCCTCTCCAATTTAAAGCCATTCCCCCTCGTCCTGTCAGTACATGCCTTTGTAAACAGTCCCTCCCCAGCTTTCTTGCAGGCCCCCTTCAGGTACTGGAAGGTTGCTACAAGGTCTCCTTGGAGCCTTCTCTTCTCCAGGCTGAACAAGCCCAACTCTCTCAGCCTGTCCTCATATGGGAGGTGCTCCATTCTTCTGATCATCTTTGTAGCCCTCCCCTGGACCCCTTACAACAGTTCCATATCCTTCTTATGTTGAGGATTCCAGAACTGGACACAATACTCCAGATGAGGTCTCACAAGAGAGGAATGGAGGGGCAGAATCCCCTCCCTCCACCTGCTGGCCACGCTTCTTTTGATGCAGCCCAATATACGCTTGGCCTTCTGGGCTGTGAGCGTACATTGCCGGTTCATGTTGAGCTTCTCATCAACCAGCATCCCCAAGTCCTACTCTGCAGGGCAGCTCTCAATCACGTAACTCCCCATCATGTACTGAAAATGGGGATTGCCCCGACCCAGGTGTAGGACCTTGCACTTGGCCTTGTTGAACTTAGTTTCCTAGGTCTTCCCTCATGCCCTTGTGGATTGGAATACCATTGGCTAGCTTCCAGTCAGTGGGGACCTCCCCAGACTCCCAAGATCTTTGGCAGATGATCGAGAGGGGTCCTGCCGTAACATTCGCTAGCTCCTTCAGTACTCTGGGATGAATCCCATCAGGCCCCATGGACTTGTGAACATTCAGCTGATACAGCTGGTCCCTTACAGCGCACACAGCAGTGTCCACAAACGGAAAGTCACTGTTCCTCCGACTCAGAGGACCAGGCAGCCCAAGGTCTATCAGTATTATTAAATGCTGAGGGAAAAAAAGCATTGAATGCCTCTGCCTTTTCTTCATCCCTATTACTCAGGTGACCATTTTCAACAAGTATCGGTCCAATGTTTTCCTTAGACCTCCTCTTGCTATTATGCTATGTTAAAAAGCCTTTCTTGTTGTCTGACACAACCCTGGCTGGTTTCAACTCTAGTTCAGCTTTGACCTTTTGTGTCTTCCCCCTGTCTATACGAGCCACAGCTCTGCAGTCTTCCTGCGAAGCCTGACTTTGCTTCCAGGGATCATGCGGTTTCTTTTTCCTCTTGAGCTCCTTGAGGAGTCCCCTGTTCAACAAAGTTGGTCTTCCGTCCCACTTGCTTGAATTACAACACACTGGAACTGCCTGATCCTGTGCTTCTAACAGGTGGTTCTTAGAGACTGACCAGCACTCATGGACTCCTAAGCCCTCAAAGGCAGATTCCCAGAGGACACTGCTAAATAGCTCTCTGAACAGCTTAAAGTTTGTTCTCTTGAAATCCAAGGTAGCAACTTTGTTGTCCTTTTTCCTCATTACAGTGAAGATTTTAATCTCAACCATTTTGTGATCCCTGTGGCCAAGGCAGTCACCTACCATCACATCTCCCACGAGTCCTTCTCTGTTCACAAACGACAAGTCCAGGAGGGCAACTTTCCTATTTGGCTCTCAGAGTACTTGTGACAAGAAGTTATCATCTCCCGCAAACTTCAGGAATTTCCCAGACTTGCTCATCTCAGCAGTATGGTATTCCCAGTTGGTGGCTGGGAAGTCGAAGTCTCCCATAAGTACAAGGGCTACCGATTCAGAGATTTCTCCTAATTGCCTATAGAATAACTCATCGATGTTATCATCCTGGCTGGGCGATCGGCAGTAGACACCCACTACATCATCTCCTTTGTTTTCTTTCCCCGTAATGCTCACTCAGAGGTTCTCAACCACATCACCACTAACCGTAAGGACTGTACAATCAAACCTCTTCCTTACACATAGTGCAACTCTTCCACCTCATCTACCCTGCCTATTCCTCCTGATCAGCCTGTAGCCCTCTATCCCAGCACTCCAATTGTGGAACTCATTCCACCAAGTCTCGCTAATACCGACAATATCATCAGGTGCAGGACTCGGCACTTGGCCTTGTTGAACTTCATGAAATCCACGTGAGCCCACTCCTCAAGCCTCTCAAGGACCCTCTGGATGGCATCCCTTCCCTCTAGCAAATCAACTGCATCACTTGGCCTGGTGTCATCTGCAAACTTGATGAGGGTGCACTCAGTCCCGCTGTCTGTGTCGTTGATGAAGATATTAAACAGTACTGGTCCCAGTATGGACCCCTGAGGGACACCGCTCATCATTGGTTTCCACTTGGGACATTGAGCCGTTGATCATAACTCTTTGGACGTGGCCATACAGCCAACTCCTTATCCATCTAACATCCTGTCCGTTAAACCCATCTCTCTCCAATTTAGACGTAAGAATATTGTGGGGGACCGTGTCAAAGGCCTTACAGAAGTCCCAGTAGATGACAACCGTAGCTCTTCCCTTGTCCACCAGTGTGGTCACTCCATCATAGAAGGGCACCAGATTAGTCAGGCACAATCTGTCCTTGGTGAAGCCATGTTGGCTGTCTCTAGTCACCTCCCTGTCATCCGTATGCCTCAACATATCTTCCAGGAGGATCTGCTCCATGATCTTACTGGGCATGGAGGTGAAACTGACTGTTTGGTACTCCCCAGGGTCCTCCTTTTTACCATTTTTAAAAATGGGTTCAATGTTTCCCTTTTCCCAGTCACCGGGGACTTCATCTGACTGCCATGACTTCTCCAACATCATGGAGAGTGACTTGGCAACTACATCAGCCAATTCCCTCAGGACCCTGGGACGCATCTCATTGGGTCCCGTAGACTTGTGTATTCTCAGGTTCCTCAGGTGGTCTCGAACCTGATCTTCGCCTATGATGGGAGGAACTTCTTTCCCCTAGTCCCTGCCTTGAGGTTCAGGGGCTTGAAGAGATGTGGAAAGAGAGATTGCCGGTGTCAGGGTGAAGTCCCCCGGGAGGATCAGAGCCTGCGAGCGTGATGTTTCCTGTAGTTGGAGTAAGAATGCTTCATCGACATCCTCCCCTTGATCGGGTGACCTGTAGTAAACACCAGCCACGAGGTTTCCTTTGTTGGCTTTTCCCTTATTTTTACCCATAAGCTCTCAACCTGTTCATCGCTGTTTTTCAAAGACAGATGTGTGCAGTCAGTCCATCTTACATAGAGGGCGGACACCCCCTCCCTTCCTTGCCTGTGCTTTCTGAACAGTTTATAGATATCGATTGCAGCCTTGCCTCATTTCAGTAACAGCAATTAGATCATAGCTTTCTAGCTGCAGTGGCTTCTAGCCCCTCCTGCTTGTTACCCATGCTGCATGCATTGCTATTGAGGCACTTTAGTGGGGGACTATCAACAGGACGATAGGGAATGGCCTCAAGCTCCCCCAGGGGAGGTTTAGGCTGGACATTAGGAAAGGGTCATTGGGCACTGGAACAGGCTGCCCAGGGAGTTGGTTGATTCACCTTCCCTGGAGGTGTTTAAGGCACGGGTGGACGAGGCGCTGAGGGACATCATTTAGTATTTGATAGGAATGGTTGGACTCGATGATCCGATGGGTCTTCTCCAACCTGGTGATTCTATGATTCTATGATTCTATGAAAAGAGGACTCAGGAAACTATTGGCCCATTAGTCTTGTTTCAGCCTCTGGGAAAGTAATGGAACAAGTCCTCCTGGAAACTATCACAAACCTAATGAAGCAGGTGACTGGGAAAAGCCAACAGAGATTTACTAAAGGCAAATCATGCCAGACTAACCTGATCACCTTCTACAACAAAGTAACACTTCCTGTCAAAGTGGGAATAGCGGTGGATGTTGTTTACCTGGACTTCAGCAAAGTATTCAACACTGTTTCCCACAGCGTTCTTCTGGACAAACTGGCAAGATACAGACTGGGTGGGTGGTCTGCGAGATGGGTAGGAAATTGGCTAACAGGCTGCCCTAAATCATAAATGATCTGAACAATAGGATTGACAACACTCTCAAAAAGTTTGATGATGACCCCAAACTGAGTGGTGAGGTGAACATGTCAGAATGGAGAGCCATCTTACAGAGAGACCTGGACAGACTTGAAGAGAGGGATAGCAAGGACAGTAACACAGAATCAATAGAATGGCTTGGGTTGGAAGGGACCCTTAAAAGTCATCTAGTCAAGCCCCCCTGCAGTGATCAGGGACATCTTCAACTAGATGAGGTTGCTCAGAGCCCCATCCAACCTGACCTTGAATACTTCCAGACCTGACCTGTTCTAGTATTTTACCATCTGCATTGTAAAAAATTTCTTCTTATACCTAGTCTTAATCTACCCTCTTTTAGTTTAAAACCATTACCTCTTGTTCTATCACTACAGTCCCTTTTTAAAAGTCTGTCATCATCTTTCTTAGAAGCCCCCTTAAATTACTGTAAGGCCTCAATAAGGTGTCCCCGAAGCCTTCCCTTAAACAGGCTGAACAGCCTCAACTCTCTCAATCTTTCCTCATAGGAGAGGTCTTGCATCCCTCTGATCATTTTTGTCCATGTCTTTCTTGTGCTGGGAACCCCAGAGCTGGATGCAGTACTCCAGGTGGGGTCTCACCAGAGCAGAGTAGAGGGTGAGAATCACCTCCCTTGCCCTGCTGACAATGCTTCTTCTGATGCAACCCAGGATATGGTTGGCCTTCTGGGCTGCAAGCATGCATTGCCGGCTCATGTCGTTTTTCATCCACCAGTATCCCCAAGTCCTTCTCCCCAGGGCTGCTCTCAATCCCTTCATCCCCCAGCCTGTATTGATACCAGTGGTTGCCCCAACCCATGTGTAGAACCTTGCCCTTAGCCTTGTTGTACTTCGTGAGGTTCCCATGGACCCACTTTTCAAGCCTGTCCAGGTCTCTCTGGATGACATCCCATCCCTCAGGCATGTTAACTGCAGCACTTGGCTTGGTGTAATCTGCAAATTTGTTGGGGGTGCACTCAATCCCACTGCCTGTGTCGTTGATGAAGATATTAAAAAATATTGGTCCCAGTACGGACACCACTTGTCACCAATCTCCATCTGGACATTGAGCCATTGACCACTACTCTCTGAATGTGATCATTCAACCAATTCCTCATCCACTGAACAGTCCACCCATCAAATCCATAGCTCTCCACTTTAGAGAGAACAATGTTGTGGGGTACTGTGTCAAAGGCCTTACAGACGTCCAGGTAGATCATATCCGTAGCTCTTCCCTTGTCCACTGATGCAGTCACTATATCACAGAAGGCCACTAGATTAGTCAGGGAAGACTTGCCCTTTGTGAAGCCATGTTGGCTGTCTCTAAACACCTCCCTGTCTTCCATATGCTTCAACATATCTTCCAGGAGGATCTGCTCCATGATCTTCCCAGGCACAGAGGTGAGGCTGACCGGCCAGTAGTTCCCAGGCTCTGCCTTTTTACCCTTTTTAAAAATGGATGCAATGTTTCCCTTCTTCCAGTCACCAAGGACTTCTCCTGACTGCTATGACTTGGCAACTGCATCAGCCAATTCCCTCAGGACCCTGGGATGTATCTTGTCACGTCCCATAGACTTATGTATGTCCAGGTTCCTCAGGTGGTATTGAACCTGATCTTCTCTTGTAGTGGAATAGATTTTGGTCCCCCAGTCCCTGCCTTGAGGTCCATCCACTCCAGAGGTGTGGGAAGTGAAACTGCCACTTTGAAATTTGAAAGGTGTGCAACTTGTGGCGACATAAACAAAGAGCCCAGTATAGACTAGGAACTCTGTGGCTGGGGAGTAGTGTCACTGAAAGGGACCTGAGGGTCCTGGTGGATAATAAGCTGAATATGAGTCAGCAGTGCACCACTGGATTTTTTTCAAGATGTGATTGGACAGGATGCTAGATAATCTTATCTATACTCCCTTTACCGGAAAAGGTTGGACTAGGTGATCTTTTGAGGTCCCTTCCAACCTAGACTGTTCTATGATTCTATAATTCTCTGCTTGCCGTTCTACTCATTCTGTGCTTGCCTTTCTACTCATTGGACTGGACCATCTTGCTTTCTGAGGAGGCTGTCCTCAAAGATCAGCTAGCTCTCCTGGGACCCTTTTCCCTACAGGACAGTTTCCCATGGGATCCTGCCAAACAAGACCCTGTACAGACCAGAATCTGCTCTTCTCAAGCCCAGGGTTGTAATTATACTGTTTTGATTTTCGAAAGTTATACCATTAAACAAATTAGCGAAGTTTTGATTAGTTAAGATTTTATGTGGAGAAAAATTTTTAAAGAGTTATTAAGTTCTAAGATTTCATCTTTCCTGCATATCACCCTCAGATAAAGGATAATTTGACATCTAATCTATTTTATGAAATGCGTCATGAAATCTGGAAACATGAATAAAAGTTAAAAATATTTTGGAAGAGTTAGGAATCTAAGTAGAATTGGCACTCCCTGTCAGTTGGACAGAGTAATTTCAGTTTTGTTAGTTGTTAGCCTATTGGAGAGGGGAGAAATGAACTGAAGAAATGAGGGCATTCTCTAGGATTTGCATCAATCTTTTGGGATTCTAAGATCCACCTCTTGGACTCTGCCTCTTCAAGTGAGATTTGTCTTGCAGACATCATTTGTACCATTTCCTCTGGTCAGGGCTATTTTTACTGTTAACAATGGTCTCATGCCTTTATTCTTTCCCTTATCTTACTAATATCTAGTTTTTTCTTTGCCCAAAGGGGGAAATTTCATTGTTCCATACCCCTGGCATACACTTGTTGAACTATTTCTCCTGTTTCCATCATCACGTACTCCTCAAGTACCCTCTATTAAATAGGACTGTTTATTAAATTGCCTAATTCTAAGAAAGGTAGAACATCTGGTCTAGTAGTAGATGTTTGACTTGCCATCCATTGGAGGCATTCAGCGATGCCCCATTGCGATAAAATCAGCCAGGTATATCCAAGGAGACTTATCCAAACCATCTTGCCTGCGCTCATGTTATTGCAATGTAAAAGATGGATTGATTCTAGCTCTAAAAAGAAAGTGCTACCATAAAGGTTCCGGAGCCTTTCTGCTCCCTCTCCTCCTTTTTTTAAAAATTTTTTTTGTTTTATTAGACTGCAGTCCCTCTAGATTAACTGTGAATTTCTCACAGTTACTCTTAAAACTTTTGAAATACCAAGACTAAAACAATTAAAATCAGCTTAAGTAACTGCAAAAATGTGAAAAACTTTGAGGATATTAAAATTAAGTTTTAGAGCTTTTAGCTGCCTCTGAAGAACAAGGGAGAATCTATGTTGGACATAGTTAATACCATAGAAGTTCTGACTTGATTGTTGTTATGGGTTCAAAATGTTGCTACCAGTTGATTTTAGGAATTATTATAGGATTTTATGATTAAATGTCAAAATTATCATCTGGGTAAATAAACTAATTATTATCATTTGACTAATTTATTATAAAATATGACATGATATAAAGCTTGTTTGTCTTGAAACGTTGGCTAAAATTTGTTAATTACTACAAAATCCAGATTTGTCATTTTAAAAAAGCTAATGAGAACTATTTACTTGTGTATTTTGAGCTATATCAATTTGAAAGTCCAAGTTATTACACAGGGCCAAATATCTACTATGTTCAATAGCTAATAAAAGTTTATAACCTGTTAAAGGGTAATGATCCAAGTCATTATGAACATGAGGTGAATAATAACATAAGGTTCAAAGTTAAAAGTTTAATGAAGCCCAAATGTTTAATGGTTTGAACGAACTGAGTTAAATTACTGCTTTTCATTTTTTTAATCCCTTCACAAATTGTAATTCTGTTTTAGTGTTATTACTTATTCATCATAACACTGTACATATTTTTGTACATATTTTTGTACATTTTTTAAGGCACGGGTGGACGAGGTGCTAAGGGGCATGGTTTAGTGTTTGATAGGAATGGTTGGACTCAATGATCCAGTGGGTCTCTTCCAACCTGGTTATTCTATGATTCTATGATTCTATATTGTCGTCCAATTTAAAATTTTACTCTGCTGAAGTAACTGCATGTCTTAAAATACAAATAGGCTCAGATTTTCAAGCTTCAAACCAGAGAGTTTCAACATTTATAGGACTCTTGTATATAGGACCATCTTGGCTGATTTCTTTTTATTTTTACAGTTCTGTAGCATACACAGTATACAAAATAAATGGAATCTAAATAAAAATCCAGCTTTGACTGTAGGATTTTAAAAGTTACAACAGTTTTATATATTACTATATCATGTATTAATACTTGAATGAGATCTTCCTCTCATCTCTTCAATTCTTGTCATAATTTTCTCTATCCCTCTTCAGATGGGTCTGAAAATATTGTGAAGTTTAGTGATTGCTTATTTTAACAGTGAGTCCAAGTTAATTACTCAGTACTTTGACATAATGAAATGTTATTTTGTGCAGTGGCAGTTTTTTTTGTCAATCCTTTTTACTCTGTTTATAGCAACTGTACACTCTTTTCTACAATGATATGTTTCCTTCACTTAAACAATCCAAATTAACTATTACTTTTTTTGTTTTCTTTTCCTGAAGTCGAACAACTTATCCTTACACAGAAACCCAGATGTATAGCCAAAACACTGGGGGAAATTACTTCGATACTCAAGGAAGTTCTGCACAGGCAACAACAGTGGTCTCCTCTCATAGTATGGTGGGCACTGGAGGGATTCAAATGGGTGTTGCAGGAGGACAGCTCATTAGCAGTTCAGGAGGGACCTATCTGATTGGCAATTCAATGGAAAATTCTGGTCATTCAGTGACTCATACAACGCGGGCTTCCCCAGCTACAGTAAGTACTTCAGAACTATGTTAAATCTTTGGGAATAGTTTCTTAGCCACTATGATGTTTCTGTGTGCTGACATGTTTCTGTAGCAAAAAGCATATTATGTTGGCAGAATCAGTAATACATGGCTTTGTATTGAAAATATTTACATTTAGTTTAACTTAGTGCATGTGAATAGTATTAAGTGAGTGCTGTCGTGGTCCTCAGCCGGCAACTAAGCACCATGCAGCCATTGGCTCGCTCCCACCCTGGTGGGATGGGGGAGAGAATTGGAGGGGCAAAAGTAAGAAAACTTGTGGATTGAGATAAAAACAGTTTGATGGTGATGATAATAATATTAATATTGTAAGGAATAGGAAACAAATAACAAGAGAGAAAAATAAAACCCAAGAAAGACAAATGATGCAAATGCAAACAACTGCTCACCACCAGCTGACCGATGCCCAGCCAGTCCCCAAGCAGTACCCTCCCTAACCCACCAACCTCCCCCTCTAGTTTTATTGCTGAGCATGATGTCATATGGCATGGAATATCCCTTTCGTCAGTTGAGGTCAGCTGTCCCAACTGTGTCCCCTACTGACTTCCTGCACACCCCTAGCCTACTCACTGGCAAGGTGGTACGAGGAGCTGAGAAGACCTTGACTCTGTGTCAGCACTGCTCAGCAGTAACTAAAACATCCCTGTGTTATCAACACCATTTCCAGCACAAATCCAAAACATAGTACCATACGGGCTACTATGAAGAAAATTAACTCTATCCCAGCCAAACCCAGCACAGTGCACTGGGGGTGCTCACATGCATAAGAATGTGGATGAGACTGAAAATTTGTAGCACTGGGGCTTGAAATAGCTTCTTTAGACACTTCATCTTTCTTTCTGGAAAAGAAAAAAATGTTATTAAGACTATTTATATCTAATATAAAATTTGAAATAAATAGCTCATCATAGAGATGTTTGACTTCATTTATGGTTTGGCTCCATATTATTTTTGGATTTGTAGCTTATTTCAAGATATTAGTTACTTGTTCAGAATACTGAGAATATATTATCTTAGTTCATTGTTATTACTTATTTATGGTAGTTCTCAATTCCTTTTCAAGATCAGCTCATTGTGGAAATGTCTTAAGGAATGAAAAAATGCCTTCTGTTACAGCCATGATAGTTAATACTAGAAAAACCTAACCATGAGAACAAATACATTCCTTTCCCTGATGGGTTTCCAGGGATGTAAATGTATTTATGCTTATTCTAGCTTTGCTGATAGCCTTAATGATCACTTAGCAAACCTTTGATGATGTTCTGACCTGGGTTTAGAGAATTGGAAATAATATGCAAGAGAACTTGTGACACTTGCAGTAACAAGACTTGAAAATTGTCATGATAGCGAGATATAGGACACCTAAATGGTATTTATTTTTTAACAAGTTTTGTTAGCAGGATTTTTTTTTCTTAAAAAAGCTACTAAAATTAAAGAATTTTCTTTTTGGAAGCCAGTGTGATGAGTAAAAACTCATCAGAAAAATAACAGATAGCAAAAGCAACAGTTCATCTTATTTCTTGATTTTGTATAATCAGGTAAAAAAAAAGTTTTTTTAGGACATGATTACAAAGCACAAGCAGAATGAGAGTGGCTTCATCTAAGCAAAAGCAATGAATCTTCTGAAGTGACGTAAATTTGATAAGAACTGTTTCTTTAAAATATTTAAATGATCAAAAGATTCATGTGTCATTTTAGTTATTATGAATTGCTTTATATTTGAATAAAAAAGTCCTGTTAGACATAATAAATTTTCTTCTCCATTGAATCAGAACATCATCTACAGATGACAACCTTTTGTTGTCAAGCAAAATATCAAGTGATCGGTTTAGTATTACAAATATGTAATAGAATTCAGTAAGTGGAAACAATTCATTTAGTGTAGGATCAAAGAGTAGATTACATGCAGTCAGCAAACACAAGCAAATTTCAAGCCATTCAGGAAGAGTAGTAGACTTGGAAATTAGCTATCCTAGAATCATTTGAATGGTATCAAAACTCCATATCAAGTTTTGCAAATGAAAAGATGATAAATTCTTTTCGGCCAAAATTAGAAGCCAGATTTTAATTTTCCAAAATTAAAACTTTTTATGTTTACAAGGCATTGTATCTTAATACATAGTCTGAAATTTAACAGAGTAATTACTAACTTGTACCTTATACTAACACATAAGTCAAGTCCATTCTGTGCTCATTCTAAAAATCATGCCTTACACAAACAAAATTTAAGGTATCTATCTTTCACTAACTGCACTTGCTTCATGTGTAAAAGAAACCTATTAATTAGAATGTTTTGAATTATTTTTACTTTACTATACCGAGTTTTTAAGGAACACAAATAAAAATTAAATTACAATTCTAAAATTGTATTTCTACTGTTAGTTTTCCTCCCATTTTTAGGTATTATATATAGTGTATAATAACATATATGAGGCTTTAGAATACATTAAAGTGCATTTCTTGTTGATAAGTTATTTGTGGGAGTGGGAGTCGGACCCCGAGTAACGATGAAATCTCAATGTGAGTATAGTCGTTCTCCTTTATTCATAAACACAACACTCCTTATATACTTTTCTAGCAGAGCACGCGCTAATAAACAACTTACAATTGGTCCTACTATACTGTCCACGCGCCTTAAAAGTTACAAGATTGGTTCAAGAGGGTTGAGCACGCGAAGGGGGCTGGTACAATACTCCGGACGTTTCAGGGACTTTCCGGCGCTGAGTTCCGGGCTTTTGTTATGCCCTTCTTCCGGTCAACATACCGAGGTCAGCTTAAAGGGGAACGCCAGGTTTAATCCTGAATGTTGAACCCTGGATTGTTCATGGCTATCAAAACATGTCCTCGGTCGTCGAGCCATCCTTCCACAGTTATTAAGCAGGAAAGCACAAAATTACTTTCATTATTTTTATTTCATAGAATCATAGAATGGTTTGAGTCAGAATAGATGTTGAAACATCATCTAGTCCAACACTTCTGCCATGTGCAGGGACATCTCTTGCTAGATCAGGTTGCTCAAGGCCCCATCAGACCTGACCTTGAATGCTTCCAATGATGGGATATCCCTGATTTCTCTGGGCAATCTCTTCCAGTGTCTCACCACCCTCAGCATAAAAAATTTCTTCCTAATGTCCAATCTAAATCTACTCTATTTCACTTTAAAAATGTTGCCCCTTGTACTGTCACAACAGGCCCTGGTAAAAAGTCTCTCTCCATCTTTCATAGAAGCCCCCTTTATATATTGAAAGGCTACAATAAGGTCTTCCCAGAGCCTTCTCCAAGCTGAACAACTCCAACTCTCTCAGCCTTTCCTCATAAGAGACATGATCCAGCCCTTTGATCATTCTTGTGGCCCTCCTCTGGACCCACTAACAGGCCAATGCCTTTCTTATACTGGCAACTCCAAAGCCAGGAGCAGTACAGAGTGGGGTCTCACCAGAGCAGAGTAGAGGGGCAGAATCACATCCCTTGACCTGCTGGCCACACTTCCTTTGATGCAGCCCAGGATATTGTTGGCTTTCTGGACTGCAAGCACACATTGCTGGCTCATGTCCAGTTTTTCATCCATCAGTATCACCAAGTCCTTCTCTACATGGCTGCTTTCAATCCCTTCATCCCCCAGGCTTTATTGATACCAGGGATTGCCCATGTGCAGGACCCAGCACTTGGCCTTGTTGATGTTCATGAAGTTCCCATGGGCCCACTCCTCAAGCCTGTCCAGGTCCCTCTGGATGACATCCCATCCCTCAGGCATGTTAACTGCATCACTCGGCTTGGTGTCATCTGCAAATTTGCTGGGGATGCACTCAATCTCACTGCCTGTGTCATTGATGAAGATATTAAACAATATTGTTCCCAATACGGACCTCTGATGGACACCACTCATTATGGGTTTCCACTTGGACATTGAGCTGTTGACCAACTCTTAGGCCTTACAGAAGACCCAGTAGATAACATCTATAGCTCTTCCCTTGTCCACCAATGCAATCATTCCATCTTAGAAGGCCACTAGATTAGTCAGGGAAGACTTGCCCTTAGTGAAGCCATGTTGGCTGTCTAATCATCTCCCTGTCATCCATATAACTCAACATATTCTCCAGGAGACTCTATCTGTTCCACGATCTTACCAGGCACAGAGGTGAGGCTGACAGGTTGGTACTTCCCAGGGTCCTCCTTTTTACCATTTTTAAAAATGGGTGCAATGTTTCCCTTTTTCCAGTCACCAGGGACTTCACCTCACTGCCATGACTTCTCCAATATCATGGAGAGTGTCTTGTCAACTACATCAGCCAATTCCCTCAGGACCCTGGGACGCATCTCATCAGGTGCCATAGACTTGTGCATTCTCAGATTCCTCATGTGGTCTTGAACCTGATCTTCTCCTATGATGGGAGAGACTTCTTTCCCCTAGTCTTTGACTTGAGGTTCAAGGTCTTGAGAGATTTGGGAAGAGACATTTTCATTGAAAACTGAGGCAAAGAAAATGTTGAGTACCTAAGCCTTTTCCATGTTGGTTGTCACCATTTGTCCTGACCTATTTATTGAGGCAGAGGGGGGGATACATTTACTTTAATCTTTCTTTTCTGGCCATCGTACCTGAAGAAGCCCTTATTTTTCTTAACACCCTTTTGCCAAATTGAGTTCCAGCTATGCCTTGGCTTTCCTGATTCCATCTGTACACCTCTGAGAAGTGTCCCTATATTCTTCCCAGGATATATGTCCCTGGTTCCACTGCCTGTGCATTTCCTTCTTGCACTTTAGTTTGACCAGGAGGTCTTTACTCAGCCATGTTGGTTTCCTGTCTTCCTTGCCTGATTTCTTACATCTGGTCATTGAGACCTCCTGTGCCTGTGCACTAAGAAAAATGTCCTTAAAGAGCTACCAGCTCTGTTCATCTCCTTTATTCCTTAGGTCAGCTTCCCAGGGGGTCCTATCCACTAATTCCTAATGAAGTTTGCTCTCTTAGAATTCAGACTCTAGACTCTAATTTTCTCCTGGCCTATATCCCTCAAGATTGTGAATTCCACCAGGGCATGATGACTGCAGCTCTGGCTGCCACCAGTCCTGAGATCTCTAATCATTTCTTGACTTTGCTAATTAAGGCTGTTAATATATAGGGCTCAACATGTACAAGCAAGAGTCCATTGAAATCAAAACAGTTCAACTTAAGCTGTGATGTCATATATATACACTCAGTTGTAAATTTACTAGAATATAAATAAACCAGGAAAACTAGAGCAACACAGAAGTTCAATTTTAATTTGCTTTGTACCCAATATATCTAGAGCTCATTTCACTTGTAATCCTTACCCTACCTGCACCATCATAATATTTTTCGTACTTTATATAAAAAATTTAGGAGGTCACAACAATATGTAGCCAGGCCTACTTTCTAATACTATACTAAGCAAATGTATCAGATCTTTTGAATTAAAGTACTGAGCCCTGGGGAACTCCACTTGTAACTGGCCTCCAGCTGGAGTTAACTCCATTTACCACCCCTCTCTGGGCCTGGCCATCCAACCAGTTTTCCACCCAGGAGAGGGTGCGCCTGTCCAGGCCAGAGGCTGACAGTTTCCTAAGCAGAATGCTGTGAGAAACTGTGTCAAAGGCTTTACTGAAGTCCAAGACATCCACAGCCTTTCCCTCGTCCTGTAGGCAAGTCACATTGTCATAGAAGGCGATCAGGTTGGTTTGGCAAGACCTGCCTTTTGTGAACCCGTGTTGACTGGGCCTGATCACCCGGTTCTCTTGCATGTGCTTCATGATAGCACTCAAGATCACCTCTTCCATGACTTTCCCTGGCACTGAGGTCAGACTGACAGGCCTGTAGTTTCCTGGATCCTCCCTGCGACCCTTCTTGTAGATGGGCACCACATCAGCCAGCCTCCAGTGAAGTGGAACTTCCCCAGTCAACCAGGATCGCTGGAAGATAATGGAAAGGGGTTTGGCAAGCACGTCCACCAGCTCCCTCAATACTCTTGGGTGGATCCCATCTGGACCCATAGACTTGTGGGTGTCTAGCTGGGCAAGCAAGTCTCTAACCACCTCCTCTTGGATCCTGGGAGCCTCATTCTACTCCTCTAACTCCTGGGTTTGTATACAGAGGGAACAACTGTCTTTACAATTAAAGACTAAGGCAAGAAGGCATTAGGTACCTCAGCCTTGTCCTCATCCCCTGTCACTATTGTTCCTTCTGCATCCAATAGGGACTATATATTCTCCCTATTATTAATAGAAAGATTTTTTGGTTATCTTTCACAGACTTGGCCAATCTGATTTCTAGTTGGGCCTTAGCCCTCCTGATTTTTCTCTCTGCACAATCTCACTTCCTCCCTGCAGTCCACCCAAGATGCCTGTCCCTTCTTCCAAATTCATAGACATTCCTCTTCTTTTTGATGTCTCTCAAGATCTCCCTACTCAACCAAGATGGTTTTTCCCCCGCTGGATCCTTTTCCAGAACATGGGGACGGCTTGCACCTTATCTGCTAGGATTTCCTTTTTGAGGAGCTCCCAGTCCTCGTGGCCTCCCTTGCCCTTAAGGACTGTCTCCCATGGGACTTTGCCAACCAGCCTTCTGAACAGTCCAAAGTCTGCCCTCTGGAAGTTTAATGTGACTGTTCTGCTAATCCTCCTCTTCACCTCACCTAGAACTGAAAAGCCTATCATATCATGATCGCTTTGTCCCAGGCATCCTCCAACCGTCACATGCCCCACAAGGCCTTCTCTGTTCACGAACAGCAGATCCAGGAGGGCGCCTTCCCTTGTCTGTTCGCTCACCAGTTGTGCGAGGAAGTTGTCTTCCACGCACTCCAGGAACCTCCTACACTGCTTCCTTTCTGCTGTATTGTACTTCTAGCAGATATCCGGAAGATTGAAGTCTCCCACGAGGACAAGAGGTAGTGATCTGGAGACTACTCCCACTTGTTTACAGAAGAGCTCGTCACCTGCTTCTTCTTGGCTGGGTGGTCTATAACAGACTCCCATCACAATATCTGCCTTCTTTTGGGCTCCTCTGATTTTAACCCACAGGCACTCAATCCCATTATCACCATAATCGAGCTCGAGGGTATCAAAGTGCTCTCTTACATAGAGGGCTACCCCACCTCCTCTGCTGTCCTGTCTGAAGAGTTTATACCTCGCCATAGCTGCACTTCAATTATACGAGTCATCCCACCACGGTTCCGTGATGGCAACGACATTGTAGTCTCCTTGCCCTACAACAGCTTCCAGCTCCTCCTGCTTATTGCCCATGCTGTGTGCATTGGTGTAAATGCACTTCAGCTGGGCTGGCAAACCTTCAGCCCTCATAAAGGGAATAGTGTTCATTCCTAATTGACTGGTCCTTGGAATATTCTCACTCCTCTCTCCCAGCCGCTGTTGTGTGGCATTTTTTGCCCCTTTTAAAATATATATTCACATAGATGCTACCAGTGTTGTGGATTGACTCAGCTTTGGTCAGCAGCGGGCCCATTTTGGGGCTGTCTAGAACTGGCTCTATCTGATATGAGGGCAGTTTCTGCACTCCTGATGTCTACTAGAACCTTGCCACTTAAACCCCATACACTCTGATGCAATTGATTTAATCATTTTCAGTAGAGAAATATAACAGAAATCAAGTTAAAATGTTGTTGGAATTAAAATACATTTGAGTGTATTGTTCTTATTGTTAAAAATTGGCCGAAGGAACACAATGACTTTTTGTTTCTGAAGTATTTAAAATCTGATATTTGAGATGCCTCTAAATCCCTGAAGCTAATTTCTTTCTGTTGCTTTTCTTTTTTTTCTGTAAAAATGTGTAAAGTAGGTCAAACATGACTAGCCACTAACTGCTATCATAACAGTCCAATTCAAAGTGACATGGTGTTAGCACATTTCTAGAAGAGTGGATTACTGTGTGTCTGGCAGTTGAACTCTTGACAACTCTGCCTTGTCATATTTTTTTTATTATTTTTAAAAAATAATTATCTGAGCTTTCTGTTTTGTTTCTCAGTCCTAATTTTCTGATGAGACTAACTTTTGTGGAAGTGTATGGCTTTTGCTATGTGTTTTTGAAGGAGTTCAATGGAGTATGCTTGTTCTAGAAATACTAAGTAAAGCCTGAGAAGGTTTTGGGGAGTTTTTTGAGTCTGTACCATATCTGGCAGATCAGCAACAGGGCAACTCAGTGATTTAGAATCTCAAGAGTATGAGAAATGTGAGGTATACAAACTACTGCTTGATTTATAAAAAGAGGTTGAATCCAAGAGAAAGAGTGGAACTGATAATTTGACCAGCCATTTGAAACACCCAGCAAGGAAGATAAAAATGGAGAGTAATCTTGTATAAATTCCAGTTACCAAACATTTTGAATTTTTACCAAGTCAAGGATGTTACGTGTGCTTCTGCTCCATATGTTGGCCCCACGTGTTGTTTTCTGATCATAAGAAAGATTTTCATTCATCAGTCGATATGCATATTCTAAGTACATGCAGTCAGATAACTGTGATGTATTTATTTTATAATGAAATGTAGTGGATGCTCATAACATCTGAAATATTCTCACATTGACATCAGAAAACAAACAAAATTATTAGGGCCCCCATTCCTATCTTATTAGGAACAGAAAAGAAGCCCTCAGACTAATTAAATATTCCAGCTCGGAAACATGTGAATTTTGCTGGGAAACATGTGAAGTTTGGAGGCTATTATTTTCTTGAACTTGTCTGTCTCCTCCTTAATTATTATAAATATATTAGTTACAATATTTTGTTTTGGAAGGTAAACAGAAATAAAGCATTATGAAAAGTGATACAGTAGCAGAGACCATAACTATGTCTAACTCTGTGGATCCCCATAAATGTCAATATTTTCATTAGATGACTGGTGTTCTTACTGAAGTGTCCAGCATTGTTCTGGTAATTAATTATTTTATCTCTGTTCTCCTTTGGATATGAACTACCTCCTGTTGTTTGTACATCTAGTCCAACGCAAACACTTCTAAAGCTTTTCTGAGTTCTTTTAAAAATTGGCATATATAAAATATCAGACATATTTTGCATTTTTTATGATCTTTTTGTGTATATGTACAAAATTTTTTTTTCTCCCCCAAATTTTAAAACAATTGCTTTTTTTTCTTCTGTCTTTCAATTGCTTTTTCTTTCTCTTGAGCAAAATTCTATAAAAGCTCTACTACAGTTGCTTAGTCTGTGAGGACCTTCAAGAGAATTTTTCATGTTCTTCTGTGTGTCAAAGTTGGACCTGTGAGTTATGGTCACTGATGGTTCATTTTAAAGTCTCTGCTTCTAGGCAAGTTCGTCTGCTCAATTCAACCCTCTGGTATGAGTACCTCTTCAGAGGACAGGAGCATTTGAATGAATACACTGTTTTGAAATATAAGTGGAAAGCACTCTGGAGTTCATATACATTTATCATATACCACTTTATTATTATAGTGATGTATACAGACCTTGTTTTGGGATTGCCAATGAGAAAGTAACAATTCTTACAAGGAAAAATTGTAACAGCAAACACAGTTATCACTAGTACCCAAGGATTAATTATCTGTGCTGAATTTAATTTTTCTAATATACATTTGATGAATTAGTAATTTCTTCACAATGATGAAGAATTTCTTCACTTGATGAAAACTTCTTTAGTATTGCACTTGGTTTAAAGCCTACAGTGGCAACATTTTTTAAGCAGATAAAGTTAAATGGTGCTAAAGATATAGCAGATAAAAAATTAAAAAAGCATATATACATATTTGTATATAGTATAATGGCACCTGAGACATTAATGTATATGTTCACCTGATAAAATATTAATGGACAATAAGACTTAAACTAACAGGAACAGTTAATAAGATTACATAAAGACTGATCATTGTAGGATGTAGTTGATGTGTATAATAATCACAGTTTTGAATTTATTATCCACAGAAAAGTTACACCCTTCTTAACCATTAATGACCATGGCAGATAATAAATTAGCATTTTAGGTGGCAAACTGAACTGATGGAGAAGCCTAAAATCACACTCCCTATAATTATCATGCTGTAATTTCTCCCTACATGTTTATATGTACACTGACAATTATATGCATTAGTAATTAGTTATGCAGATAGTTTTAAAATGGTTTGGTTGGGATTGCTGTGAGAATAACTTTTTCAGTTACTGGTCAAAACATTTTAATTAATTATGTCTTTCCATAAGAAGAAATTTATGATTGATCAAACATTCAAACAGATGGATGGAGGTTTTTTTTGTCCTTTAGCACTCATGCTTGTAACTTCTGACTGTTCATCCTTAGAAATGTAAGGAATGCAATTAATGTTAAATTTATTTTCATATTTTTTCCCAAAATGTCAAAGCTAGAATTTTTTAAAAAACCCAACACTATTCAGGATAATCCCTATTTAATTTGGGACATATGCTTAAATGCTACTCTGAATAAAGCTGAACTTAAGTTCATGCTCATTTTTTTTCCAGAACCAAAGTCTAAGTTCCTGACCCTAACTTTGAACTTAAAAGCTTAAAGGAACAGATTCTGCACATGAATAACTTGCCATTAAGGTAGCTGGCACTTTCCTCACATGCAGGGATCTATTTCAGAAAGAACATTTTGAAAGCCTGAGGACCCAAGCCTACCAGAAGCTTGAGATCTTAAAAAATAAAATACATTGAAATGAGAGAGAATCCACAAGTAGCTGCAAGTTTTCAAAATTAGCAAGACAAATGATTCACCGTCAAGAAAATCTGACGTCAAGTTAAGCCTATTTTATTTATATGCTAGGGAAGGTTAAGAGATGCTTTGTTTATGGTTAGGTGCCTGCATGGGAGAAAGTTTTCTAATAGTGCAGAGATACTTCAGTAGCAGGTAAAGCTCAAAATGCAACTCATCAAAATTTAGGCAAGGAATAATGTACAAAAAATTTAATAATGAAAATAATTACTATTGAAACAGGTTACACTAGAATACGGTGAATACTTTTCATTTTAAATATAGATTAGATGTCTTTCTGAAAGACCTACTCTACTTCAATAATACTTCATAAGATTCATGAACTAATGCTGAATTTTAGCAGTAATGAATGCTTCTTGACCTTCAAAAAATAAGAAAATCTGATCATACTAATCATTAATATCTCTGGTTTAAAAATCTATGTATCTGTGACCACGAATATAATGTCTTCAGCGACAATATTGGTGAACATATATCCACATATATTCTCCAGTGCCTTGCTCCCTCAACTGTTGGTAGTACTGTGTTGTTGCCAAAGCAGGGAAGTGTTTATATACATATAAAAAACATCAATTTACAGTGTTAAAGGATTGGTTCCTTGAACTGGCCACCAAAACTTGTCTCGGTGAAGTGAGAGGGTAGTACTTCAGTCCTGTAGTACTGCTGTAGACAAGGTATTGTCAAACAGTGGAGTAAGATTCAGAATTATGATTCATATTATGCATCATGTTATAATATCATGTTAAGATTGGGACAGTCTATGATTGCAGTATACAGTAAGTTGATGCTAGAATGATGAAATCTTAACCTTTTAATTTTTAGCATACTGTATCCTTTTAAATTTGATCTTTTCTGTCTGATTGAATATTTTAATCTAATAGCATTTTCCACTGAAGCAAGAAAAAAAATATGGATTTAAACATTACTTTTGTAATATTGAAGTATATTTTTTTGCTTTTGTGTTTTTTTTCCATTTCATGTGGCTAATTGCGTGCCTTCTTTTACTGTGCATCCCATTGTCACTATCACTTTCAATTTTTTTGCTATTCTAGCTCTGCAGCTAAACTACAGTTAGTTTGTAATTTTATTTTTAATGCTGTCATTATAGAATTAATCAAGAGATGCATTAATATGGGGGGAAGGAATGGGAATGGATATGGTTATCTTTACACATTTTTATTAAGAATAATACTGCTGTATAATTAATGGTATATAATACTTTCTCTTTTAAAAGTATTTTTCTGAACTCATCTGATTTTTTTTTTTTTCATTTTTTAAGGATGGACATTACTGCCTGTGTAAACCTCAATTTTCATTTACTCAGAGAGCTCTGGCTATTCAAAGACTGCTCTGGCAGGTTGTAGAGGTGATAACCTGTCCAATGAAACTAATGTCAGAAAACTCACTGAATGATTGAGATTTTGCTCCATGGTTGCAGAGGCAGAAATTTTGTTTCTAATTCACATTCAAAGTGTGCACAGGTCTCTCTCAAATACTGGGAGGAAGAAACGTTGAGGCCTTTCTTAGGATTTCATTATGCAATTTTTTTCTTTTATTGAAAACATTGATAGTTCAGTAAATTTTAGTGTTTGTAATGCAGCTTGCTGGTAAATCCACTTCTCTTATTTCATGAGCAGGGAGGAAGGCAAATTGAGCTTTGAAAGTGGGATCCTGCAGTATATATGCAAGCAAAACACCTCCCTGATTTCACTGGGGAGGTTTGCATTCACGGGGACTTTGGGATGAGACCTTTAAGTAGAAAATATCCCTTAGCTGTGACTGAACTAGATATTTCTGTTGAACTTAAGGCAGTCTATCAGAATTTTTCTGATCAGTCTTTTCTACTGTCTTATCTTGAGTCATTTTTTTAATGACATCTATTATCAGATTGAAATGGCGATTGAGACCCTGCAAAAGTCTGATGGTCTTTCTACTCACAGAAGCTCTCTTCTCAACAGCCATGTAAGTTGTCTCCTCTTTCATGAAAGCTAATCACTTGCTTGTTCTGCATGCTTAGCCTGCCTCTAAATGTTTGGTTTAAGTTATTGCTACTTTTTACTTTTAATCTTTTTATTTTAGTTGCTTGTAATCTACATCTTCTTTCACTATATTTTGTCAGGTTAAATGCCATGACATATCATAGAATGCATTTCTTTTTCTAAGTTTTGTATTGTGCTTACACAGCTTAATGTATTTGCCTGCTCTGCAGGTCCAAATGTAAGTGTAAAAATAATAATCAAATAATTCTTAAGTAGTCTCGGTTTTCTATAATTTGTGTACCCGATAAAACAATTCAGGAGCAGATGAAGGGGGAAAAAAGCAGCACACACTTTGAATAAAAAATATTTGCTAGATTTCTTTTTAAATATTTCTGTTATTCTGTACAAGTTTATTATAAGGTAAGAATTCTGAAGATCCATTTGATGAGAAAAATAATTAAAACAATCTGTTAGCGTCTAATATGTTTTATTTTTCTGCCTCTAACTAGGAATTTTCCATAAGAGAAAGCTGAAGATGTTTGCATTAAAAGATGGTTGGAAGGTTGCAAATATAGTGATAAAGCCATTAAAAATAACTTTTAGGTAACGGAGAAAGACTAAAAGTCTTTTTTCTTCAGTTGGTATAAATAATTCTGTGTTTTTTAATGCTGCTAGATGTCTATATATACTGCATCCTTTCTTGCTTCTCAGCCTTACTAACCAAAATAAATTTACATATTTTTTTCAGATTCTTGTATTCCTTTACCAGAGAAATGTAAATATTGAATGTTATATGAATGTATGAGTATATTGGATAGAGGCTATAAGCTTATTTTGATTTGTTGACACCACACCCCTGCCCTCCCGAAATGTGGTAATATGGAGGGGAAAACCAAAATTGTTTTGTCAAAGTATATCATCATGGTAGAAAAATACAGCAGGAACCAGTACAATGTCTTGGAAAAGTATTTCCTTTTCTTAGAAAATGCTAAAATTGGGTGAGGAAAAACTGAATTCTGTGAACTGTGAAGAAGGACTTTTAGATCATTTTGGATGTTTTTCAAAATAATTGTTTCAATGTTAAGACAATCTAGAAATATGCTAAAATTGTTTTAATAACATAATTAAACAGACGGTAATTTTATTTTCAAAATGCCAAAAATCTGTCTGAAAACTTAGATATGCAAAGAATTGATATGTCTGTCTTGAATCTGACAAGAAAGTCCAGAATCTTCACACTCAAAACAATAAGAATTAAAGGACAAACTTTTCTACATGAGAAAACTGTATTCCCCTATTCCCTGTGTCATGCCCTAGTGAATAGATCATGGAACAGACCCTCCTGGAAGATATGTCGAGGCATATGGAAGAGAGGGAGATGTTTAGAGACAGCCAACCTGGCTTCACCAAGGGCATATCATACCTGACTAATCTAGTGGCCTTCTACAATGGAGTGAGTGCATCGGTGGACAAGGGAAGACCTACAAATATAGAGCTACTGGGGCTTCTGTAAGGACTTTGATACAGTCTCCCACACCATTCTTGCTGCTAAATTGGAGAGAGATGGATTTGATGGATAGACTGTTAGATGGATAAGGAACTGGCTGGAATGCCACGTCCAAAGAGTTGCAGTCAACAGTTCAGTATCCAAATAGAGATCAGCAATGAATGGTGTCCCTCAAGGGTCCGTACTAGGTTAAATGCTATATAATATCTTCATCAATGACAGGTATTAGGATAGAGCGGGTCCAAAAATGATCAGAGGGCTGGAACACCTTTCCTCTGAAGAAAGATGGAGAGAGTTGACGTGGTTCAGACTGGAGAAGAGAAAGCTCTGGGGAGACTGTATTGTGGCCTTTCAGTACTTAAAGGGAACTTAGAAGAAAGACAGAGAGAGACTTTTACCAGGGCCTGTAGTAACAGGACAAGAGGAAATGGTTTAACACTGGAAGAGGGTAGATGTGGTAATATAACAGAAGATTATCAAGGAGGAATTGTAAAACATGCTCAAGTGACCTTGCAGCTGAGGTATAGAAACACACAGAAATCATGGTAATCATTGCTTAGTCTGGTGTGCTTAACAAGTAGAACCTTTGTGTTTAGGTAACACAGGCCTGTGATAAACTGAGGGACATCTTAGAAAACATGCTTGAGATTCCTGCCCTGCTGTGAGAAAGATCAAAGCACAGTGGAAAAAACTACTGTGCCATTTCCCTAATATATACAGGCAAAAGCAGCAGGTCTGGTATTCATACCTTCTAGCAAAGACCAAGCTCCGTGGTGCCTACATTCCCTCTTGCATTTCCTCTGCCTGGGTGATGTTTCAGAGACTGCCCAGTTTGCAAGGTAACTCTTTGCATTTCATCTGTGGCTTTGTGGTTCCTGAGTCCTGCCTGTGTTGGCTCACACAGTAGATTTAGAATGGACATAAGGAAGAAAGTTCATTGCGATGAGGGTGGTGAGGCACTGGAACAGGTCGCCCAGAGAAGTTGTGGATGCCCCATCCCTGGAAGTGTTCAAGGTCAGGTCGGATGGGGCTTTAAGTGACTGATCTAGTGAAAGGTGTCCCCTGTCCACTGCAGGAAGTTGGACTAGATGATCTTAAAAGATCCCTTCCAACCCAATTCGTTCTATGATTCTATGAAAATATCTTCCTAATAATGAGATTTGCATCTGTCTCTTATGGTAGTCTTATCCTGCTGTTTCGTAACTGTTTTGGGGTATTTTCAAAACTACTGAAAGACAAATAGAGGAATCTATTGTTGATGCTGTAAAAAACCAAACCAAAACAAAAAAAAACCAAAAACCAGTACATCTTGCCGTAATGATTGTTCTTTCCTCAGTCGTTTTGGAAGAAATTAATAGACTCATAGAATGGTTTGAGTTAGAAGGGAGTTTAAAGATCATCCAGTTCCAACCCCCCTGCCATGGGCAGGGACATCTTCCACCAAACCAGGCTGCTCAAGGCCCCATCCAGCCTGGCCTTGAACACTTCCAGGGAGGGGACACAATGGAACCCAGATCAAACTTCCTGGATGTTTTCCCTATTTTTAAAATATTTATTGAATGATGATTCAAATAAGGACAATAAATATGGTTTTAGTCCTACCTTCTTCCTTAAGCTGGTGTTTTGTTGCCTAAGTTAATACCTATTCATTTTAATGAATTTTTTCATTTTCCTCTATTTTATTTCCTGTCCTGATTTCTTTCTGCATGTTATTGACTTAACTGATTTATAAACTAATGCTTTCTAAATATGGAAGTTTCACTGAAGCTGGAGTCAATTTACCCGTTCTGTGTAATCCATTTCATTCCATTCCAATGTTACTACTATTATAAATCAACAAGTCAGAAATCAAAATCTGATGTGGATCTGCTGGAGGCTCAGGAGGCTCTGCAAAGGGATCTGAACAGTCTGGACCGCTGGGCTGAGACCAATGGCATGAGGTTTAACAAGGCCAAATGCCGGGTCCTGCACCTGGGGCACAACAACCCTATGCAGTGCTACAGACTAGGAGAAGTCTGGCTGGAAAGCTGCCTGGAGGAGAAAGACCTGGGGGTGTTGGTTGACAGCTGACTGAACGTGAGCCAGCAGTGTGCCCAGGTGGCCAAGAAGGCCAATGGCATCTTGGCTTGGATCAGAAACGGCGTGACCAGCAGGTCCAGGGAGGTTATTATCCCTCTGTACTTGGCACTGGTGAGACTGCTCCTCAAATCCTGTGTTCACTTCTGGGCCCCTCACCACAAGAAGGATGTTGAGGCTCTGGAGCGTGTCCAGAGAAGAGCGACGAAGCTGGTGAAGGGGCTGGAGAACAGGCCTTATGAGGAACGGCTGAGAGAGCTGGGGTTGTTTAGCCTGGAGAAGAGGGGGCTGAGGGGAGACCTCATTGCTCTCTAACACTACCTAAAAGGAAGTTGTGGAGAGGAGGGTGCTGGCCTCTTCTCCCAAGTGACGGGGGACAGGACAAGAGGGAATGGCCTCAAGCTCCGCCAGGGGAGGTTCAGGCTGGACATCAGAAAAAAATTTTTTATGGAAAGGGTGTTTGGGCACTGGAACAGGCTGCCCAGGGAGGTGATTGAGTCCCCTTCCCTGGAGGTGTTTAAGGCACGGGTGGACAAGATGCTGAGGGGCATCATTTAGTGTTTGATAGGAATGGTTGGACTCGATGATCCGATGGGTCTTTTTCAACCTGGTGATTCTATGATTCTATGAGTCTAAAATCTGGACATTTCAATTTTAAAATTAATTTTCTGCAAATACAAAAATATGATTAAGGTTGTTTGCAATAACTTTATCATGTCTGCAGATTATTTACCTTTTTATGTGGTATTCAGCTGTTGGCAGTCTTCTTTCCATGCTGTAACCTCCAAGTAATCACTTCAAGGTTTTGTTACTGAAATCTCTTCACTCTAGAGCAAAAGTCCTTATTTTATACTTGTCTTGGGTTTTGTTTTGCCATTGTTGGCTAATGCCAAGCTATGTTTGAAGGAATATCTGTCAAATAGAGTTCATTAGAAAATGCACTTAAATGAATCCTAATAAATTCCAATTCATCTGTAAAAAAATCGAATGCCTTACTTAGAAGTTAATTGGAAAATAATTTGTTTGTCAATCATTTTTTTCTTTTTGAGGTAAAATAGGAATAGCTCCTTTTCCATAATCTAATTAATGTAGATTAAATGGAAAGTGTGAAAGATATAATTAAAATATACTTAGGTGATTAGTGGAACTGTTTTGTTAATATACTCAAGCAAGGGTAAAAGTTTACAGTAATATTTCTCCTAGGCTTTATTTCAGAACTGTAAATGCTCAAGATAAAATACATTTGTGAATGCTAAGAATACTTTAATAATGTGTTTATATCTACAAATTGATATAAGGATAATGAACTTCATTTTTTTGTTATGTTTATTTAAAGTCCAACATTATCTGCATCCATCTTGGATTCTGCTTCTCCTGCATCTTTACATAGAGCTCTTGTTTAGAAATCTGAACATGATAGTTCTGGTGGTGATTCCTGTAAGAAAGTAAACATGAAGATGGCCTTTGAAAGGTCTGGAGTAAATGTTTTCCTAACTTTTTGTTTTTCTTTTTTTGTGTATTGTAACTGTTAAATTGTTCACAACTGACTTAAACAGAACTGTATTTCCAAAATATACATTCTAATCAAAATTTTACTAGTAGTTCTGCAATAAAGAAGAGTCAGAGTGGGAACATGTTTCATGAGTAATGGGCATTAAAATATTGATATTCATGTTCCTTTAATGACGAGTTATATTGAACATCAGTAGAACAGAATTTGTTCACTTAGTAAATAGCCCTGCAGAGTAGCATAATAAATGTCACACAGCCTTTGTGTATATTTTACTGTATTTTAAACATATATCTTGGTTGTATTAATTGCTTTGGTGGACTAAATTGTAATGGATTGTGCAAACGTGAAGTTCCAGCATATTGGAATAAAATTTTGTTCCAAATGCCAAAAAAAATATCCACGGCTTGGGGATTTATTGGATGCTCAAACTAAGCCCAGTAAGTATTGTGAACCTGGAAAATTTGGAAGTTCATGCTGATTCATTTTGGTAATATTACTTTCTTAAGTAATTAAGTAGTAAATGCAAGCAGAAGACAACATTTGGGAATTATTCAAGCTGAAATTAAAGGGGAATTCCAAGGGTATGAAACCATGGGGAGTAGGGGAGAATTTTCATATTACCACTATAAAAATATTTCCATTTTATTCTGTTGTTCTCCTATACTGTTAAATGTCATGGAAGTGGCCATTGTACTTGGGGTTTGTGTGTATGTTAGTTACTATTAGCTCTATACAAAGGTACAATGAAATTAGAAAGTGTTCACCTACATGCTTACAAAATTACTCAATAAAATTCTACATTAAATTACATGGGGGAAAAAAAATACTAATTCTTTGTAGTTAAAGGTAAAACAGACTACAACAGAAAGGTATTGAGCCCATAACTTTTTATAGATGTATCAGTTACTTTTCGTGTAATCTAGATTGCTTGCTACCTTATGTTTGATAACTTCTTTGCATTTGGAAGAAAATACACCATATTCAGTTAAATAAGTACTTGGGGTGTGTATGTGGGTGTGTGGGTGTGTTTGTATTTTTTTTTAATTTCAAATGAAGAGAATAGTATAACATACCAGAATTAAAAAAGTATTAACTTATTCCTTTTAGGTTTTTTCTGCAATTAATATAAACTACATGAATTATTTTATTTCCTTGGATTTCCAACAATTTGTCTCCAAAGCACAAATAACTTCATAAAAAGTTAATGCATGGTACTGAATCTGAACCATTTTTAGAAGTGCAGCTACCTGAGGTCACAAGTGCAATGAGTTTTGTTATTTCCTTGTAATTCTAAAAGATACTAAGGCATCATGGCATATCTAGCACTGAAAGAGATTTAAAGAGATGATATTTGCTTGAAGAAAAAAGTCACTATATTAAACAGGCCTTAAGGGTGGCCTAAAACATATCAGAGGTCTGTGTTGTACAATGAAGATTTTTTTTAGTAAAGTAATACTGAATTTACATATGTTCACTTTTTCATATTTGATATAGCTCCAATGGCTTTTAGACAACTATGAAACCGCAGAAGGAGTGAGTCTTCCCAGAAGTACCCTTTACAACCATTACTTACGTCATTGTCAGGAGCACAAGTTAGATCCAGTCAATGCTGCCTCCTTTGGAAAACTTATACGGTCAATCTTCATGGGATTACGGACCAGAAGACTCGGAACGAGGTTTGCGTTAATGAAATCTTAAAGTCTAATTGAAAATATCAATATTAGTTGTGAATGTGAAGCTTTTACGTTACAAACAAGCAAACAAACAAACAAATAAAAAATATTTTAAACCTTACTGTTAAGGGAGTTGCCAAATCCAGTGGACTCCAGGACCCAGGAGACTCCCAGTCTGCAACAGCCAGATTCTGTGTACTCTTAAGTCCCAGATATCTTCCATCTCAGTCCAGTGGGTGGAGCAACTGTTGTTCCCATTTGCAGGGCCACTGAGACTAAACATATTCCAGAGATGCAGATAAGCACACACATGACACTAACACATGACACTGACACAGGTAACCACACAAGCTAACACAGAGCAATGCCTTTACCGGCACCCACATAGACACCAATAGCACTCACATAAACATGAATGCATATAGCCCGATTCTGTTCTTCCTCTCCAGTTGATCGGGATTGAAGTTGACTAGTAAAAGATGCACAAACACTCGCTCACTCACAAGCATGCCCCATTTATGGAACTGTTCTATTCACCATGACTGCCTAAGTAATTTATTTGTTTTTTACTTTCTTTATTCTTTTAAATGAAGTCCAACGGCAAGGTGCTGGAAAATATAGTTTAAGTGAAGTGATTTCCAGAAGCTGGTGGAGTTATACCAATTTTATACTAGAGTGAGAGGAAGCTCAAGCCTAACATTTACAAACTGCTTTCCAGACAAGGCAAATTGTGAAGTGAGTATGATGTATATGCATAAAACTAATGTTATTTTTGGTTTTTTTCATAAAGGGGGAACTCCAAATACCATTATTATGGGATTCGTGTCAAACCAGATTCTCCCCTTAATCGGCTACAAGAGGACATGCAATATATGGCTATGAGACAGCAACCCATGCAGCAGAAACAGAGGTACAGTGTTAAATGAAGCTACTTTTTCATATTTCTAGTTCTTGGAGACTTACCTCTCATTTATGTGACAGAGTTGTACCTCTAATGAAAATTGTTCAACTTCTCTTGTGAAAAAGAAAGGTTTGTCAGATCTGCAGTCGATATCACTGGAGTCTGATATCAGTAGACATGAGAGAGCCCATACCTAAAAACTTGTACATTTTTAAAAAGTGATAATAAAAGTAAATTATGATGCAATTCTTCTGATTTGACACTTCTTGGCAGTCCTGGGTTATTTTCCCACAAGCTAGGAAAAAAAAAAAAAGTATTAGGAGCTTTGAATTTCAAATGCTGTTGTTCATTTTCATTACTTTAAGTGGCACACATATAAAATGATAGAAGAGCTCATGATTAGGTTCAGCTTTGTGTTGATTTCCTCCTCCTGGCAAGAACTGATGTATCAAAACCCTGGACCTGAGGAGAGAAGACTTGGGCCTCTTCTGGGCTCTGCTTGGAATAATCCCATGATCCCATGGGACACAGTCCTACAGGGCAAAGGGATCCAGGAGAGCCAGTTGATTTTTCAGGGATCACCTCCTTGAACCTAAAGAACGGTCCTTCCCAACATGCAGAAAATGAAGCAAAGGTGACAGGAGGCCTGCGTGGATGAACAAGGAGCTCCTGACAAAGCTCAAACATGAAAGGAAAGTATACAAGAGGTGGAAGCAGGGGCGGGGAACCCAAGAGGAATACAGAGAGACTGTCTGAGTGTGCAGGGATGGTGTTAAGAAAGCCAAAGTCCACCCGTGAAGGACAAAAAGATGTTTGGGAGTTGTCAGCATGGACTTATGAAGGGGAAATCATGCTTGACCAACTCAGTAGCCTTCTACAATAAGGTGACTGGCTCAGTGGATGAGGGGAAAGCAATGCATGTGGTCTATGTTGACTTTAACAAGGCTTTCAACACTGTCTTCCTGTCAGGGAGCAGCACATGCTCCTCAAGGGACGAGGAACTGGGAGTTGAGTACCATGATACACATGGCAGGGGCCTCACCAGCCTGGGCCCAGTCCTGCAGCATCCAAGTGAGGCAAGCAGGGCAGACCTGGAGATAGTAGTCCAATTCAATCAAGAGTCTAGATCATCAGACAAATTTGTGATGATGAGGCAGGTCAATACAGGAAGTCAGTCCACAAATCAGATTCAGGTCTGGTGAGGATACCCAAGGTCAGACACAGTCCATTGACCACTGGGCAGGTCCCTAGTGGCAAGACAGGTCCAAGGTCAAGCCAGAAAGCCAATCTGTGGGTTGGGGTCCAGATCAATGGGATCCATAACCAGCCATAGGCATGGCTGTGGTTGTGCTACAGATCAGCACTCCTATAGCATAGGAATCTTATCAATGTGTATAAATACCTGATGGGAGGGAGTAAAAGACTGAACCAGACTCTCTGCAGCAGTGCCCAGTGGCAAGATAATGGGAAATCAGCACAAATTGAAAAATAAGAAATGTCATTTGGTTGGAAGGCACCCCTGGAGATTGGCTTGTCCAATGCCCCTCAGCTCAAACCAAAATCATCTAGAGCAGATTGCCCAACACTGTGTACAGTTGGGTTTTGAATATCTCTAAAGATGGACACTCCACAATCTTCCCGGACAAACTGTTTTGGTGTTCAACCACCCCTAGAGTAAAAAAAAATAAAAGCATTTTCTTAATGTTTAAGCAAAATTTCCTGTATTTCAATGTTCCTATTGTCTTTTGTCCTTTCACTGAATACTAATGAAAATAGTGTGGATCTGCTTTATTTATTCCATCCCAACAGTATCTGCATAAAGTAGCTTTGTATAAAGATCTTTGTTTATACCCTAAACTAGATTAAACAGAGATTTCAGTAAAATAAATGTCCGAATCCCAGGTATTCTAAATAAAAGAAATGCACAGTCCAGGGAGCTAGATTGACTAAGCGTCACTGTTTAGCCCCAGCCCGACCTAATTTTGGCAGCTAAAACCAAGCAGTTGGGATCTCAATTCCCTTCTTCCTACCTCCAAGGAAAGGGGAAAGGGAAAAGAGAGGAAAAGACTTGTGAGTTGGAAAGTAAAACTAAAGCAGCTTTAATGAAATCATAATAATAATGAAAATAATAAGAAAATAATAAAATATATACAAATATATGAAATTGTGTCCCCACTCCTCGATGACTACATCACCACAAATGCTGCAGAGCAAGCACAGGGAAGAAGATGAGTGGCAGGAGCGAACTGGGCTCAGGAACTGGATTCCGGAATGCACGGATCTGGGATCAGGGACAAACAGACAGATGGGGTCCTCACTGGACATCGGTCAACAAAGAAGAGAGTGAGACCCATGTGATCTCTCAGTTTTATACTGAGTATGATGTATACAGGATGGAATGCTCTGTTGGTCAGTTTGGGGTCACCTGTCCTGTCCACCCCTCTCTGCAAGTGTGACCCTTTTTTGCTTCTTTGCCTTATGGCATTTCACCAGCTCGAGAATGGCCTTGGTTTCTATAGGAATAAGTATAAGCAGTGACCTTTCTGCATACCAGTGCCCCGTGTTGTTGCTGCTAGAGAGAAACATTGTCTGAGAAACATGCAGTTAACTTTCAGAAAACGAAGTTACTCAGATGAGACTTAGCTGGAGTTAGAAAACTGATTCTGCTTTGGGTCAAACCAGAACACTAAATGAAAAACAGTACTGTCTCTTTTCTGTGCAAAATCAGATATGCCAGTCAACTCACAGCAATCCAGGAGCTTCCTGGAAAATGCATTGATGACAACTTCCTTCTCCAAGTGATGGAGGAGCCAACGAGGAGAGGTGCTACGCTGCACCTTGTTCTCAACCAACAAGGAGGGGCTGGTGGGGAATGTGAAGCTCAAGGGAAGCCTTGGCTGCAGTGACCATGAAATAGTGGAGTTCAAAATCCTTTGGGCAGTGAGGAGGACGTGCAGCAAGCTCACTACGCTGGATTTCAGGAGAGCAGACCTTGGCCTCTTCAGGGATCTGCTTGGTAGCGTACCATGGGTTAAAGCCCTGGAGGGGAGAGGGGTCCAAGAAAGCTGGTTGATATTCAAGGATCACCTCCTCCAAGCTCAGGAGCGATGCATTCCAGCAAAGAGGAGAGGAAGTCAGGCAAAACCGCCAGGAAGCCTGCATGAATGAAAAAGGAGCTCCTGGGCCAACTTAAACACAAAAAAGAAGCCTACAGAGGGTGGAAGCAAGGACAGGTAGCCTGAGAGTAATACAGAGAAATTGTCCGAGCAGACTCAGTCTTCACTGGCAAGTGCTCTAGCCACACCACCCAAGGCACAGAAGACAAAGGCAAGAATTGGGAGGATGAAGAACCGCCCACTGTAGGAGAATATCAGATTTGAGACCATCTAAGGAACCTGAAGGTGCAGAAGTTCATGGGACCTGATGCATCCGCAAATGTCTGTTAAGAGTACGAGTCTGACATGTGGCAGAGAGGAGGCCCTTCTGTTCAGTCATGAGGTTCAGAAAGAACCTTCTTGCTTTCTGAACACCTTCTCAGAGTGGAACCTAGGTGTGACTGGACCCAGTCTTAGTCTCAGACTTGGTAAACAGTTTATGCCTAAGGGTTCTGTGTATAGCCGCTTATCAGAGTAAAAGTTTGCCTGTCGGAGCCTTCCCAAGGAATTGCACTGAAACATTTTCACAAAGTTGGAACAATAAGTAATTTATTAAAGTGACAGAAGCAAAGATCCAGAATAGCTGTTGATAAATTCACTTTCTGCAATTGCTATCTTTCATTAAGAAATCAGCACTTTAGTAAACAATATGTTCCTGGGTAACATCTGACAAAGCTGGAGACACAAGTCTTACCAAAGAGGAGTCCCTGTTTGGGGAGGAGAGATAGATTCAGGCTTGTGGACCCATTCTGTAATTGGAGTTTCCATCCTCAAAATAGAGGATTCTTAATGCTAGGTTTATACTCTTGGTGATTCTTACTGAGGTGAGACAAAGTCAATTAATCAGGTGTCAACTGGCCCTTAGCAAAGTTTATCATGTTGTCACCAGACTCAGCAGGCCCCTCTGGACAAAGGAGTTTCAGTCACAGATAGGAGGCGGGGAGGGGGAGCGGTGGTCTTATCTGATTGTACTGCAGCAGCCTCTGGCTGTGAAACTGCCCTATCCTATCGTCCAAACGCCACTGATTAGAGTAAGTGTTGGATCACAATATCCGCGTCATCTGCCTTGCAAGATAAGCATGTTATCTAACCTTGCTGCTTCCCACTGTTGGCGCCAAAAGGTCTGAATAAGTCTGGCATTCCACGGTGAGTCCTGAGAGAACTGGCTAAAAAAGTTGCTAGTGATCCATCACATTTGAGAAGTTGTGGCAGTCCAGGAGAAACATAACCCCCATTTTTAAAAAGGGAAATAAGGAAGATCCAGGGAACTACAGTCTGGTTGGTTTCATCTCTGTGCTTGGCAAGATCATGGAGCATATTCTCCTGGAACTATGCTGAGGCACATGTGAAATAAGGAGGTGATTGGTGACAGCCAACATAGTTTCACTAAGGGGTAATCATGCCTGACAGATTTGGTGACCTTCTATGACAGGGTTACAGAGCTGGTACATAAAGGAAGAGCAACTGACATCAACTACCTGGACTTGTGCAAAGCATTCAACACTGTCCCGCACGACATCCTTGTCTCTAAATTGGAGAGATGCATTTGATGGATGGATCACTCAGTGGATAAGGAACTGTCTGGACGGTCACACTCAAAGAGTTGTGGTCAACATCTCAAGGTCCAAATGGAGACCGGTGATGAGTGGTGTTCCTCAGGGGTCAGTATTGTGACTAGTGCTGTTTAACATCTTTGTTGCAGACGTGGACAGTGGGATCAAGTGCACCCTCAGCAAATTTGCTGATGACACCAAGCTCTTTGGTGCAGTCAACACGTTGGAGGGAAGAGATGCTTGAGAGAAGAGGCTTGAGAAGTGGGCCTGTGTGAACCTCATGAAGTTCAGCAAGGCCAAGTGCAAGGTCCTGCAATCTCAAGCACAACTACAGGCTGGACAGAGAATGGATTGAGAGCAACCCTGAAGAGAAGGACTTGGGGGTGCTGGTGGATGAGGGGGTGCTGGTGGATGAGAAGCTCAACATGAGCTGGCAGAGTGCACTCACAGCCCAGAAAGCCAACCATATCTTTGGGCTGCATCAAAAGAAGCATGGCCAGCAGGTCGAGGGAGGTGATTCTTCCCCTCTACTCTGCTCTCATGAGATGTCACCTGGATTCCTGTGTTCAATTCTGGAGTCCTCAGCACAGGAAGGACATGGATCTGTCAGAGTGAGTCCAGAGGAGGGCCACGAAGATGATCAGAAGGCTGGAGCGCCTCTCCTATGAGCACAGGCTGGGAGAGTTGGGCTAGTTTAGCCTGGAGAAGAGAACGCTCCCGGAAGCCTTCCAGTACCTAGAAGGGGCCTACAAAAAAGCTGGAGAGGGACTTTTTACAAGGGCATGCAGTGACAGGACAAGGGTTAATGGCTTTAAACTGAAAGAGGGTAGATTTAGATTAGACATTTGGAAGAAATTCTACACTATGAGAATAGTGAGGCACTGGAACAGATTGTCCAGGGAAGTTGTGGATGTCCCTTCCCTGGAAGTGTTCAAGGTCAGGTTACTTGGGGCTTTGAGCAACCTGGTCTAGTGGAAGGTGTCCCTGCCCATGGCAGAGGAGTTGGAACTAGATGATCTTTAAAGTCTCTTCTAACCCAAATCATTCTATGGTTCCATTATTTTCTCAGAGGCCACCACTGCAGGCCCTGCACTAACAAAACTTTGCCACATAAACACAATACAAGAGAATGGAGAGGTGAGAGAGTGATGACAGAGAAAACAGAGATGAGAGGCAAATAAAAAGAGGTGAGAGAGATGACAGAGACTATGGAGATGAAAGAGGTCAAAGAGATAGATGAAAGAGATGAGAGAGGAATGAGAGAGACTCAAGAGTCGAGATCACTGGCCCTCTTACCCACTTCACTGGTCTCCTACTCACTAGCTAGTCCAGACTGATGCTCACTAGAAAACACACATGCGCTCCGACATTTGTCCCCCTGGGCATACCAGCACAGACTCTTGCCTGCCTGATACCCTGGCCCAGACCTGAGGCCCCTGCTACCTAACAACTAGTCTAGTTTGAAGTTTGATAGTGAATACACATGCACACCCTCATGGACACCTGTCATGTTCAAAAGGTGAGATTCTGGCAGGTGGCTAAGGAGGGCCTCCTGTAGAGTCATGAGGTTGAAAATGGACCCCCTTGCTTTCTCAGCATCCCCTCAGAGAGGAGCCCAGGTGTGGCTGGATCCATTTCTAGTCCCAGACTTGATCGACGGTTTATGACTAAAGGATTATGTGTGTGTGCTTAAATGTGGTTTTGCCACAAGTCAGAATCCAGTTACCTGTGCGAGTCTCCTTAGAGACTGGTACACACAGGGTTAATATGCATGGTTCACAGTCCAAACAGGACCCAGCAGTCGCTTGCAGCAAAGTCCCTCAGAGACACAATTTTGCAGTGCTGGAGGCAGTAAGTAGTTTAATTCAAGTGACAGATTAAAACAAATTTGGAATTGCCTTGATAAATTCACTGCTGTGTTAGCATTTAAACACTTATAAACGGTTAACAATTAGATATAAAGCAAGTAACGAGTTAGTAGTTATTTTCCCTGGGAAACATCTGACAGAGTCAAGAGGCACAATTTCTTCTTGGTGGAGGAAGAAAGGTCCAGGCCCATTGACCCACCATCAGGTAAGGTGGTCATTTTTTCTTCCCCAAAGAAAAGGGGTTTCAGGTATCAATTTTATACCTTTTGGAAACCTTTTGGTGCCTCAGGAACTGACTCAATTAGTATGTGTTGATTTGCCCTTGGCAAGGTCACCTGTGTAGTCAGAAAAAGCCACGCCTTAGAGGTGGGGAGCTCCGTATGTGCTTTTGGGGGTGTCTTTTTTTTTTATCTGAAGGAACATCAGGCTGTGAGGCCTCCAACTCACCCCAGGTATCACTTAGTTGATATGAATGTGAGCCCACCACCCAATCTATCTGTTTTACCAGATGCATTGTCCTTTGCCAGCCACTCCTTTTGCCAACCGCTCTATTTTGCAAAAATCGAGATTATTTTGTCATTCACAGGGCGTAATAAATCTATTACACCACAACACCAAGTTTGGGGAAAGTGCAGACACTTGCTTTCCCCCAGCAGCCAGCACCAACCACACAGACTGTGATGCACGGTCCTGCTCAACATGAGCTTGCACTGAGGGCCTTGGTCACCTAACTCAAACCAGTGCACTTTCCCAGTAGCTCTTTTTCGGGAGCCACAGTGTTCCCACCCCAGTAGCTAGAGGTTAAAGACTCCCACTCACTCCAGTACCTGGAACTGAGAGCCCTCCATTTGCTCCACTAGCAGATACTACAGGCCAGGCACGCTTACAACTCTGGTCAGACTCTAGTAGTTGGCACTAAATTCACTCATGCCCCCAGTAGCTGGTAGTCTGGGCACAAAGTCTGTAGCACCCTCCCTAGATCCTGAAGATTATCATGTGCTCCTTGTAGGGTCTAATGATACTGTACGAGGCAATTTAGAACTATCAAAAGAGATTGCATATGTGGACCTTGGAGCAATGTTAAAAGGATCTGGAGCACAGGTTTTAGTCTCCTCCATCCTCTAAGTCAGAGGAAGTGGTCCAGGAAGGATGAGGCAAATTGAACAGGTGAATGCCTGATTCTGTAGCTGGTGCCATACTGAAGGTTTTGGCTTCTGTGGTCATGGTTCTACCTTTGAGAAGCCAAGTCTGCTGGGAGGTGATGGGTTTCACCTGACCAAGCCGGGCAAGAGGGTCTTCACCAACAATCTGGCTGGACTATAAGGAGGCCTTTAAACTAGATATAGCAGGGGAAGGTGTGTTGGGTTTGTGTAGCAAGGGTTTTTGGTAGCAGGGGAGTCTACAAGGCTAGTCTACTACTAGAAGCCAGGGCCAGCTGGCTCTGGGGCAGACCTGCCACCAGCCAAGGCCAAGCTGATGCGGGGCTAGGCGCCAGTGAAATACATACCTACTTTATAACTCTTAATTGAGTTGTAGAGTTTGATTCCACAAAACAAAGCAAATCAGCAATGGTGGTAGCGTCTTTGTGATAACAAATTTAAGGAGTGGGGGGAAGAAAAACAACTGAAAAAACAGCAAGTGGAAGCATTGGTGGGGATTCTAGCATGCAGAAATCTTTACTTTTAGTTTTGATTTCTGTTAATATCCTTATTTTGCAGTTTTTAGGATACAGATGCTCTTAAATGTGCATCGGGGAAAAAGCTTGAATATATCTATATATTTGCCTGTTCATTTTAATGCAAAAGAATGTTCTCATGTATGTACTAGACCTCAGATGTTAGGGTTTGAGGGGTGGGGTTGAGGATAAAAGAGCCACATGTACGAAAAACAACCAATGTGTCAAGCTGCATTGCATTTTTTTAAACACTGTATTTCCAAACTAAGATTTCTGCCTCAGTTATCAAGCATGCTTAGTATATATTTGAGAATTTTGGTATATATCTGTATATTTGTATAAAATTTATCTTACAGTATTCAGAAATCTAGTATGTTTTAACAAGGGGTAAGGAAAATACTGTAGATTGGCTGCCCGGGGAGGTGGTTGAATCACCATCCCTGGAGGAATTTAAAAGACAAGTGGATAAGGTACTCAGGGACATGGTTTAATGGTTGATAGGAATGGTTGGACTCAATGATCCTGGAGGTCTTTTCCAACCTAGTGATTCTGTGATTAGGAGTAATCTTTCTTATTTTCGTGTTTTATTAATGTTTCTAATTTTATTTAAAAACTGAAAAAAATGTTTTAACATCTGTGCAATAATACTTTTATAAGACATTCAGAACAAAGATAATCTAAGAATCACAATTGTTTCCTACTTACTTCTGATTACTCAAATTGGGAAATGTTTTTTATCTTTTGGCCTTTAGAATCAGCTGTCAACTGTGTTAGCTTTTTCTGTTCAGTTGTATCAATTTTACACACACTCCCCCATCAATCATATCTAATTCATAGAATCATAGAATCATTTGGTTGGAAAAGAGTTTTGAGATCATTGAATCAAACCATACCTGACCACTACTAAGCCACATCCCTGAGCACCTCATCTACCTGTCTTTTAAATACCTCCAGAGACTGTGACACAACCACTTCCCTGGGCGGCCTGATAACTCTTTCAGTAATGAAATTTTTCCTGATGTCTAATCTGAACCTCCCGTGGTGCAACTTGAGGCCATTTCCTCTCATCAAGTTGCAGAGGCAATTGAACAGACCCTTCTAGTCCTTGATTTCTTGACAAACAGGCTGAATTTATGCTACAGATCTCTTTTCTTCATTCTTTCTTAATTTGAAAGATCTTGCAACTTTCCTACTTGTGTCACATTGTATCGGGTATATGTAGCAAGGTTTTGGTAGTGGGTAAGGGGCTATCCTGTCCCGGACACAGCTGGTTCCAGCTGTCTTGTCAATGGACCCACTGCAGGCCAAAGCTGAGCCAGTCAGTGAAGTTTGTGGTGCCTCTGTGAAAACATACATAGGGCAAAAAACACCAGACATGCAGAGGAGGGAGGGGGGAAAAGAGTGAGAAACGGCAGTATGAACACCAAGGTCAGAGAAGGAGGAGGGGGAGGAGGTATTTCATGGTGCCAGAACCAGTTTTCACATAGCAGCTTGTGGAACAGACCATACTAAAGTAGTTGAATATTTTGTTAAAGAACTGCAGCCTGTGTAGAACCCATGTCAGAGCAGAGAAGTGTGAAAAGGAGGAAGTGGCAGAGTCACTGTTATTTACTGACCATGACACCCTCCCATCTGCTCCTTGAGCTGCTTATTGCTTCACTGAAGGAACTTCCCTCTGAACCTTCTCCTCTCCAGGCTAAACGCTACCAGCTACCTCAGTCTTTCCTCATACGAGAGATACTCCAGTCCCTTAATCTTCGTGGCCCTTTGCTGGGCTCTCTCTAGTATGTCCATGTCTCCCTTGTATTGGGGAGCCCATAACTGGACACAGTACTCTAGGCGTGGCCTCATCAGTGCTGAGTAGAGGGAAAGTATCATGTCTCTCCACCTGTTGGCAATGATTTGCCTAATGCAGCCAAGGATACTGTTGGCCTTCTTTGCAGCAAAGGCACACTGCTGGTTCATGTTCAACTTGCTGTCCACAATGACCCTCAGGACCTTTTCTGGAAGCAGCACAACCATCTGGAGTATCAGTTATTCTTCCCAGTTTTGGTGCTGTCTGCAAAGTTGATGAGGATACACTCTACCCCATCATCCAGATCATTAAAGAAGATGTTAAACAGGACTGGACCAACCATTGATCCCTGGCATACACTGCTAGTCACTAGAGTTTTTGCCACTGATCTCCACCCTCTGGTCCCAGCCATTGTGGTGGGTTTACCTTGGGTGTCTGCCAAGTGCCCACCAAGCCACTCAGCAGAAGGGGGGTTATGACAAAATGCTCATGGGTCAAGATAAGGACAGGGAGATCATTCAGCAATTACCATCACAGACAAAACAGAATTGGCTTGGGGAAATTAATTTAATTTATTGTCAATCAATCAGAGTAGGATAATGAGAAATAAGAACAAATCTATAAAAAACATTTCCTCCCAACCCTTGCTTCTTCCCAGGCTCAACTGCAGTCCCAGCTCTTCTACCTTCTTCCCCTAAGTGGTGCAGGGGGATGAAGAATGGAGGTTGCAGTCAGTTCATTATGTGTTGTCCCTGCCTCTCCTTCCTTCTCACGTTCCAGCATAGGGTTCCACCCATGGGAGACAGTCCTTCACAAACTTCTCCAATGTGGGGCCTTCTCATGGACTGCAGTCCTTCAGGAACAGACTACTCCAGCATGGATCTCCATGGGCTGCAGAGGGACAACCTGATTCACCGTTGTCTTCACCACAGGCTGCAGGGGAATCTCTGCTCCGGCTCCTGGAGCACCTCCTCCATCTCCTTCTTCACTGACCTTGGTGTCTGCATAGTTGTTTCTCTCGCATGTTCTCACTTGCCTGTCCTAGCTGTTGCACAGTTTTATTACCCTTTCTTAAATATATTATCACAGAGGTGACATGATTGTCACTGATTGTCTCAGCCATGGCCAGTGGTAGGTCCGTCTTGGAGCCAGCTGGAACTGTCTCTGTCTGACATAGGGGCAGCTTCTGGTGTCTTCTCTCAAAAGCCACCTCTGTAGCTCCTTCGCTACCAAAACCTTGCCACGTAAATCCAATACAGCCATTCAGCCAGTTCTCAGTCGACTTCATTATCTACTTATCCAGCCCATATTTCATCAGCTTTTCCCCTCATCTACCAGGTCAGTCATTTAATTGTAGAAGTTTATCAAGTTGGTCAAGCATGACTTCTCTTTGGTGAATCTATGCTGAACTACTCCAAATCACCTTCTTGTCCTTCATGTGATTGGAAATGGTTCCCAGGATTAGCTGCTCCATCACCTTCTCAGACCGAGGTGAGGCTGACTGGCCTGTAGTTCCCTGAAGTTATCTATTAGTACTGGGTCAAACACAGGTGTGATGTTTAATAGTAAATGGATCTCACAAAAAAAAGATGATTATGAATATAATCAAGTAATATCAAAACCAAATATTGTGGTGAATAAAAGTCAAAGAAAAAATCCCCTAATGCATTATTAGAGTTTAGTTTGTTTTCTGTTTCTAAAGCATTTCAAGTTTATTTTTCAGCAAGCGGGAACGGTATAAGCCTTTCTTTTTAATGAAAACTGAGACTATCATTAAATTACATTAGTGCATGAATTGGATTTTTGAGGTAATACTAAATATTGAGACTCTTAGTAAATATTTGAATATTGTCAACACTGCAACTACAAGGAAGCAACAAAATTTGCAGAAAAACTTAGGCTTTTTTTCTTGTGAGTTAGTCAATACATTTTTACTTCTTTTTTAATAGTTTCTACATGTTTCTTATTGATTTGCTTACTTTTGTGTTCATTTAATACCAAACAGGAAGTTTGGCATGTACCTCTATTTTTCCTGTTTCTGCTTTATCTTATCGATGACTATTGAATGTTTGCTGTTTTCAAATTTTAGTCAAAAATTTCTTAAACTCTTCTGAGGAGTGAGTGAGAATTTCAGTTTAATTACAGTGTGTAGGATTGGCTTATGAGAATCAATGAAGTTCTACTGTAAATTATCTTAATAATGAGAAAAGCACATAATTTTCTATTGTTTTTTGAATTAACTAAATTCATGTTCATATTTCAGTGGTCTAGTTCTGTTAGATTTCAATAGCTTTTTGTTTGTTGTTAGCTAAAGACTCTCTAAACATTTATTGTGCTTATTTTAAATTACATAAAAATATATAAAATTAAATGAAACTACACAAAAATGTGCTTAGATAAAAGTAAAGTTCTATTCTTCTTGAGTAAATCTAGGTATCTTTTGAAAGCTGTTATATTTATAAAAGCTTGATTATTTTTTTCAGTGCCTTTTCTCTTAGTTAATTTTTTAAAAAATGGAAAAATCAGAGTTGAAACAGGAAAAAGAGTCAGATAATTTTAGAAAATGTAAATTCTCCCAGTAAGCAGTTGTCTGTAATTAAAAACACAAAGAGTAACTGGGATATAAACAGAGGATTTTGCCAAGAAATCTGTAAGCCTCTCATTGCCTGAACAGCAAAAACATAACCCTCTGCTGTCCATAAAAGACAGGAGATACAAAAATGTTAACAACTCTGCACAAGTTTAATCTGAAACACCTGAAGAACCTTTTCTCTTTTTTCATTTCTTCATTGCGTTTCAAAGTTATTTTCTAATGCTGTTAAAATTGTTTGATTCCTATAATGTCACCTGTATTAATGCCAGAATTAATACTTTCCCCCAATTTTTTTTACGTAAAGCACATTGGAGCAAGCAATAGGATAATCCCGATTCCTAGTACCGGGATATTAAGTTGTGTGGTTTTTTTTTTTTTTTGTTAAAGTTCTTTCAAAACCCCGGAAACTCAAAGGACTGTTGCTTTTATGCATTGAAGGCATTTTGGATTCTACATCACAAGCTGAAAAGTCTGTGAAATAATACATTTTGTGGAAACTAGTGGAACTATGTGAATATACTGATTTTGATTTGCAAATATTTATAGAAACTGTTCTTCTGCCAGGTATTTTTAAAGTATAATGCAAATAAAGTTAAAAATTCTTACAAAATGAGGTTTTCGGACTGCAAATAGATCTATCAAGTGATGAAAAGTCTATCTATAAGAGTTCAACGCTACTGTGATACTAGAGATGAAATTTATGTCTTCTTTAAGTTGATCAGAGTTGTGCTGTTGATTTCACCAGTAACTGAAAGTAGTGCAAGTAGAGTTTAGCTCCATTCCAATGTTAAGGAATGAGGAGCAAGAGGTCAAAAAAATAACTTGATTAACACCTGGGTCCAAACCTGGTGTGAGCAGAGAAGCTTTGGGTTCTTTGATCATGGGGTAGCCCATGCACCCCCAGGCTTCCTTACTAGGGATGGGGCACACTTGTCTCCTAGGGAGACTAAAGTCCTTACTAAAAATCCAGCTAAGCTCATAAAGAGAGCTTTAAACTAGATGTGAAGGGGGAGGGGGACGAGGCCAGGTCAGTCAGGAGTGAGCCTGGAAGTGGAACTCCGGTGCCTGAGAGATGGTGTGCTGGCAAGGACTGCCAGTATGTCACCAAAGAGAGAGTAGGAGCGAGTACATCTGGTGACGGTAAGGATGAATGTAACACTGAGGGGTTAGACATTCCAAGGACCGGTCAATTGGGAATGAACACTATTCCCTTTATGAGGGCTGAAGGTTCGACAGCCCAGCTGAAGTGCATTTACACCAATGCACACAGCATGGGCAATAAGAAGGAGGAGCTGGAAGCTGTTGTAGGGCAAGGAGACTACAATGTCGTTGCCATCACGGAACCATGGTGGGATGACTCGTATAATTGAAGTGCAGCTATGGCGAGGTATAAACTCTTCAAATGGGACGGGAAAGGTAGGAGAGGAGGCGGGGTAGCCCTCTATGTTAGAGAGTGCTTTGATACCCTTGAGCTCGATTATGGTGATGATGGGATTGAGTGCCTGTGGGTTAAAATCAGAGGAGCCCACAAGAAGGTAGCTATTGTGATGGGAGTCTGTTATAGACCACCCAGCCAAGAAGAAGCAGGTGATGAGCTCTTCTATAGTCTCAAGATCGCTACCTCTTGTCCTCGTGTGAGACTTCTATCTTCCGGATATCCGCTAGAAGTACAATACAGCAGAAAGGAAGCAGTCTAGGAGGTTCCTGGAGTGTGTGGAAGACAACTTCCTCACGCAACTGGTGAGTGAACTAAAAAGGGAAGGCGCCCTCCTGGACCTGCTGTATGTCAACAGAGAAGGCTTTGTGGGGGATGTGATGGTTGGAGGACGTCTGGGACAAAGTGATCATCAGATGTTAGGTTTTTCAGTTCTAGGTGAGGTGAAGAAGGGGATTAGCAGAACAGTCACATTAAACTTCTAAAAGGTAGACTTTGGACTATTCAGAAGACTGGTTTACAAAGTCCCATGGGAGACAGTCCTTAAGGGCAAAGGAGCCCACGAGGGCTGGGAGCTCTTCAAAAAGGAAATCCTAGCAGCTCAGGAGAAAGCCGTCACCACGTTCTGGAAAAGGAGCTGGTAGGGGAAAAAACAGCTTGATTGAGTTGGGAGATCTTGAGAAATATCAAAAAGAAGAAAAATGTCTATGAGCTTTGGAAGAAGGGACAGGAGTCTTGGGTGGACTGCAGGTAGGAAGTGAGATCGTGCAGGGAAAAAATCAGGAGGGCTAAGGCCCAACAAGAAATTAGATTGCCCAAGCCTGTGAACAACAACAAAAAATCTTTCTATAAATACATTAACAATAAATGGAGGACTAGGGTGAATATTCAGTCCCTATTGGATGCAGAAGGAACAACTGTGACAGGGGATGAGAACAAGGCTGAGGTACTTAATGCCTTCTTTGCCTCAGTCTTTAATAGTAAGGGAAGTTGTTCCCTCTGTGTACAAACCCAGGAGTTAGAGGAGCAGAACGAGGCTCCCATGATTCAAGAGGAAGTGGTTAGTGACTTGCCTGCCCAGCTAGACACCCACAAGTCTATGGGTCCAGATGGGATCCACCCAAGAGTATTGAAGGAGCTGGCAGACGTGCTTGCCAAACCCCTTTCCATCATCTTGCAGTGGTCCTGGAAGACTGGGGAAGTTCCACTAGACTGGAGGCTGGCTGATGTTGTGCCATCTACAAGAAGGGTCGCAGGGAGGATCCAGGGAACTACAGGCCTGTCAGTCTGACCTCAGTGCCCGGGAAAGTCATGAAGCACATGCAAGAGAACCGGGTGATCAGGCCCACTCAGCATGAGTTCATGAAAGGCAGGTCTTGCCAAACTAACCTGATCTTCTTCTGTGACAAAGTGACTCGCCTACAGGATGAGGGAAAGGCTGTGGACAGCCTTTGACACAGTTTCTCACAGCATTCTGCTTCAGAAACTGTCAGCCTCTGGCCTGGACTGGCGCACACTCTCGTGGGTGGAAAACTGGTTGGATGGTCGGGTGGTGGTAAATGGTGTTAAATCCAGCTGGAGGCCAGTGACAAGTGGGGTTCCCCAGGGCTCAGTGCTGGGTCCAGCCCTGTTAAATGTCTTTATCAATGACCTGGATGAAGGCATTGAGCGCACCCTTAGCAAGTTTGCGGACGACACTAAGCTGGAAGGAAGTGTCGATCTGCTGGAGGGTCAGGAGGCTCTGCAAAGGGATCTGAACAGGCTGGACCGCTGGGCTGAGACCAATGGCATGAAGTTTGACAAGGCCAAATGCCGGGTCCTGCACTTGGGGCACAACAACCCTATGCAGTGCTACAGACTAGAAGTCTAGCTGGAAAGCTGCCTGGAGGAGAAGGACCCAGTTGTGTTGGCTGACAGCCGACTGAACATGAGCCAGCAGTGTGCCCAGGTGGCCAAGAAGGCCAATGGCATCTTGGCTTGTATCAGAAATGGTGTGGCCAGCAGCCCCAGGGAGGTTATTCTCCTTCTGTATTCGTAACTGGTGAGACCGCTTCTCAAATACTGTGTTCAGTTCAGGCCCCTCAACACAAGAAGGATGTTGAGGCTCTGGAGCGTGTCCAGAGAAGAGCAATGAAGCTGGTGAAAGGGTTGGAGAACAAGTCTTATGAGGAGTGGCTGAGAGAGCTGGGGTTGTTTAGCCTGGAGAAAAGGAGGCTGAGGGGAAACCTCATTGCTCTCTACAACCACCTGAAAGGAGGTTGTGGAGTGGAGGGAGCTGGCCTCTTCTCCCAAGTGACAGGGGACAGGACAAGAGGGAATGGCCTCAAGCTCCGCAAGGGGAGGTTCAGGCCTGACATCAGGAAATTTTTTTTTATGGAAAGGGTCATTGGGCACTGGAACAGGCTGCCCAGGGAGGTGGTTGAATCATCTTCCCTGGAGGTGTTTAAGGGACGGGTGGATGAGGTGCTGAGGGGCATGGTTTAGTGGTTGATAGGAATGGTTGGACTCGATGATCCTGTGGGTCTTTTCTAACCTTGTGATTCTGTGATTCTCCAGGCCTGGGATTTTACCCCAGGCCTTTACAGCTGAACTTCATGTAAAAGGCCTAGAGATTAACATGAGGATAGAAGTTTTTGTGTCCAGGTATTAATATTCTTAAAGCTATCATACTTTATGTTAATCAGGCCAAGACACCTTCTCTGGAAAAGTGTATTTCTTGTATATCCCGTGGCCTATGTTATTGCATAGTTAAGTATGTCTTGGATACTGGAATCTTGGATGCTTGTTTCTTATGGGAGCTTTCTCATAAACTAAAATCTAAGTAGTTACATAAGGCATTCCTACTATCTGCTTAATAAGATTAAAATGAGAACAAGTTCATATCTGACTCAACTGCTTCTTAAGAGGAGATTTTTCAGAGTGGAATTTGTTTTCATTTATAAAGTTTATACAAAGCTTTGTAATCTGCACTGTGCAATTGCAGACTTGAGTGACAGTTCACATGCATTGAATTCTGCCCCATGGTTTCTCTAGTTTTCTTCTGGCTACAAGGCTATTCTAGAAGGGCAAAGCTTCCAAGTTATTATCACTAAGAGCTGGGGCAAAATCAATTTTCAGTCGTGTTGGAGATGGCAGGCAGAATCTTCAGCCTGTTAGGCTGATGGTCTTAACAGCTGACCATCCAAAACAGGATTCCTAGTTGTGTCTTGGTCCTTTTTATCCTTTATAAAAACTTTTGTGACTTGACTGATGGAGAGTTTAGAATAGGATAGGATAGGATAGGATAGGATAGGATAATTTCATTTGGAAGGGACCTACAATGACCATCCAGTCCAACTGCTGACCAATTCAGGGCTGACCAAAAATTAAAACATTGTCCAAATGCCTCTGAAACACTTACAGGCATGGGGAATTGACCACCTCTATAGGAAGCCTGTCCCTGTGTTTGACTCCTCTTTCTGTAAAGAAATGCTTCCAAATATCAAGTCTGAACCTGCCCTGGTTTGGGTACTTAGTTTAAGTCTAAATAGCCTTCTCAAAACTGAGCTCATGAGAAGTTTGTTACATTTTAAAATTATTTAAATACCTTTGACTCCAAACCGATACATGGCCCTTCTTCTACCCGTTACTACTGTTCCATGTGGGAGGTAATGAAGCTGCAGTACGCAGCCCAAGGGCGATTAAAAGAGATTTTAGGGCCCTGGGATGGCTAGTGAGGGAATCTGGGGCCCAGGTAATTTTTTCCTCCCTCCTTCCAGTTACAGGTGGTGACACTGTAAGGATCAGATGGGTCCAGACTGCTGGTGTCACCGCAATAATTTTGGGGTTTTTGAAAACGGGATGGCCTACACAGCACCAGGTTTACAGGTATCAGATGGGAACCAGCTTTCTCAAAGGGGGAGAGTATTTGCAAAGAAGCTTTCAGGGCTCATTGATAGGGCTTTAAACCAGATGTGAACGGGGCGGCGGGATAATATCAGGCTTGCCTATGACAAGTGGTGGGAGGACACACAATTGTTGGAGGGATGGGAGGCAGCTTGCAAGCTCTCATCCTACTAGGGGACTTCAACCACCCTGACATATGCTGGAAAAGTAGCACGGCAAGCTGTAGTCAATACAGGAGACTCCTGGAGTGCATTGAAGATAATTTCTTAGTCCAGCTGATAGAGACCCCCACCTGAGGGGATGCAATACTGGACCTGATGGTAACTAATACAAGTGAGCTCATCAGTGGCATCAAGTTTGGAGGCAGCCTCGGCTGCAGTGATCAGGCCCTGGTGGAGTTCAAGGTCCTGAGGGATATGAGGCAAGTGAGGAGTATAGTCAGGACCCTAAATTTCAGGAACGCAGACTTCCAGCTCTTCAAGGAATTACTCAGTAGTCCCCCCCGGCACACGGTCATCCGGGAAAAGGAAGAGAGCAGCATGGCTTAGTCGAGACCTGCTGGTTAAACTCAAAAAGAAGAGAGAGCTGCACACTCACTGCAAGCAGGGAAAGGGAAGCTGGGAAGAGTATAGGGACGCTGCCTGGCTGTGTAGGGATGAGGTCAGGAAGGCCAAGGTGCAGCTGGAGCTGAACTTGGCAAGGGAAGTGAAGACTAACAGGAAGGGCTTCTACAGGTACGTCATTCAGAGAAGGAAGGTTAAAGAGAACGCGCCCCCACTGATGGATGAAAATGGTGATTTCATCTCATAGAATCATATAGAATCATAGAATAACCAGGTTGGAAGAGACCCACTGGACCATCGAGTCCAACCATTCCTATCAAACACTAAACCATGCCCCTCAGCAACTCGTCCACTCGTGCCTTAAACACCTCCAGGGAAGGGGACTCAACCAACTCCCTGGGCAGCCTGTTCCAGTGCCCAATGCCACTTTCTGTGAAAAATTTTTTCCTAACGTCCAGCCTAAACCTCCCCTGGTGGAGCTTGAGGCCATTCCCTCTTGTCCTGTCCCCTGTCACTTGGGAGAAGAGGCCATCACCCTCCTCTCCACAACCTCCTTTCAGGTAGTTGTAGAGAGCAATGAGGAGAAGGCTGAAGTACTCAACAACTTTTTTGCCTCAGTCTTCACTGATAACCACTCTCCTCACCCCTCCTGGGTCAATGGATAGCAAGATGGTGACCAGGGGGGTAAAGCCCCTCCCACAGTAGAAGAGGATCAGGTTCATGACCACCTGAGGAACCTGAACATATATAAGTCTATGGGACCTGATGAGCTGCATCCCAGAGTCCTGAGGGAATTGGCAGATGTAGTTGCCAAGCCACTCTCCATGATATTTGAAAAGTCATGGCAATCAGGAGAAGTCCTGTGTGACTGGAAGAAGGGCACCATTGTTCCCAAATCTAAAAGGGGTCGAAAAGATGACCCTGGGAACTACCAACCTGTCAGCCTCACCTCGGTGCCTGGGAAGATCATGGAACAGATCCTCCTAGAAGACATGCTAAAGCACGTGGAGCACAGGGAGGTGATTAGAAGCAGCCACCATGGCTTCACCAGGGGCAAGTCCTGTATGACCAACTCAGTGGCTTTTTATGATGGGGTAACCACAGCAGTGGACACAGGAAAACCAATGGATGTGATCTATCTGGACTTCTGTAAAGCCTTTGACATGGTCCCCCACAACATCCTTCTCCCTGAACTGGAGAGGTATGGATTTGATGGGTAGACCATTCAGTGGATAAGAAACTGGTTGGATGGTCATGTTCAGAGAGTAGTGGTCAATGGCTCGAAATCCAGAAGGAGATCCGTGACAAGTGGTGTCCCTCAGGGGTCCATACTGGGACCAGTGCTGTTTAATATCTTCAACAATGATATTGACAGTGAGATCGAGTCCACCCTCAGCAGGTTTGCAGATGACACCAAGCTGAGTGGTGCAGTTGCCACAGTGGAAGGACAGGATGTCATCCAGAGGCACCTTGACAGGCTGGAGAATTCGGCCTGTGAGAATCACTTGCGGTTCAACAAGGCCAAGTGCAAGGTCCTACACCTGGGTCAGAGCAATCCACAGTTTCAATACAGGATGGGGGATGATGTGTTTGAGAGCTGCCCTGTGGAGAAGGACTTGGGGGCGCTAGTTGATGAGAAGCTCAACATGAACCGGCAATGTATGCTCACAGCTCAGAAGGCCAACCGTATCCTGGGCTGCATCAAAAGAAGTGTGGCCAGCAGGTGGAGGGAGGGGATTCTGCCCCTCCATTCCTCTCTTGTGAGACCTCATCTGGAGTATTGTGTCCATTTCTGGAATCCCCAACATAAGAAGGATACGGAACTGTTGTAAGGGGTCCAGGGGAGGGCTACAAAGATGATCAGAAGAATGGAGCACCTCCCATATGAGGACAGGCTGAGAGAGTTGGGTTTGTTCAGTCTGGAGAAGAGAAGGCTCCGAGGAGACCTTATAGCTGCCTTCCTTCCAGTACCTGAAGGGGGCCTGCAAGAAAGCTGGGGAGGAACTTTTTACTAAGGCATGATAGAATGAGGGGGAATGGATATAAATACGAGAGCGGCAGTTTTAGACATTAGGAAGAAATTCTTCACAATGAGGGTAGTGAGACACTGGAACAGGTTGCCAAGGGGAGTTGTGGATGCCCTGTCCCTGGAGGTGTTCAAGGCCAGGTTGGATGGAGCCTTGGGTAGACTGATCTAGTGGGAGTTGTCCCTGCCCATTGCAGGGGGGTTTGAACTGGATGAACTTTAAGGTCCCTTCCAACTCAAACTCTTCTATGATTCTATGATTCTTAAGGTGATTAAACATTATATTTTGTGGTACTCGATTTTTGGGAAAGCAAGTCCTTTAGAAAAGGAAAGAACATTTACTCTTTAATGTAAATGAGCTTTAGGTATTAGTGGTACAATTTTTAAACTAAATTTGTAATGAAATTGGTAGTTGCACTCTTATATCAGCCTTTTGAATTTTATAATGCATTGCCAAGGTTCTACCTTTTACAATTTTTTCTACCTTTTACAATTATCCTGAAGTTGCTTTTTTCTTGTGTGTGAAATAGCAAAGCTGTATATTGAGACTGAGAAATCCGACAGACCAAACTGACATTGCACTAACAAAATAAAGATAGATTTTTTATTTGATAATTTTGCAGGTACAAGCCTGTGCAGAAAGTGGATGGAGTTGCAGATGGTTTCACAGGAAGTGGTCAACAGTCAGTCACATCTGCTGAACAAACTATAATTGCCCAAAGTCAACATCACCAACAGTTCTTAGGTATGAAAAGATATGTTATACTGTTGTATAAACAAAATAAAACCCACTATCACCATGAACATTGTCATACAAGTACAATAACTATTTTAGTTTTGTTGCCCTGTTTAAAACTCTCATTGATAACAGAACAAAAAGATATTCATAGAATCAATATGTTGTATATCGTACGACTTTTGCAATATTTAATATGCATCATACAGATATAAAAGAAAAAATGCACAAAATCTACTTGCAAGGTAGATTTAGAATATATTGCAGTGCAATTGTGATGAGGCATTTTATATAAAAATGTATACAGAAAATCTTGCCCTAAAAACTCAATTATTTCCAATGGCTTCCCAAGTTTTTGAATATGCACATAAATTGGGATTTTTTTTTGGCACTGCAGTTGTGTTGACCATTGACAAGAAGGTGTATTGAGTTTCTGCTGCAACATTATAAATGGAAAGAGGCAAAGAGTTAAAACCAGAAATCAAAGGTTCATGTTTAAAAATGTGTATTTTGTGTATTCATTGATGTAGCTAAGCATATTGATTTCTCAGTTGTGGAAGCAAATGGAAAAACACTTATTAAATTCATTTTTTCGATAATTGTACTCTTACTTTTGTGTTAATATATTGGGATTTTGAAGCATCACATTATTTGGCCTAACCTTGAGGGGTATGGTTTAATGACTGATGGGAATGGTTGGACTCGATGATCCAGTGGGTCCTTTCCAACCTAGTGATTCTATGATTCTACTGAAATTATTGGGAACCTTGTTCGTGTGTTTTTGAACTTTCCCTTCCACTGCCCCATCGGTTGACAGTGCATTTACCCCCCCATACTGATGTATCTCTTGGAAATATTTATGAGAAATAGTAAAAGCACATGTTGGCTACAGTTGAAAGTCTTGTAAATTTCAAATAAATATATGCTGCTGAGTGTACTAAACCTTAACATGCAGGACAATGTAAGAACTATTCAGTTGATCAAACCAAAACCTATTAAATTATATTAATCTCTTATGGACTGACATGAATATTTGGCTTCATCCTGTCATATTCTGAAAATGTGTCTTAGTTTTTTTTATATACAGATACAATATATATGTGAAATCATTTTTATGTGCTGTCTGTCAAGAATAATTTAACATCACCTTTTGCTTTAAAAAATAGCTAGCTGTTTTCACAATTTTATTTCTACTTTAAAATATATTAAATATAAAAGACGCTCCTTTTGGGGCATTATGACCTTCTAGACTTTATTTCTTTACATCATCCTTAAATATTTTCTAATCGAACTGTAGTTGGCACCATTCACAATAGCTTTCCTCTGTTATGTTATCATGGAAACAGATGCATCTCGAGTGCTTCCAGAGTTTGGAGAAGTTGAAATATCTTCTCTACCAGATGGTACTACCCTTGAGGACATAAAATCACTGCAAAGTCTTTATAGAGAGCACTGTGAGGTAAGAGAAAAGAGGCATTTCACACAAATCATAATTCTTTGAAAATTAATTTCTTCTATTGAGAATCAGTATAACAGGATGACTGACACAAAACACATTACAGGCAACCTACTTGTATCTGATGTGCTCCCAAAATATTTTGCTTATTTCATCAGAAAGGACATTTGCAAACAGACTACTCTGGAATTTCTCTCTTTACAGGGAAAGAAAATGACATGTAATAGAATACCGATCCTTGAATGTAATCATGTGTAGATTTTGAAAATTTTAAGTAAATCGTACTTTAGATAATATGTATATAGAGTTATGCTTTTGTTTATAGGAGTTGAAATAAGATTAAATTGTTATCGCTAATGTCTATTTAAAAAAAACTCATTTTTTTCTTCCAGTTTTAAAGAAGCAGGCTGTTTAAGAACTTTAAGTCCACATTTCATACTGAATAACACGTTTTAAAATTATTGTTGAAGGCGCTTTAAAACCTGTAGTAAGTAAAAAAATTCAGGAAACAGTAGGCTTACTTTGTGTTTTTAATAATGTTAAAAGTTCTGTTTAGGTGAATTCACCTGATATGTATGCTTAGGCTCTTTTCTGGGGAAGCTTCCTTGTAGTCACACTTGGCCTGATATGAGTCTCTGTTCACACTAGTATGGACAACTGTAAAACTTGTTCCTAAGAAGGGTATTGTATGCTTAATTATAAACACGTATTTTACTATTTTTTCTGCAAAATTATGAGGGGGGAGCTATACCCCTGGGGTATAGTTGGGGTAGGGGAGGGATGAGATGGAGGACTACCTGCACTTGTTTTATATTTTATCAGGCAATAGTGGATGTTGTTGTGAATCTTCAGTTTAGCCTGATAGAAAAGTTGTGGCAAACTTTCTGGCGCTATTCTCCTTCTGCTCCAGCTGACGACACAGCTATTATTGAACTGAGGTCAGTAAATGTCTCTTTTTGCTTACTGTTCACCATCATAATATAACAGCAGGAATCAAATCAAAGGAAGTCTTAGTTTTACATAGAGGCTAAGAACCATTTCTGATATCAGCAGTTTTTCAGGTTAAAATTGTGTTGCCTGCTTTTTGACATATAGGCTGTTGGTATATGTCAAATTGCAGTCCTGAAATTATTGTATACATCTTCTATTTTTAACTTTGTTTGGATGACTAGAGTCAAAGTATCTTTCCACAATATACTGTCCAGTTAATTTAAATGACAAGGACTATTTCTATCAAACCTTTGCATAATTTAGGGGTTGGAGCAGAACTTTAGAGGTTTTTTTCCCTAGTTCCATAGGAAGCAGTTAAAGAATTTTAATTTGATGTAACAGAGACATTTATAAAGGTTTTATTAAATTGTCAATTTCAAAGTCCATTGTACTTTATCTGTATGTAAATGCACTTTCATTTGTTGCATTTATTTACAACAGCACTCTGAGTGAAATAGAAAGTCGACTTCCAAAAGGAAAACTGATTATTCTGTGCAAAAATGAGTCTATTCTGAAATGGATGGGTAATTGTGACCATGTGATGTACCAGGCTTTGGTGGAGATTCTCATTCCTGATGTCCTTAGACCTATTCCAAGTAAGTTAAACACAGATATCTCATAAGACTGTTTTGTTTTGGATTGAGTAATGTGGTGATTTTTTTGTGCCTTACGTGAAACATTTGGGAATGATTTGGAAGGATGTAAATGTAGTGTGCATCATCTTTCCTTAATTCTGTTGATTAGGAAGGTGTATTGGAGTTGAGGTAATCATTGTATTCAAAGAAAAGGAGAGTGGATATTTCACTGCATTTAGGAAAGTCTCTAGAAGCTTTGTCACTTCAAATTATAAGTTTTTATTAATTTTAAGATAAAAATGGGTTCTTTTACATACTGGATCTAATCTACCTGACACCTATGAATGCACTATGGCCCTGAGCCTGAGTCCATTAATGTCAGACAGTCTTTCCTCTGACTTCAGTTGGGTTTAATTTAAGTTTTATATATAAAAGTGCTAGTTGATGAAAAAGAAAAATGTATATACTATGTCATTTCATTTTTATGATAATTAAACATTTATGTATTATCAGTAGCTGCTAACACCTTATAAGTTTTGATAACTATTAAAACAATATAACCTTGTCAAACACTTTAATTCTTGTTTATTAATCCAGTCTACTATACTTTCTATTCTATTTCCAGTATGAAAAACTCATCAATCGTTTCTAGTATTATGGCCAACTGACCATTATCAGGAATAGAGCTTTCTTTTCAAAGTTGATTTTATACAATACATAATTGTTTGAGCGTGGCAGGTTTTTATGGCTCCTTTTGGTAGTTAATGATTATAAATTGGTTTCTGGGAATTTGAAATGCCTTCCTAAAACCTACTGCATCTTTTGTATGTCGTGTTAAATAATAAAAAGAAAAGTAATACTACAAACTAATAGGGAAATGCCACAAAGAAATTAGGATGTGTTCCTCCAAAATTCTCATAAGGTTGATAGACCCCCACTAAAGTGGGGCTTCTAAGAAAGATGATGACAGACTTTTAAAAAGGGCCTGTAGTGATAGAACAAGACACACTTCCCACACCTCTGGAGTGGATGGACCTCAAGGCATTAACTTTTATTCATGTTTCCAGATTTCATGACGCATTTCATAAAATAGATTAGATGTCAAATTATCCTTTATCTGAGGGTGATATGCAGGAAAGATGAAATCTTAGAACTTAATAACTCTTTAAAAATTTTTCTCCACATAAAATCTTAACTAATCAAAACTTCGCTAATTTGTTTAATGGTATAACTTTCGAAAATCAAAACAGTATAATTACAACCCTGGGCTTGAGAAGAGCAGATTCTGGTCTGTACAGGGTCTTGTTTGGCAGGATCCCATGGGAAACTGTCCTGTAGGGAAAAGGGTCCCAGGAGAGCTAGCTGATCTTTGAGGACAGCCTCCTCAGAAAGCAAGATGGTCCAGTCCAATGAGTAGAAAGGCAAGCACAGAATGAGTAGAACGGCAAGCAGAGAATTATAGAATCATAGAACAGTCTAGGTTGGAAGGGACCTCAAAAGATCACCTAGTCCAACCTTTTCCGGTAAAGGGAGTATAGATAAGATTATCTAGCATCCTGTCCAATCACATCTTGAAAAAAATCCAGTGGTGCACTGCTGACTCATATTCAGCTTATTATCCACCAGGACCCTCAGGTCCCTTTCAGTGACACTACTCCCCAGCCACAGAGTTCCTAGTCTATACTGGGCTCTTTGTTTATGTCGCCACAAGTTGCACACCTTTCAAATTTCAAAGTGGCAGTTTCACTTCCCACACCTCTGGAGTGGATGGACCTCAAGGCAGGGACTGGGGGACCAAAATCTATTCCACTACAAGAGAAGATCAGGTTCAATACCACCTGAGGAACCTGGACATACATAAGTCTATGGGACGTGACAAGATACATCCCAGGGTCCTGAGGGAATTGGCTGATGCAGTTGCCAAGTCATAGCAGTCAGGAGAAGTCCTTGGTGACTGGAAGAAGGGAAACATTGCATCCATTTTTAAAAAGGGTAAAAAGGCAGAGCCTGGGAACTACTGGCCGGTCAGCCTCACCTCTGTGCCTGGGAAGATCATGGAGCAGATCCTCCTGGAAGATATGTTGAAGCATATGGAAGACAGGGAGGTGTTTAGAGACAGCCAACATGGCTTCACAAAGGGCAAGTCTTCCCTGACTAATCTAGTGGCCTTCTGTGATATAGTGACTGCATCAGTGGACAAGGGAAGAGCTACGGATATGATCTACCTGGACGTCTGTAAGGCCTTTGACACAGTACCCCACAACATTGTTCTCTCTAAAGTGGAGAGCTATGGATTTGATGGGTGGACTGTTCAGTGGATGAGGAATTGGTTGAATGATCACATTCAGAGAGTAGTGGTCAATGGCTCAATGTCCAGATGGAGATTGGTGACAAGTGGTGTCCGTACTGGGACCAATATTTTTTAATATCTTCATCAACGACACAGGCAGTGGGATTGAGTGCACCCCCAACAAATTTGCAGATTACACCAAGCCAAGTGCTGCAGTTAACATGCCTGAGGGATGGGATGTCATCCAGAGAGACCTGGACAGGCTTGAAAAGTGGGTCCATGGGAACCTCACGAAGTACAACAAGGCTAAGGGCAAGGTTCTACACATGGGTTGGGGCAACCACTGGTATCAATACAGGCTGGGGGATGAAGGGATTGAGAGCAGCCCTGGGGAGAAGGACTTGGGGATACTGGTGGATGAAAAACGACATGAGCCGGCAATGCATGCTTGCAGCCCAGAAGGCCAACCATATCCTGGGTTGCATCAGAAGAAGCATTGTCAGCAGGGCAAGGGAGGTGATTCTCACCCTCTACTCTGCTCTGGTGAGACCCCACCTGGAGTACTGCATCCAGCTCTGGGGTTCCCAGCACAAGAAAGACATGGACAAAAATGATCAGAGGGATGCAAGACCTCTCCTATGAGGAAAGATTGAGAGAGTTGAGGCTGTTCAGCCTGTTTAAGGGAAGGCTTCGGGGACACCTTATTGAGGCCTTACAGTAATTTAAGGGGGCTTCTAAGAAAGATGATGACAGACTTTTAAAAAGGGACTGTAGTGATAGAACAAGAGGTAATGGTTTTAAACTAAAAGAGGGTAGATTAAGACTAGGTATAAGAAGAAATTTTTTACAATGCAGATGGTAAAATACTAGAACAGGTCAGGTCTGGAAGTATGTTTGGTAGGAACGGTTGGACTCGGTGATCCGGTGGGTCTCTTCCAACCTGGTTATTCTGTGATTCTGTGTGATTCTGTGATATTCAAGGTCAGGTTGGATGGGGCTCTGAGCAACCTCATCTAGTTGAAGATGTCCCTGATCACTGCAGGGGGGCTTGACTAGATGACTTTTAAGGGTCCCTTCCAACCCAAGCCATTCTATTGATTCTGTGTTACTGTCCTTGCTATCCCTCTCTTCAAGTCTGTCCAGGTCTCTCTGTAAGATGGCTCTCCATTCTGACATGTTCACCTCACCACTCAGTTTGGGGTCATCATCAAACTTTTTGAGAGTGTTGTCAATCCTATTGTTCAGATCATTTATGATTTAGGGCAGCCTGTTAGCCAATTTCCTACCCATCTCGCAGACCACCCACCCAGTCTGTATCTTGCCAGTTTGTCCAGAAGAACGCTGTGGGAAACAGTGTTGAATACTTTGCTGAAGTCCAGGTAAACAACATCCACCGCTATTCCCACTTTGACAGGAAGTGTTACTTTGTTGTAGAAGGTGATCAGGTTAGTCTGGCATGATTTGCCTTTAGTAAATCTCTGTTGGCTTTTCCCAGTCACCTGCTTCATTAGGTTTGTGATAGTTTCCAGGAGGACTTGTTCCATTACTTTCCCAGAGGCTGAAACAAGACTAATGGGCCAATAGTTTCCTGAGTCCTCTTTTCATAGAATCATAGAATCATAGAATCACCAGGTTGGAGAAGACCCATCGGATCATCGAGTCCAACCATTCCTATCAAATACTAAATGATGTCCCTCAGCGCCTCGTCCACCCGTGCCTTAAACACCTCCAGGGAAGGTGAATCAACCAACTCCCTGGGCAGCCTGTTCCAGTGCCCAATGACCCTTTCCTAATGTCCAGCCTAAACCTCCCCTGGGGGAGCTTGAGGCCATTCCCTATCGTCCTGTTGATAGTCCCCCACTAAAGTGCCTCAATAGCAATGCATGCAGCATGGGTAACAAGCAGGAGGGGCTAGAAGCCACTGCAGCTAGAAAGCTATGATCTAATTGCTGTTACTGAAATGAGGCAAGGCTGCAATCGATATCTATAAACTGTTCAGAAAGCACAGGCAAGGAAGGGAGGGGGTGTCCGCCCTCTATGTAAGATGGACTGACTGCACACATCTGTCTTTGAAAAACAGCGATGAACAGGTTGAGAGCTTATGGGTAAAAATAAGGGAAAAGCCAACAAAGGAAACCTCGTGGCTGGTGTTTACTACAGGTCACCCGATCAAGGGGAGGATGTCGATGAAGCATTCTTACTCCAACTACAGGAAACATCACGCTCGCAGGCTCTGATCCTCCCGGGGGACTTCACCCTGACACCGGCAATCTCTCTTTCCACATCTCTTCAAGCCCCTGAACCTCAAGGCAGGGACTAGGGGAAAGAAGTTCCTCCCATCATAGGCGAAGATCAGGTTCGAGACCACCTGAGGAACCTGAGAATACACAAGTCTACGGGACCCAATGAGATGCGTCCCAGGGTCCTGAGGGAATTGGCTGATGTAGTTGCCAAGTCACTCTCCATGATGTTGGAGAAGTCATGGCAGTCAGATGAAGTCCCCGGTGACTGGGAAAAGGGAAACATTGAACCCATTTTTAAAAATGGTAAAAAGGAGGACCCTGGGGAGTACCAAACAGTCAGTTTCACCTCCATGCCCAGTAAGATCATGGAGCAGATCCTCCTGGAAGATATGTTGAGGCATACGGATGACAGGGAGGTGACTAGAGACAGCCAACATGGCTTCACCAAGGACAGATTGTGCCTGACTAATCTGGTGCCCTTCTATGATGGAGTGACCACACTGGTGGACAAGGGAAGAGCTACGGTTGTCATCTACTGGGACTTCTGTAAGGCCTTTGACACGGTCCCCCACAATATTCTTACGTCTAAATTGGAGAGAGATGGGTTTAACGGACAGGATGTTAGATGGATAAGGAGTTGGCTGTATGGCCACGTCCAAAGAGTTATGATCAACGGCTCAATGTCCCAAGTGGAAACCAATGATGAGCGGTGTCCCTCAGGGGTCCATACTGGGACCAGTACTGTTTAATATCTTCATCAACGACACAGACAGCGGGACTGAGTGCACCCTCATCAAGTTTGCAGATGACACCAGGCCAAGTGATGCAGTTGATTTGCTAGAGGGAAGGGATGCCATCCAGAGGGTCCTTGAGAGGCTTGAGGAGTGGGCTCACGTGGATTTCATGAAGTTCAACAAGGCCAAGTGCCGAGTCCTGCACCTGATGATATTGTCGGTATTAGCGAGACTTGGTGGAATGAGTTCCACAATTGGAGTGCTGGGATAGAGGGCTACAGGCTGATCAGGAGGAATAGGCAGGGTAGATGAGGTGGAAGAGTTGCACTATGTGTAAGGAAGAGGTTTGATTGTACAGTCCTTACGGTTAGTGGTGATGTGGTTGAGAACCTCTGAGTGAGCATTACGGGGAAAGAAAACAAAGGAGATGATGTAGTGGGTGTCTACTGCCGATCGCCCAGCCAGGATGATAACATCGATGAGTTATTCTATAGGCAATTAGGAGAAATCTCTGAATCGGTAGCCCTTGTACTTATGGGAGACTTCGACTTCCCAGCCACCAACTGGGAATACCATACTGCTGAGATGAGCAAGTCTGGGAAATTCCTGAAGTTTGCGGGAGATGATAACTTCTTGTCACAAGTACTCTGAGAGCCAAATAGGAAAGTTGCCCTCCTGGACTTGTCGTTTGTGAACAGAGAAGGACTCGTGGGAGATGTGATGGTAGGTGACTGCCTTGGCCACAGGGATCACAAAATGGTTGAGATTAAAATCTTCACTGTAATGAGGAAAAAGGACAACAAAGTTGCTACCTTGGATTTCAAGAGAACAAACTTTAAGCTGTTCAGAGAGCTATTTAGCAGTGTCCTCTGGGAATCTGCCTTTGAGGGCTTAGGAGTCCATGAGTGCTGGTCAGTCTCTAAGAACCACCTGTTAGAAGCACAGGATCAGGCAGTTCCAGTGTGTTGTAATTCAAGCAAGTGGGACGGAAGACCAACTTTGTTGAACAGGGGACTCCTCAAGGAGCTCAAGAGGAAAAAGAAACCGCATGATCCCTGGAAGCAAAGTCAGGCTTCGCAGGAAGACTGCAGAGCTGTGGCTCGTATAGACAGGGGGAAGACACAAAAGGTCAAAGCTGAACTAGAGTTGAAACCAGCCAGGGTTGTGTCAGACAACAAGAAAGGCTTTTTAACATAGCATAATAGCAAGAGGAGGTCTAAGGAAAACATTGGACCGATACTTGTTGAAAATGGTCACCTGAGTAATAGGGATGAAGAAAAGGCAGAGGCATTCAATGCTTTTTTTCCCTCAGCATTTAATAATACTGATAGACCTTGGGCTGCCTGGTCCTCTGAGTCGGAGGAACAGTGACTTTCCGTTTGTGGACACTGCTGTGTGCGCTGTAAGGGACCAGCTGTATCAGCTGAATGTTCACAAGTCCATGGGGCCTGATGGGATTCATCCCAGAGTACTGAAGGAGCTAGCGAATGTTACGGCAGGACCCCTCTCGATCATCTGCCAAAGATCTTGGGAGTCTGGGGAGGTCCCCACTGACTGGAAGCTAGCCAATGGTATTCCAATCCACAAGGGCATGAGGGAAGACCTAGGAAACTAAGTTCAACAAGGCCAAGTGCAAGGTCCTACACCTGGGTCGGGGCAATCCCCATTTTCAGTACATGATGGGGAGTTACGTGATTGAGAGCTGCCCTGCAGAGTAGGACTTGGGGATGCTGGTTGATGAGAAGCTCAACATGAACCGGCAATGTACGCTCACAGCCCAGAAGGCCAAGCGTATATTGGGCTGCATCAAAAGAAGCGTGGCCAGCAGGTGGAGGGAGGGGATTCTGCCCCTCCATTCCTCTCTTGTGAGACCTCATCTGGAGTATTGTGTCCAGTTCTGGAATCCTCAACATAAGAAGGATATGGAACTGTTGTAAGGGGTCCAGGGGAGGGCTACAAAGATGATCAGAAGAATGGAGCACCTCCCATATGAGGACAGGCTGAGAGAGTTGGGCTTGTTCAGCCTGGAGAAGAGAAGGCTCCAAGGAGACCTTGTAGCAACCTTCCAGTACCTGAAGGGGGCCTGCAAGAAAGCTGGGGAGGGACTGTTTACAAAGGCATGTACTGACAGGACGAGGGGGAATGGCTTTAAATTGGAGAGGGGTAGATTTAGGCTAGACATTAGGAAGAAATTCTTCACCATGAGGGTGGTGAGGCACTGGAACAGTTTGCCCAGGGAAGTTGTGGATGTCCTCTCCCTGGAAGTGTTCAAGGCCAGGTTGGATGGGGCCTTGAGCAGCCTGATCTAGTGAAAGGCATCCCTGCTCGTGGCAGGGAAGTTGGGCCTTTAAAGGTCCCTTCCAACCAAAACCATATGATGATTCTATGATGATGATCCAGAGAGCTATGGCCCCTCCAACTGCTGATGCTAGGACCCTCACTCACTCCCGTAGCTGACATTAGAGGCCCCAGGGTGCCTACACCCCACAGTCTGACTCCAGTAGCCAGGCACCAAATTTCACTCACACACATACAGGTCTCACTCACAGCTGACACCTGTTATTTGCAGCACACATACACAGGGGACAGAGAGTGAGATTAAGCAGAGCGATAGTTAAGAAGCTATTTTTAAAGAAAATAGAAGAAAATTGGACAGACTGCAGGGCTCAGCCAGACAAGCATACTGACCGGCCCCATTTTACCCATGACTGGCCCATTGTATGCCCCTCTTTGTTTCTACCTGCTTCTCCTTCCCCCTGCAAGTCCCTTCATCCATTTGTACAGTTCTTTCAATTCCCACATCCCTCTCAGTTTGGTGTCTGGGTGTCCCCTTGTTTAACATCTTATCAGTTGCAAAGCTGAGGTTGAACTTCCTGGAAGTGGTGCCTGTAGTTTAAATTCCTTCCTAAAACATTTATTGCATGCTATGTATGTTGTGTTAAAAATTAAAAAGAAATGTCCTATTTACAGTCCAGTATAATCCTCACAAATACTAAGTTTTATATCCTTTCTGTGGACCAAATGATAATCACTTTATAAAGTTGAATTAATATTTTAAGACATAGGGCCTCAGCTATCCTTGTAGCTAGCAAAGCTATTTTTGATACTACAAATGACACCTTCTTTCCGCCATGGTGACTTCAACTATAATCACAGAACCATAGAACAGTTGAGTAGTTGAGGTTGGAAGGGTTCTCTGGAGACTGTCTAGTCCAAATCCCCTCCCGACCCCTGCTCAAAGCAGGATCAACCAGAGCAAGTTGCTCAGGACGTTGTCCAGTCAGGTTTTTAATACCTCCGAGGATGGAGACTCCACAACCTCTCTGGGCAACCTGGTCCAGTGTTTGACCACCCTCACAGCAAAAAAAGACTTTACTTAAGTTTAAATGGTACTTCCTATGTCTCAATCTGTGCCCATTCCCTCTTGTCTTGTCACTGGGCACGGCTGAGAAGAGTTTGGCTCCATCTTCAATACACCCTCCCATCAGGTATTTAGACACATAGATAAGATCCCCCCCGCGCCTTCTCTTCCAGGCTAAACAATCCCAGCTCTCTCAGCATCTCCTCCTATGGGAGATGCTCCAATCCCTTCATCACTGCAGTGGCTCTTTGCTGAACTTGCTACAGTATCTCCATGTCTTTCTTGTACTGGAGAGCCCAGAACTGGACACAGTACTCCAGGTGCAGCCTCACGAGTGCTGGGCAGAAGGAAAGGATCACCTCCCCCGACCTCCTGTCAACACTGTTCCTAATGCAGCTCACAATACCATCGGCCTCCTTTACAGCAAGGACATATTATTGGCTCACATTCACCTTGGTTTTACACCAGGACTCCCATGTCCTTCTCTGCAAATCGGCTTTCCAGCCAGTCAGCCCCTAGCCTGTACTAGTGCCTCATGTTATTCCGCCCCAGGGGCAGGACTTAACATTTCCCTTTGTCGGACTGCATGAGGTTCCTGTCTGCCCATTTCTCCAGACTGTCATAGAATCATAGAATCACCAGGTTGGAAAAGACCCACCGGATCATCGAGTCCAACCATTCTGATCAATCACTAAACCACGCCCCTTAGCACTTTGTCCACCCGTGCCTTAAACACCTCCAGGGAAGGTGACTCAACCACCTCCCTGGGCAGCCTGTTCCAGTGCCCAATCACCCTTTCTGTAAAAATTTTTTTCCCAATGTTCAGCCTGAACCTCCCCTGGCAGAGCTTGAGGCCGTTCCCTCTTGTCCTGTCCCCTGTCACTTGGGAGAAGAGGCCAGCACCCTCCTCTCCACAACTTCCTTTTAGGTAGTGTTAGAGAGCAATAAGGTCTCCCCTCAGCCTCCTCTTCTCCTGGCTAAACAACCCCCGTTCCCTCAGCCGTTCCTCATAAAGCCTGTTCTCCAGCCCCCTCACCAGCTTTGTCGCTCTTCTCTGGACTCGCTCCAGAGCCTCAACATCCTTCTTGTGGTGAGGGGCCCAGAACTCAACACAGGATTCAAGGAGCAGTCTCACCAGTGCCGAGTACAGAGGGAGAATAACCTCCCTGGGCCTGCTGGTCACACCGTTTCTGATACAAGCCAAGATGCCATTGGCCTTCTTGGCCACCTGGGCACACTGCTGGCTCATGTTCAGTCGGCTGTCAGTCAACACCCCCAGGTCTTTCTCCTCCAGGCAGCTTTCTAGACAGACTTCTCCTAGTCTGTAGCACTGCATAGGGTTGTTGTGCCCCAAGTGCAGGACCCGGCATTTGGCCTTGATAAACCTCATGCCATTGGACTCTGCCCAGCGGTCCAGACTGTTCAGATCCCTTTGCAGAGCCTCCCTACCCTCCAGCAGATTGACACTTCCACCCAGCTTAGTATCGTCTGCAAACTTGCTAAGGGTGCACTCAATGCCTTCGTCCAGGTCATTGATAAAGACATTGAACAGGGCTGGACCCAGCACTGAGCCCTGGGGAACCCCACTTGTCACTGGCCTCCAGCTGGAGTTAACTCCATTTACCACCACTCTCTGGGCCCGGCCATCCAACCAGTTTTCCACCCAGGAGAGTGTGCGCCTGTCCAGGCCAGAGGCTGACAGTTTCCTAAGCAGAATGCAGTGAGAAACTGTGTCAAAGGCTTTACTGAAGTCCAAGAAGACCACATCCACAGCCTTTCCCTCATCCTGTAGGCGAGTCACTTCTTTGTCATAGAAGGCGATCAGATTTGTTTGGCAAGACCTGCCTTTTATGAAGCCGTGTTGACTGGGCCTGATCACCTGTCGAGGCCCCTCTGAATGGCACAATAGCCATCTGGTCTATCAACCGTTCCTCCCAATTCTGTATCATCTGCAAACTTGCCGAGGGTACACTCTGTTACATAGTCCAGGTCATTAATGAAGTTGTTAAACAGTATTGGCCTGAGGATCAACCCGGAGGGACACCAGTAAGAGGCCAGCCTCCAGGTAGATTTTCTGCTTCTGATTACAGTTGTCTGGGCCTGGCGATTCAGTCAGTTTTCAGTCCACCTCACTGTCCACTTATCTAAACTGTACTTTGTCAGCTTGTCTACGATGATGTTATGGGAGTTAGCGTCGAAAGCCTTGCTAAAGTCAAGATAAACAGCATCCGCTGCTCTCCCCTCATCCACCAAGCTAGTTAACTCATTGTAGAAGGCAATACTTGTCAGGCATGATCTCCCATAAATCCATGGTGACTCCTTCTTTGGAAATGGCTTCCAGGATTATTTTCTCCATCATCTTCCCTGGAATAGAGGTGAGGCTGACCAGCCTGTAGTTCCCCAGATCCTCCTTCTTGCCCTTCTTGAAGACTGGAGTGTCATTTGCTTTCTTCCAGTCCTCAGGAACCTCCCCCAATCGGCACGATTGTTCAAAGGTAATTGAGAGTGGTCTCACAATGACGTCAGCCAGCTCCCTCAGCACTCATGGGTGCATCCCATCAGGACCCATGGACTTGTGTATCTCCAATTTGTTTAAATATTTCCCTGACTCGGTCCTCCGCTATTCTTCCTTGCTGCAGTCAGGTTCTTCCTTCCTTGCAGAATCTCAGAGGCCTGGGATTCCTGAAGGCAATCCTTACCAGTAAAGACTCAGGCACAGGCGGCTTTCAGTACCTCAGCCTTTCCCATGTCCTTCGTCATCAGGCTTCCTGCCCCATTCAGCAGCAGGTCCACATTTTCTCTGGTCTTCATTTTGCTACTGGTGTACCTGTAGAAACCCTTAATGCTGCCCTTTACATCCCAGGTGGGCTTTAGCTCTCCTAACCTCATCTTTGCACGCTTGGACAGTGTCGCTACATTCCTCCTGGGTCACTTGCCCCTTCTTTTCCAGATCCTGTATACTTTCTTTTCATATTTGAGTTTAGTTGGGAGCTCCTTGCTCATCCACGCAGACACGTCACCTCTGCTTGATTTCCTGCTCATCGCGATGGACCACTCCTGAATTTGGAGGAGGTGATCCTTGAATATAAAACAGGTCTCCTAGATCCCCTCTGCTCTCCAGGAATGTCTCCCATGGGATTCTTCCAAGCAGGTTCCTGCATAGGCCAAAGTCTGCTCTCCTGAAGTTTGGAGTTGTGATCCTGCCATTTGCCTCATTTGCTCCTCTCAGGACTCTCAACTCCACCATCTCATGGTTAATGCAGCCCAGGCTGCCCCCCAACCTTCACACCACCAACCAGTTTGCAAGAATTGTAAGAAAAGCTTCCTTGTCTGTAAGAATTGCATCCAGCGGAGTGTCTCCCCTTCAGCCCCGTTTTGCTGATTACAAGCTCTCTCTTTTCCATAACACCCTGCACCCTTTGCTTGCCAACCCATTCCACCACTCCCTCACTTGATTATGGGACGTCATCTCCCTCCCCTGTCATTTCTAGTTTCAAGTTCTCCTCACCAGGTCAGCCAATCTGTTGGTAAAGATGCTTTTGCCCTACTTGGTCAGGTGGATCTCATCTCTCTCGTTGGCAACACAGATCCTGTACCACTGCACACTTTCTGCAGGCAAGGAAACTGCCTCCCTCTGCCCCAGCCTCAGTGAGAGACCCCAGGCACTCACTGTACTCCAAGAGCTGCATCCTCCTTCAGGAGTTCAGTCTGGATTGAGGCCTCTGACATTATAGAGATAGTTGCTCCGATGGCTGGAGGTAGTGCCCTGTGACACGTTAACTCAGGACATGGATGCTGTTCTCTGCAAAGTTTCTGGCCCCCTTCTGAGTACAGTGCTGCATCTGTTGGCTGCCTCTGTTAGCTATGCCGTAAGAAGCAACTCAGGAAAATATTTGCAAGTACTGCTTTGTAGAAATACCCCATCATAGGCAGGTTTCTTTTATTCTGGATAACTGGAAAGGTGCCAACAGCAGTTGGCCAATAAAAAAAAGGGAAACCGTGTTTAATTTAGTAAGGATGCAAACTGATACTAATAAATATTACCATAAAATAAAATAACACTGAGGAAAAACATTTTGAAAAACAAGCTCTAAGTAAAATTTGGTCAGTTGAAATCTTTGTAGTGCCCACAAAAAGAATGAAAACTACTGTGTAAGAAAAAGCCAAATTTCTTTGTTTAAAAAGAAGTCAAACACTCTGGCAATAGATCCTTTCCCCTAAGGATGGCCTTTTTGTCTCTTCACAAGTGACAGGATGGACAGTAACAAACTCCTTAGGGAGTTCCTATTCCAGGCAGAGAAGTTGTTTAACACATTTTTCACATTGTATTTCTCAATTTCATTAATGACAAGTACCAGAAAGACTACAAATCTTGTTATTTGTGAGATTTGTGTAGGAAAGAGATTTCAGATGTCGTTTTTCAGAAGACCCTTTTTTCTTCAAACCAGGATGACACTGAGCTGCTTCTGCACGCACTTATTTTCTAAAACAGATCATCCTGTAATACAGTGGGGTGAAAAAGAACTTATGTTAGGTGTTTTACATAGCATTTGTCGAGAAAAAAAAATGTTTTCCTTAAATATCACTGACACGTTGTTTACGTTATTCCTTATACTTTGACTTTTTCTTATTCTGCAGGTAATAAATTAACATGAGGGAACGCTTAGTTAATCAGTAAGTGCATACAAAAAATGTTTATGTAGAAGCATAAGTGAGTTAGATAACTGACAGTGCAAAAGAGCGCTTGTTCTTTACCTGGTAACCTCAAGAAAAAAAAATCAAAAAATAAAAGACAAAAAAAGCCTGTTCCATAGAACTAATACAGAAGTTTTATAAATCCAAAATAAATTACAGATGAGTATCCACATTTGAGGGGCAGTTACATAAGCTACTTATCACTACAAATTTGAAATAAAGGAAGCCTTGAAAAATAAAATATTTCTTTCTTTTTAAGCAAATTGGCTAACTTTGCTAGCAGTTGTTCTTAATTACAGGATTCATCGATTACTCAACTTGAAAAGGGGCATTTCTCTCATTAGGTGACTAATAATTAACCATTAACACTTACTACTCTACCAAATATGGTGTTTTGCCTCACAAACAAAATCCAGTTTCTTCTAAACATGTAGAGGGAAAAAAAATACTTAAAGATAATACAGAATCATAGAATAGAATCATAGAATCACTAGTTTATAAAGGACCCACTGGATCATCGAGTCCAACCATTCCCATCAATCACTAAACCATGCCCCTCAGTGTTGAGGAGTTCTTAGATCAAAATGGGCACGGATATTTAGACGTGCACAACCCAGCTTCTGCACCTGAATAAAGTTAGCCTTGTAAAAGAATTAGTCACTGTAGAGGACACGTTGCCTTTAAGGTTTCTCTCTGTATTATAAGAAAGTTGTTCTGCCTTGTACTCCTCTCACTTCTCACGGGAAGTTTTCCTCAGTAGTCCTTGACTTGTTATTTTGTAGACCAGAGTGCTCACATAGCCGTTTCTCATGGGAAAGCATAATACTGTAGGTAAACAATGATTGTTTACTGCTAAAAGAGAACTGACAAATCAGCTTGTAACACCATGGCTCGCCCCTGCTGAAGAGGGGTATAAATGTAGTGTAAAATCTCAATAAAACGGCTTCACTTGATCATATTGGTCGTGTGATGTCCCTATCCTCTGCACCTCAGCACCTCATCCACCCGTCTTTTAAACACCTCCAGGGAAGGTGACTCAACCACCTTCCTGGGCAGCCTATTCCAGTGCCCAATGACCCTTCCCATAAATTTTTTTTTCCTGATGTCAAGCCTGAACCTCCCCTGGCAGAGCTTGAGGCCATTCCCTCTTGACATGTCCCCTGTCACTTGGGAAACTTGCTAAGGGTGCACTCAATGCCTTCATCCAGGTCATTGATAAAGACATTGAACAGGGCTGGACCCAGCACTGAGTCCTGAGGAACCAAACTTGTAACTGGCCTCCAGCTGGAGTTAACTCCATTTCCCACCACTCTCTGGGCCCGGCCATCCAACCAGTTTTCCACCCAGGAGAGGGTGCGCCTGTCCAGGCCAGAGGCTGACAGTTTCCTAAGCAGAATGCAGTGAGAAACTGTGTCAAAGGCTTTACTGAAGTCCAAGAAGACCACATCCACAGCCTTTCCCTCATCCTGTAGGCGAGTCACTTTGTCATAGAAGGCGATCCGATTAGTTTGGCAAGACCTGCCTTTCTTGAACCCATGTTGACTGGGTCTGATCACCCGGTTCTCTTGCATGTGCTTCATGATAGCACTCAAGATCACCTCTTCCATGACTTTCCCTGGCACTGAGGTCAGACTGACAGGCCTGTAGTTGCCTGGATCCTCCCTGCGACCCTTCTTGTAGATGGGCACAATATCAGCCAGCCTCCAGTCCAGTGGAACTTCCCCAGTCAGCCAGGACTGCTGGAAGATGATGGAAAGGGGTTTGGCAAGTACATCTGCCAGCTCCTTCAATACTCTTGGGTTGATCCCATCTGGACCCGTAGACTTGTGGGTGTCTAGTCGGGCTAACAAGTCTCTAACCACCTCCTCTTGGATCCTGGGAGCCTCATTTTGCTCCTCTAACTCCTGGGTTTGTACACAGAGGGAACAACTTCCCTTACTATTAAAGACTGAGGCAAAGAAGGCTTTAAGTACCTCAGCCTTGTCCTCATCCCCTGTCACTGTTGTACCTTCTGCATCCAATAGGGACTGAACATTCTCCCTAGTCCTCCTTTTATTGTTAATGTATTTATAGAAAGTTTTTTTATTATTTTTCACAGACTTGGCCAATCTGATTTCTAGTTGGGTCTTAGCCCTCCTGATTTTTTCCCTGCACGATCTCACTTCCTCCCCATAGTCCTGTCCCTTCCTCCAAACCTCATAGACATTCGTCTTCTTTTTGATGCCTCTCAAGGTCTCCCTACTCCACCAAGATGGTTTTTTTCCCCTGATGGCTCCTTTTCCGGAATGGGGGGACGGCTTTCTCCTGAGCTGCTAGGATTTCCTTTTTGAAGAGCGCCCAGCCCTCGTGGGCTCCCTTGCCCTTAAGGACTGTTTCCCATGGGACTTTGCCAACCAGCCTTCTGAACAGTCCAAAGTCTGCCCTCCGGAAGTTTAATGTCACGGTTCTGCTTATCCCCTTCTTCACCTCACCAGCACCCTCCTCTCCACAACCTCCTTTCAGGTAGTTGTAGAGAGCAATAAAGTCTCCCCTCAGCCTCCTCTTCTCCAGGCTAAACAACCCCAGCTCCCTCAGCCGCACCTCGTAAGACTTGTTCTCCAGCCCCTTCACCAGCTTCGTTGCTCTTCTCTGGACACGCTCCAGAGCCTCAACATCCTGCCTGTGGTGAGGGGCCCAGAAGTGAACACAGGATTTGAGGTGCAGTCTCAACAGTGTCGAGTAGAAGGGGAGAATAACCTCCCTGGACCTGCTGGCCACGCCGTTTCTGATACAAGTCAAGATGCCATTGGCCTTCTTGGCCACCTGGGCACACTGCTGGCTCATGTTCAGTCGGCTGTCAACCAACACCCCCAGGTCCTTCTCCTCCAGGCAGCTTTCCAGCCAGACTTCTCCTAGTCTGTAGCACTGCACAGGGTTGTTGTGCCACAAGTGCAGGACCCGGCATTTGGCCTTGTTAAACCTCATCCCATTGGTCTCAGTCTAGTGGTCCAGCCTGTTCAGATCCCTTTGCAGAGCCTCCCTACCCTCCAGCAGATCGACACTTCCACCCAGCTTAGTGTCATCCGCAAACCAAGCTCCTGTTTAAAGCATGGTCGCTCAATGTTGTGTTCAGACCAGTTTGCTCAGGGCTTTACCCAGTCGAGTCTTGAAAACATCTAAGGACAGGAACTACACAAACCTCTCCAGGCAATCAATTGCACTGCTTAACTGTCTTCCTGGGTTGCTTTGCCGTTGTTTTGTTGACCCTCTAGCAGATATTGGGACTGTTCAAGTCTCTTACGAGAACCAGAGCCTGTGAACATGAGACTTATTCCATTTGGCTGAAGAAGACCTGTATTGTCTTTACGCGAGGTCTAGTTGGAGGCCAGTAAATAGCAGTGTACCCCAGAGCTCAGTACTGGGTCCAATACTGTTCAACGTCTTCATTAGTGATCTAAATAATGGGGCAGAGCAAGTTGGCTGATGACACAAAACTGGGAAGAGCGGCTGATACATCACAGGGTTGTGCTGCTGTCCAGAGGGACCTCGACAAGATGGAGAAACAGGCTCACAGGAACCTCATGTACTTTAACAAGGAGGAGTACCAAGTCCTGCCCCGAGGGAGGAACAAGTCTGTGTACCTGTACATGCCAGGGAAGCAGCCAGCTGGAAAGCAGCTTTGCAGAAAAGGACCTGTGGGTCCTGGTAGACACCAAGCTGAACATGAGCCAGCAGTGTGCCCTTGCCACAAAGAGGGCTAATGGTATCCTTGGGCTGCATCAGGCAAAGTATTGCCTGTAGGTCCAGGTAGGTGATCCTTCCTCTTTATTCAGCACCAGTTGAGTACTGTGTACCTGGAGTCCTGTGTCCAGTTCTGGGCTCCCAGCTGGGACTGTTTAGCCTAGACAAGAGAAGGCTTGGGGCAAGAAGAATCTTATCAGCATATATAAATACATGAAGAGAAGGTATATAGAAGGTGGAGCCAGGCTCTTTTCAGTGGTGCCCAGCGACAGGACGAGAGACAACGGGCACAAATGGAAACACCAGAGGTTCCATCTGAACATAAGGAAGCACTTTTTTACTGTGACAGTGACTGAGCACTGGAGCAGGTTACCCAGAGAGATTGTGGAGTCTCCCTCCTTGGAGATATTCAAAAGCCATCTGGACGCGGTCCTGGGCAACCGTCTCTAGGTGGCCCTCCTTGAGCAGGGACTTGGACAAGATGACCTCCAGAGGTCCCTTTCAACCACAACCATTCTGTGATTCTGTAAAAAATGAAAACCTCGCTGCCAACACCAGCCACGCACCCTATTGTTGACCTGCAGGATCCATCCCCTCATCCTCAAGCTCTTTCCCCTCACCAGTAAGATCAAGAAGAATATCTCCAAGGCCCCTATGTCCTTGACCATTGCCCCCACAGTCATATCACCACACCTGATGCTTTCCAGATAGGTCTCCCTTGGCAGTATCATTGGTGCCCACATGGAAGAGCGGCAGAGATTAATAGCTTGAGAGCCAGAGAAGCCTTAGCAGGTTTTCAACAGTGTCCCACATCCAAGACCCCAGCAAGCAAACCTCCCTAAACAATTGGTCAGTTCAGCACATGGGAGTCTCCATCCCCCTCAGCAATGAGTCCTCACTACTGCATGACTTGGGTTCCACCAGCATGGATGGTTTTATTGACAGATCTCCCAGCTCCTCATCTGCTATGAATACGGTGCTTCTATTTTGTAGTTGCAAATCTTCAGGTGGAAAAGGAGCCTTCCTCCCAGTGCCAGAAGTCACAAGCTTCCACCCTCCACCATCATGGGAGTCTCCACTTCACAACCCAATAAGCGCAAACTGCTCCTGCTCCTCCTTCAGTACAGCTGGGGGTTCAGGCTCTTGAAGCTACAGGATTTCAGAGGAGAACCAGTTGATCTCTTTCTCATCATCTCTGATGCTGTGCAGTCTGCTGACCTCTTCCCATAGCTCCTTTACTTGGCAATGCAGATCTTCAACAAGCAACACCACCTATAGACGATAAGAATATCTTCTGCTGCCCCAGCATCAGGAAAACCCCAAGCAGATCAAACAGCCTGAGACCTACAGAACTGCATCCTTCTTCTGGACCTCTACATAGGCCAAGGCCTCTGACATTCCAGGGACAGTTGCTCTAACAGCTGCTGAAGACCATACAGACACTGTCCTAAGTAATTACTAGAGACAGACAGACACGTGCACGCATGTGTGCACGCATGCACACACTCACCCATACACACTCCCCATTACAAACTGCTGAGACTATTCATTGTGCTCTAGGCTGGCAGTTATATAGGCCACTCGGTAGTATTTGCTGAAAGGATGCTTGACTGCCTAATCAGGAGTCAGCTGGAACAAAAGCTCAATGCCCTCTTTAATCAAAAACAGCTGACAGAGCCTGTTAGAACTGCTAGAGCTTGATAGAAATCACTGTCTCCTGTAGGTAGGAAAATGCAAATTTAAGGAGGACTTAAGCCTTTTAGATGTACACAAGCCCATGGGACCAGGTGGGATGCATACAAGGATGCTGAAGGAGCTGACTGATGCCATTAAAGGCAGCTCTCTATCATCCTCAAAAGGTCACAGCAACTGGGGGAAGCTCATGATGACTGGAAAAAAAAGTCATATTGCACCCATCTTCAAGGACAAAAAGGAGGATACCAGGAACTGCAGGCAAGCCAGCCTCACCTCAGTCCCCAGAAAGGTTATGAAATAAATCCTCCTGGAAGCTATTTGTAAATACATGAAGGACAAGAAGGTGATTGGGAGCAGCCAACAGGGATTTACCAAGGCAAATCATGCCTGACCGAACTCATTGCTTTCTATAACAATGTGACTGGCACTGTGGACAAGGGGAGGCAGTGGATGTTGTATACCTTAGCTGAAGAAAGAACTTTGACACAGTCTCCCATACTCTCCTTATCACCAAGTTGTTGAGATATGGGCTAGATAAGTGAACGATAAGATGGGTGGAAAATCGCCTAGACTGCTGGGCTCAAGGACTTGTGGTCTGTGGTGCAAACTCCAGCAGAGGAGCACCAAGATGGTCAGGGGGCTGAGAGAACATGACATATGAGGAGAGGCTGAGAGAACTAGGCCTGTTCAGCTTGGAAAAGAGAAGGTTCAGGAGATACTTTTTTTTGCTCTCTACAACTACCTGATGGGAGGATACAGAGAAGATAGAGCCAGACGCTGCTCAGAGGTGCACAGCAATAGGACAGGAGGCAATGTACGCAAGTTGTAATATGGGAAGATCTGATTAGATATGAGGAAAATACTTTTTTTTCCATGAGGGTGGTCAAATACAGGAACAGGTTGCCCAGAAAGGGTGTGGAACACAACTCAATGGGACAAGTCCCTGAGCAACCTGATCTGATTAGACCCGCTTCGAGCAGAGGGTTGGACTAGATCACCTCTGGAGGTCCCTTACAACCTAGATTTTTCTATGGTAAATTATCAACCATACTAAAATATAGTTTATTGGTGGGTGGATGAAATAGCACAAGTTATGCTGTGTCAGCCAGCTCCTCCTTCCATCTCCTTTTAAGGTACTACCTACAAATGAAATTGTTAGCAGTTATATTGGGAAAAACATACAGGCATCATCTCCTGTATGAAGACAACTTTTCTGGGCTGTTTATCTGGTCAGTGTTTTTATTTTTGTTTTGTTCTGTCCCCTTATAGCAGCCTTCCGGTATTCAAAGGGGGCCTACAGGAGACCTGGGGAGGTACCCTTTATCAGGGAGTACAGTGATAGAATCATAGAATCATTAAGTTGGAAAAGACCTTTGAGAACATCAACTCCAACTGTACCTGCCTACTACTAAATCATGTCCCCAAGCACCTCATCTACCCAACTTTTAAACACCTCCAGGGAAGGTGACTCAACCACCTCCCTGGGCAGCCTGTTCCAGTGCTTGATAATCCTTTCAGTGAAGAAACTTTTCCTACTGTCCAATCTAAACTTCCCCTGACGCAGCTTAAGGCCATTCCCTCTTGTCCTATCACTTATCACTTGGGAGAAGAGACCAACACCCACCTCTCTGCAACCTCCTTTTAGAGAGTTGTAGAGAGCAATGAGGTCTCCCCTCAGCCTCCTCTTCTCCAGGCTAAACAACCCCAGCTCTCTCAGCCGCTCCTCGTAAGACTTGTTCTCCAGCCCCTTCACCAGCTTCGTTGCTCTTCTCTGGACACACTCCAGGACCTCAACTTCTTTCTTATAGTGAGAGGCCCAAAAGTGAACACAGGATTCAAGGTGCGGCCTCACCAGTGTCGAGTATAGGGGCACAATCACTTCCCTGGTCCTGCTGGCCACACCATTTCTGATACAACCCAAGATGCTATTGGCCTTCTTGGCCACCTGGGCACACTGCTGCCTCATGTTCAGCCAGCTGTTGACCAACACTCCCATGTCCTTCTCCGCCAGGTAGCTTTCCAGCCACTCTTCCCCAGGCCTGTAGCTCTGCACGGGGTTGTTGTGTCCCGAGTTAAGGACTCGGCACTTGGCCTTGTTAAATCTCATCCCATTGGCCTCAGCCATTCCAGCCAGCCTGTTCAGATCCCTCTGTAGAGCCTCCCTACCCTCCAGCAGGTCGACACTTCCTCCCAGTTTAGTCTCGTCCGCAAACTTGCTAAGGGTGCACTCGATCACCTCACCCAGGTTGTTGATAAAGATATTGAATAGGACTAGACGAGGGGCGATGGTTTTAAGCTGGAAGAGGGGAGATTTAGATTGGATATTAGGAAGAAATTTTTTACTTGTGAGGGTGGTGAGGCACTGGAAGAGGTTGCCCAGAGGAAGTCATGGATGCCCCATCCTTGGAGGTGTTCAAGACCAGGTTGGATGAGGCTACGAGCAGCCTGGTCTAGTGGGAGGTGTTCCTGCCCATGGCAGGGGGGTCGGAACTAGATAATCTTTAAGGTCCCTTCCAACCCAAACCATTCTATAATTAAAGTTCTTTTTCCCAGACAACCATACATTTTGGATCTTTGTTAGTTTTTTATTTCTGCCACCATACTTTCTTCTTTCCGCCCACTGGTTCTTGGCTCTTGCCTTTCCAGTCACTTCCACCAGCTCTTTATCTAAGACCAGAATCCTTTCCTGCTTACTGGATCACAGTCCCAGTCATCTTAACCAGCCAACTCATGTTTTCTTTTCCTGCTCACTGACTAGCCCTAGTTGCTGTTTTCATGTGTAAATGATCTCTTGGGAGGGCTTGAGGGTTGTCTTAGAATCCAGCTAGCATATGACCATAAAAGGAGAATGAAAGAATATCCATGTTAATAGTCATAGAACATTTTCCATTCCCACCACAGGCTTAGTACTTGCTCCTTTCTCTGAATAGGGCAGCTTCCTTCAGCCATATATCCTAGGCCCTTGTATACGGAATAGAATAGACTCTTTGTTCATAGATTAGATACTAGAACCTAAGAACTTAACTAGATTTTAATTTTGCACATGGGAGAAAGGAATTTCATGACAGAAAAGCATGTTCATTGAAGCAAGAAAAGCACAGGAAACAGAAGAGTCTGAGAGAGAAACAAAAGTACATAATCTCATTCCTCTCCCTCTCTTCCTTTGGAAAAAAAATTCAATATGGAAGTCATTGCACTAAACATGGTAAAAAAATTACATAATTGGTTTCTGCAAGTAATGACTGCAGCTGCCTCAGCAACTTAGGAACTTTCCAGTAGAATTTCAACTAGAAGTATAGGAGGCCCACATGAAGACTTCTTTACTACACAAATGATCATATCATGACAATTTAAGATAATCCTTCCTATCAACATAACTTAAAACTTGTCCATAAACTTAAGTTTTTTCCCCAAACAACAAGATGCTGCATATATAACTTCCCACTATGTCCAACTGTAACAATTACCTGAATTCATTTTAGATTAATTCAAGTGATGTAAATTCAACTTGTTTTCACCCAAATAATGATTTAAAATGTCAAAAAATAAAGGTTTTGTTCAAAAATTTCCTTTGCTACTTAAAATACAGTAGCCCATATGATGTCATTAAAAGAATGTGCATTTAACTTCATATCTTAGCAAGCATTCTAAGTTTGATCAATAACCAACTCACATAGTTCCATTTGTGTAGACTGTGTCACTTCCCTCCACATACTGAACCTGGGCTGGGTAGACATGCTGTACCTGTTGCACAGTCTGTACTTGCTGTACCTGTAAACAAGAACACCAGAAATATAGGGTAGTTAACCTTATAAAAAGAATGACTAGTGCTTCAGTGCATCTAATGGTTTCTAAACAACATTCTCAGTCATGGGACATCCCTGTTCTCACAATTATTAAATAACACACAATGTAATATTGTGATGCAAGTCTGTAATATGCTAAGTGGAGTCCTAACATTGGAAATGCATGCCCTTGAGAATATGCCAAAGACAGAACTATCTGGAAAGCACAAGAACTGTATGCTTCCCACCAAGCTTAGGAACTATATTTAGTAAGGAAGAAAACTTCATTTGGTTATCTATATGCTGCTTTTCTGGATTTTTTTACTCCAATTTAACTCTACACAATACAAGCCTCTAAATCACAATTTACATGTGCTGTTAACAGGCAACCTTTAATCTGTCAGAGTAGGTCCTAAAAAATTCACTGTAATCCTAGAAGAGTCTGATTCTCATGCATGCGATGCATCATCTACACGAGCTCTTTAAGAACACTTTATTGAGAAGACCTTCATCATCCTCACTACGTTCTGTAAGATTCCTACTCCTCATTTTCCACCATTAACTCATATACTTCAAAATGAGATTCTAAACTTCATTGTTAACCTAATATACTGGGTTTGTCTGGGATAGAGTTAAATTTCTTCATAGTAGCCCCTTTGGGGCTATGTTTTGTATTTGTGCTGGAAACGGTGCTGATAACACAGGGATGTTTTAGTTACTGCTGAGCAGTGCTGACACAGAGTCAAGGCCTTCTCTACTACTCATATCGCCCTGCCAGCAAGTAGTCTGGGGGTGCACAAGGATTTGGGAGGGGACACAGTGGGGAAATCTGACCTCAACTGACCAAAGGGATATGCCGTACCATATGACATCATGCTCAGCAACAAAACTAGGGGCAAGGTTGGCGGTGGGGGTGGGGGGCGCGCTGCTGCTCTGGGACTGGGCTAGGCATCGGTCAGCTGGTGGCGAGCGATTGCTTTCATTTGCATCACTTGTCTTCCTTGAGGTTTATCATAGAATCACAGAATAACGAGGTTGGAAGTGACCCACCGGATCATCGAGTCCAACCATTCCTATCAAATACTAAACCACGCCCCTTAGCACCTCATCCACCTGTGCCTTAAACACCTCCAGGGAAGGTGACTCAACCACCTCCCGGGAAGGTGACTCAACCACCTCCCTAGGCAGCCTGTTCCAGTGCCCAATGACCCTTTCCGTGAAATATAATTATCTTTGTTATTTTTTTTTCTCTTTTCCTTACAATTTATTATTTTTTATTACTACTAGTTTTAATTATTAAACTATTTTTATGTCAACCCATGAGTTTTTTCACCCTTACCCTTCCAATTCTCTTCCCCCATCCTGCTGAGGGGGAGGGAGGGAGTGGCTGTGTGGGGCTTAGTTGCTGGCTGGGGTTAAACCACAACGTCTAAGAAAAAAATTATATAAAAACCTTAATTCAGAAAAAAAAACCCCAAAACACGTTACTTTGAATAAGACTGTTCAAAGATGAGAGAAAACCAGATGTTTCTGTCAGTCATCAGTAATGAGATGCACCCTTTTTGATGGTTAAATAGAAAAATCAGCAGTTTGCTGGTTTCCCATGTGAACCTTTACATAAATGGACATTGGCCTGCTATCCCTTAACAGCGTTCCTGAACTATAATTTCCCAAATTCAAAAACCACATCTCTCATCATTAGAGGAAGATAAAACTATGTACAGAATTTTGATTTTAGATAAAAGTGTTCGCATTAAAAGAACTAAGAAGGTTAAGAGAAAAATAACAGGGTAAAATAAGTAAGGATTTATGAACCCCACTTAAAATAAAACAATATGATCAAGTGCAGTGCCTTAAAAAAAAAAAAAAAAGAAAAAAAGAGTTGGATATGCAAGGCTTTCTGTTCTCAGAAAAAAATGTCATCTTAATACATTAATTCGTCTAAAAGACTTTTGGAAAGTAGTGCAAACTGTAATGTTGATATTTAGATAAATAACCAAAATAAGTTCATGACTGTTTTTCATATGTTAAATCTGATTTTACATTAAGCTCCAATTTTGATTAGCAAAAGTGTGTACATTCAGTTTAATGACACAATTATTTCTGAATGCTATGGTCATAGTCTATGCCGAATAGGAAGTTTTGTTTTGTGTAACTTTTGATGCATGGATACACTTTCTAAAATTGATTAAACACTTGTTTTTAATGTCTCTCTTCAAATTCTTCTGTATTGCATGACATAAACCATAAGGTCAGTGAGATGAAATTAAAAGCCTTACAAGCTTGCTACCTCATGCTCTAAGAGTGCATGCTAAACCAGGAATGGAAAATCCATGTAAGTTGAAAATCATATTTGAGGAAACATAAGACTAAGAAAAATTCTGCAGGATGTTAAATGGTATTTAATTATGCTACTCACTTTTAGGCCTTACTTTTGCTACTTTTTATTTGTACATGGATCAATTTCTCCCTTCACCATTCAAGGTGCCAAAAATGACAATTGCTGTGTTGCTTGAAAACACCTGTGAAACCACTGCCACTACACTAAGAAGGGAATATTAGATTTTCATTAAGGATTTTTTTTTAATTCATTTGGAGCAACATATCAGACTTTTATGAAAGCCATAGTTATATTGTCAGTGCGCAAAAAGATTTATTTAGACAGAAAGTAATTTAGTCATTAAAAATTATCCCACCCATAACTACAGGAAAGGATTTTTTAAAAATAACTTATTTCTTCTGAATTTTTCATCTTCACCTGAAGTAGTCTGCTCCTAAAGCATGTGCACATAAATTCAAATTTAATCAAACGTATAATATGTACATTTAATTGTTCAGAGCAAAACCACTCTTCATCGAGAGATTGTTTTCATGCCGGCTAGCCCTTTCACAGAGACACCTTGCTGTCTTTAATTTTATTTTTATTCTTCAATCTTTAGGTGCCTTAACCCAAGCCATTCGCAATTTTGCAAAAAGCCTTGAAGGTTGGCTTTCCAGTGCTATGAACAATATTCCACAGAGAATGATACAAACCAAGGTAAACAAAGTTTACTGCAGTTTTCTTCACTTTATGCAATTGTACATTAGATATCATTTAAGATCTAAAAGTAGCAGCATTTTAACTTTTATGCTAAATGTCATATTTAGGTTGAACATCAAACATGAAACCTGTGATTGGAAATAACTTTTTTTTGCCAAAAAACATTACTTGGAAAAACTGTATTTGTTCCATTATACGTTAATTACAATAACTTAGGCCTCATAAATTAATACAGCAATTTTAAAATTAAAGTAGACAAAACAAAAGACATGTTGATGAGTACAATGTTTTAAGATAAATGGATTTCTTCATAGGTTGCTGCTGTAAGTGCCTTTGCCCAGACTTTGAGAAGATACACATCTCTCAATCACCTGGCTCAGGCTGCTCGGGCTGTGCTTCAGAACACTTCTCAGATCAACCAGATGCTCAGTGATCTCAACCGTGTTGATTTTGCCAATGTACAGGTAAACTGTGGCTTTAAAAAACAGACTTTTAAAAGAATTGTGATTTCCCCCAAAATTTATTTTTATTGTTAGTTCTTATTATTTCATCAAGAAAGCAAAGTGGAACCATTTTACTGTTTTTTTTATATGCAGTGATTCAGTTGAAACTTTCCAGCTTACACTTTGACCACAAGGAAAATAAAACCTCAGAACCATTATCAATTTCTGTTTTCTCTGAAGGCTTCTTATCTTTCAGACTATGCATTCTGCCAATTTTTATTTAATGCAGATGAAAGTGTAGAGTACATGTGTTCTTATAATGAACGGCATGAACAATTCCTGAAGATGAAATCTTGGATAGTAGCATAGCTTCTGATCTTCCAGAAAAAAAATTGATCATACAGCACTATCTCTAGTACAGATTGTTTAATTTATTTTTATTTCAAAGACAATATCATTAGTATACTTTCTTTAACTGTATGTATTTACATTTCTAGCATTTCCTAAGTGACTGGTTAGAACTAGTTTCCAGTTATCATTAGAACATCAATTTATTGTTTTTCCTTAAAGTTTTCCCTTTTATCTCTTTCTTCTTGTTAGAAGAAACATCATCTTTTTTTTTCTCCTGTTGCTCAACTAACTGACATGCATCAGATTACTGGTAGTCATACATTTATTATCTTTCATGAACAAACTTTTTAACACATTTATCTTTGTAGAAGTTCACTAGCAACAGTTAAATTCTTTTTGCTTGTTGCAAAGACCTTTGAATAAATAAAATTTAACACAGATATTGTTATATCATAGAATAGTTTGGGTTGGAAGGGACCTTAAAGATCATCCAGTTCCAATCCCCCTGCCATAGGCAGGGACACCTCCCACCAGACCAGGCTGCCCAAGGCCCCATGCAACGTGATCTTGAACACCTCCAGGGATGGGGCATCTACAACTTCCCTGGGCAACCTGTTCCAGTACCTCACCACTCTCATAGCGAAGAAATTCTTCCTTATGTCTAGTCATATTGCATAATGGTGTGCAAACTACTTAGTATATCGTATGTGACCAAAAATATGGTATATTAAATTTTGTTCTGTGATAAGATACAGGGTCTATGAATGTTGATATGTTAACTTGGCATGTGATAGCTAGAGTTTAAGACTATAGTCTATATTAAATTGATATTGGTTTTCTTGAATTTCCTTTTAACAGAAGTGTCCTATTGGTCTTATTTAAACTTAAAAATACTGCTAATACTGTGAATTGCTTATTATTGTACACGGACTGTGTTTGTCCAGTTGTGTGCTATTTATATTGTTCTTTAAACAATGCACAATATACTGCTGCTGACTATGGATAAATGTAACAACCCTTTTTTGCCTATAAAACAAACCTTTTCTTAAATGAGGTGATTAAAAAAATGTAACAAAAATTGTATTTGGTCTTAAGTAAAATAGGAATAGGAACCATAGTACTTTGGTTTCTTGGTTCCTCTTTATTTCTTACTCTCTCAACTTCCACTTGACTGCCATTTTCACTCCTTGTTTCTGTAGTCCCAAGCCTGACAATTCCTGAAATTTTTACAGATGAATTATGAATGAGGGAAGTTGAAAATTCTTTCATGAAAATTAATATGGAACATTGCAATGTATTTGTAGGTTTTCCATTGTATTTCTGTGTGTGTATGTGCTTTATTTTTTGCCCATTTTTGTACTTACTCTCATTTTCTTTCAACATAATTGAAAGAGACATAAAAATAAAAATACTCATTAGTTTGCCCAATAAGGGTATTTAATCCTTTTCATTTAATTGTTCAGTCTTTAAGAATAATTTACATTTTTTCTGTTTGGCTTTCATGTTTGCCATGTATTGTAACAGGAACAGGCTTCCTGGGTGTGTCAATGTGATGACAGTATGGTTCAAAGACTAGAAACGGATTTCAAGATGACTCTTCAGCAGCAGAGCACTCTGGAACAGTGGGCTACCTGGCTTGATAATGTAATGATGCAAGCATTGAAACCATATGAAGGAAGACCCAGCTTTCCTAAAGCAGCACGGCAATTTCTTTTAAAATGGTCTTTCTACAGGTAGTTCTTAATAGTCTTCTAAATTATGTCAATTATTTTATTATTTACTGAACTGTATGCTGCAGTAATTTTGACAAAATTAGTATCAGACAATAGTTCCCAAGAGATAAAGACCCCTCCACCCCCTGAAAGTGTTGTTAATATCAAACACGGGAATATGTGCAACTCAGCAGTGGATGAAATTATGTTTGTATATTATTTTAAAAGCCCTGTGCAAGTTTAATGAATGTGGTTAGAATTTTGATATGGAATCATGCTGTGAAACATTTTGGATTGAATAGCTATACAATTTTAAAGCAAATGTTCTTAATACTATTTATTAAAATACCATGGCTTTTATTTTTATTATGTAGGGAAAACAAAATATTTCTTTATGTGTAAGAACATCAAGACAAATATTCCATGTCATCTGCTACCGTATTAGCTATCATAGTAAAGCTAGGTTTTATCCAAAATGGTACACTGTAGCATCTACTTTCTGAGGGTATCATATGAATGCTTTCATCCCCAATCTGCATTTTCCTATTATAAGGTATACACAAGCTTAATTGAATTTTAAAAGTTTAAAAAACATACCAATTAAAACCTTTGAACTAGCAACATAAGCACAACAGACGATATTTTGATGGACTACTTCATTTAAAATTGAATAATCTTAATATAATTTTATTATTTTAAATTGTAACAAAGAGCTTACTTCTACTAGGTAATTTTTTACATGAGTTCACATATTGGTAGTTGTGCATATAGGAAAACAAAACTATTCTGGTCTTTTTGAAAATTTAGCTTCTAGTTGTGAAATGTGGTCTCCAACCATGCTTTCAGAAAAAGAGGAGAGGCAAATAACTGCCTTTCCCAGACATTTCTTTCTGAAGACACCATATATCAACTGTTTGTGGATAGCATTACTTTAAAAAATATTAGTCATGAAGTGCATGTTCCATATGAATAAATTATTAAAGAACTGCGTTATTTATTTCATAATTTTTTTTCCTCATATTTAAATAGCTCAATGGTGATTCGAGATTTAACCTTACGCAGTGCTGCTAGCTTTGGCTCTTTTCATCTGATCCGCTTGCTTTATGATGAGTACATGTTTTACTTAGTAGAACATCGTGTTGCTCAGGCAACAGGAGAGACGCCTATCGCAATTATGGGAGAGGTAAGATAATATGCAAGACAATGGATTGGTGGATTTAGTGACCAATTTAGATATGCATCTACAATTTTTTTTAACCTTTACATGGAGCTATGGGACATTCTGTAATATAACTGTTGCAGACTGAGTTGCAATTACATTGGCATCTTCAAATTTGGGTTATATACCTTAATCCATGTTCCTTGGATGATTGTTTTTCAGAGCACTGAAAAAAAAAAAAGCAGATCAACCTACTAGGTAGAAACCTTTTTTGAGTTCCAGAATAATAAATTATATTAAAGTAACAGAGGAACAGAATAATAGGAAAATTGCTTTCAGGGATCTATTTACATATATGTGCACATACTTAAAATTCCAACGCAAATATTTACACAAATGAATAGTCCCATTGAATCCAGAAGAGTGGCTCATGTGCAGAAGTTAGTTTTACTTCAGTGGTACTGTTCATGTGTATAGATTGTACGTGGCAAGGCTTAGTGGGGGGGATTACAGGGCGGGGGGGCTGTAGGGGTAGCCTTTGTGAGAAGAGGTAAGGGACTGCCCTGTGCTGGGAAAAGCCAGTTCTAGACAGCTTGGCAATGGACCCACCACAGGCCGAAGCTGAGCCAATCACCAAAATTTTGTATGACTCTGTGAAAACATATTTAAGAAAGGTCAGAAAAGACCAGACAGGCAAGGAGGAGGGAATAAAAGAGAATGAGAAACAGCAGAGGGAACATCTAAGTCAGCAGTAGGAAATACTCCATGGCAGAGCAGATATTCCCTGCAGTCTGTGGAGAACCTCGAGAGCAGAGGGATATTCCCAAAGGAACTGCAATCTGTGGAGAATCCATGTGGGAACAGAGGAAAAGTGTGAGAAGGAAGGAATGGCAGTGAAAAAATGCTATGTACTGACCAAAAGGCCCCCTGTACCACCCATTGCCTCACTGAAGGGATTGCGTGTAACTTGTGACAGTAACAAAGAGGGAAGAGAGGTGCCTGGAGTGAAATTGAGCCTGGGAAAGGGGGAAGAAAGCTATTTTCCTTAAGTGTTTAAATGTTTTGTTCTTTTTTGGCTGTTAACCAGGACCCAACCAACGACAAAAACATGCATGAAATGATAGTGGCACAGAAGTACTTGTAGAATTGGAAAATGGCATATTTTCATGCCTATATTTCCATGTATTTTGTTTAAAATAAACAGAGCAAAAGTCTCAATTCAGAACCACTGTCTTATATGTGCCCATGGCATTTGCAAACTGAAGTTTACCTCAGATCTTTTTTTTTCAGTAACTCACCTAGCTGTTTATTTTGTGTGAGTTGCTTAAGAACTTAGATTATCCTAGGAGTTATCATCAAGGAACTGTACTTTTAAAGTGCTAGAAAATGGATAGATATTGACATAGGATAGATAGTTCACCAGACTGAAGCTTAATGTGTTTATACTTGACGATCACTATATCATGTTTTATGTTACTATTAAGTTGTAAGACACCTTGCATGACTTGGTATATCATTCTTCCCTCAGGATATATTAAATAGTGTCATTAAATATTATAAAAAATATAATTTTTCATAAAGATGGAGAGTCAGCATAATTTGTAGTTTGATTGATATGACCTGTTTTAGAAAAAATAAATGGCTATTTCTAATTAGATATTTTATTAAACTCTGCCATTAGCAAAGTATTGAAAAAGTGTAGCATTGCTACATTCTTTTCTTGACAGATATGGTATATGCTAAACATGATGGTTTTGGTGTACTGTGGAATTTCATATAATATTTTGGTAAACATAATATGGATATGATCTTAGAGAGAAAACATGTAATCTAAAGCTTTTAGAGGTGAGAGGGGAACAGGGAAGATGATGTAAATATGCTTGACTTCTTGTATTTCTCTGCATTTACTGGCTATGATTGAAATAAAATGGGAAAGACTAAGGCTAGTTTGACAAACACTTAAAGCCAGTATAAATGGGCTTTTCAGCTGAGAAAAACAGTGTCTCCTCCTCTCCCAATCCCTTAGCTTTGGACACTGATGCTGGCACAAGTACTCAGGCAGTCCTGTGGTTAACTGGAACAGAGAATTCATCCTGTGCAAAATAATCCCATTAAAATTGTGAGGGTTTTTTTTCTTGTGTCAGTTCTGTCATGGTTCTTTGCATGGCCATGGGAACCTAGAAAGATAGAGCTGCTGCTGCTTATGCTGGTTTAGTGTTCACTGAAGTTTTATTTTTGTGTATTTCTGAAAAGGACTGAATCAGATATGGTTAGAAATATATTTATCTAAATATTGTACTCCTTTCATTTGAGTCTCACTCATCAAATTATGCTCTACTGCTTCTCATTTAAAAGAAGGACAAGGAAAGGGAAGAAGGAAGATTGCATTTTTTACTTGTGAACAACTTATCGCTTTGCTCTTTGTATAAGTAAACTAGTTAGCAGAACACACGGTAATAACCATAATTCCTATTTTCAGCGGTGCCATTTATTTACCTTACATATAGTTTTGCTGCACTATAACTGGCTTTAGTGACACGCCTTCTCAAGGGAACTTTTAAAAGAGCTTTTGATTAAAATATTGTAGTTTAAAAATGGACACCAGTCATATTTTCTGGCATTCTACATCAGAAATATCTCACTCAAAGCAACAGAGGCCTTGACATAAGTCACCCTAAAGAAGCAAAAACATATACTTAAGTTTATATTCCATTGTTTCAATTGCTGAGGATTTTTTATTTTAATGTTAATTTACTTAATACGACATGAATATGATGGAATGGAAAATGAATTAGTGGAAGTGACTGCAGTCACATGCATACACTTTCATACTAGCCACAAGCCTTTGGAGCATAGTACTGGCTTCATCATAGATAGGTCATATTTTTGTAGGACTGCGTCCACACTTTTTATTGTTTATTTTGCAGTTTGGTGATTTAAATGCTATATCCCCTGGAAATATGGATAAAGGTAAGCAGTCAAATCTCTCAAATGTATAATTTTATATAGAATTAATGTATCTCTTGGAGCAAAACAACTTATTTTTTAAAATATAGTAAAACAGACTCTAAAGCTGTATCATAATTACGCATATATTACTATTATATGGGCATAATCTATAGTATATAATAATGACTAGAATGCCCTAGATTCTTCATAGGATTTTTTAAGATGTTTATTATTTATACAAGAAATTTTCAAAATTTCACACGGATTTTTGCTGTGTATCCTGATGAGAGAGTTGAAGGGGATGGACAGTTGGAAAAAAGAAGATATGATGAGCATGTACATGTACCTACATTTGTAGTGAATGATGGATTTGATAACTGTAGATGGCAACATTGGGTCCAAGCACTTGCCAAATAACTTTTTGATTGTTACTGAAGGATATAGTAAGAAATGAGTTTATGTCCTCTTTGTACATTCAAGGCTTAATTTGTTCTCCGTTCTTGCACTGATTGTATGATTTGGAGCAAGTCAACCTCTCTTCTGTTCAGTTTCCTTATAAGTAATATGAGATAACATTAGAGAGATTTCATTACCCTATTTATCTGTAGTATTTATTGACTTTTCCCAATAAAAAATATTAAGCTTTCAATTTCTACTTTATCAGGTTGCTACATTTCCCTGTGTTTTCACATTTCACGTTATTTGCAAAATAAAAGACCTTGTATTTAGATTTTTTTCCCTTTGTGCTATTTTTTCTTGGTTGTTTTTCTGTGCAGATGAGGGCAGTGAAGTTGAAAGCGAAATAGAAGAGTTGGATGAAAATGGAGAGCCACAAGCCAAGAGGGAGAAAACAGAACTAAACCAGGCATTTCAGGTGGGCTGCATGCAGCAGCCAGTGCTTGAGAGTGGAGTAGAGCAGAGCCTCCTGAACCCACTTCATAATGAGCACAGTGTTACAAATACTCAGACTATCAGACAATGCAGTGCTACTGGAAATACATATACTGCAGTCTAATATTGAAGCATCCTCCCAACTACGTTAGCCCTGTTGATGCTGGACTTAACTTGGGGAGGAGGGGAAAACAGGTCTGAAAGTTAACTTATCAAACTTTTAGCTGTGATGAACATTACCTTTTATTGGAGTTGTGAAATGAAATGGGTGTATGCATTTTGCCAGATGTTTAAAAAAAAATCGTAAGTGAAATCATTTTACATTGGTTGCTCAATATTATGAGTTTTCCTAGTTTCAAGTGTCTAGAAAAATTTTTGCCAAGCTTTTAATGTTAATGCTTTTTTCCTCTTAGAATAACTTTTTTTTCATAGTTTAAAAATATTTTAATGTTATTTGTCATAATGATTTCATATGCATAGGTTTATAATTAGATGCACTTCTGTGAAATATTAAAAGAAATGCTTTCTTTGACTTATACTGGAGGTATGCTCATTTGACAGCATATGCATCAAATTTGTTGTAAAAGGTGCTTTTCATTGAGCAGAACTAGAAGACTATTTTGATGAAATTGTGAGCATTCGGGGTATTTTTATCATAATGTTGGAAGGATGGGAAGATTACTGTTTCTGTAAGGAAGAAGTGGTTTTGTTTCATTTACAAATGTATAATGAGTGAATTGTAAAAATGTGGTAATGTGTACACTTGTAGGCATAACTAATTATCTGATCACCACGAAAACAATATAAGCTTCCTTTAAAATTAACAGCTCCAGATTTTATTTGCATGCCAGTTCCTCTGGTTTTGGAGACTACTGATTATATATTTGAGATCACTACACAGATACTTTTGGTTGTTGAGTGGTACTGTAGCAGAGAGAAACTGAACAGGAAAAGAAGTGACTTGATTTTTTTAAGTGTATGTGTTACTTATGCTGAACTGGTCATACAGGAAAACATTCCTTTTGGATTACTTTCTTCTGTTCCAAGTCTTTTCCTACTACTAGTTCAATCTGCTGCTTTCATAAATGATAATTTATAGAATGCAAGGAATGTAGCAACCTGCATAATTTTCTTTTCAAAATATATTTCCTGATTATTAAAGTGAATTTAAACTTTTACAAAAATTTAATAAGGTAGTGTAACTGGCACACCTCACTTGTACTTATTCCCCATTGCATTGAATTCGAATAGGTAGCTAGATGGACCATTGCCATTTAAGAATGTACATCAGGGATCATTGTACCTCGGCTACTACATGGTGCCTTAAACAGAACTGAAGCTAAGATTCAGTACTTTTTGTTATTCTTAATAACTCTTATAAATTATTCAACAAGGTGTGCCTGTCACTTTCAAATTTCCTAGGTATTAAGGGCAAATTACATAGTCTTCAAAGAAATAAAAGGGAGGGTTATTATTAAGTGATTTTAATATCCCTTTTAAAATTGATAATAAAAATATTTTTCTTGTTTCAAACTGAATTTCGCTTTATTACAAATAAAATTTACTTGGGAACTTGAAAAGCAAAACTAGCTTTAATATCAACTTAAATGCTGTTAACAAAGTAAATGGACCCTTGTCATAAGCATGAATATATTTTTAAACCCTTGTCAGATTTTAATCTTAAAAACTCAGAATAAATAAATGAGCAGGTACATAATGCAGCACATATTTTCAATTTGTATTTGTGGTAGGGTGTCAGCCTGATGCTATGTTTTAATGATTACGTCTTTGAGTGATAGTTTATACAGTCCATATTAATTGACATTAAGCATCTCTGATTTTGTCTGATTATTTTAAGCATTTTCATTATTTTTAAAGCAGACACATGGATTTGCTAAGCTAAAATAGTGAAAATAAATAAATAAAAGCAAAAAAGCAAAGGAGATAATGAAAAACATAATTTTGTAGAAAGGACTGTATGAAAAATTTAGGGAGTCCCTTATTTTATCTAGTGTGACTGTGGATTGATTTTTTTTTTTTAAGTCATATATACCAAATGGGTGAACAGCACGTGAAATGAACAGAGTATTTTTAGCAAAGAAATTTGTTGCTAGAGTTTTCATATGCTCCAAGGACAGTTACAGATCAACTAAGATGCCCGAACATTTTCTGATGTACAAAGTTATTTGTAAACTGCTTAGTAGAAATTGGAGGCCAATTCATCCTGCTCTATTCTATGTAAGCACAATTCCTACTGATGTCAGTAGATGTTTTTTGTCTTGGCAAAAACTGCAAATGAAGCATATGTTTGTTTATCTCTAAATTCACCTGTGTACTGAATCCTCATCAATTTTGTTCTCCCAAATACCACTACATCCTGTTTTTTCCTTTAGAAATCAGCACCCTTCACCAAAATTCCTAAAAACTAACCCCGTGATAAATATTTACTCCCTTTTATTTTCCATTATAAGATTTGAACAAGTAAAATAAAATGAACAGTGCAAAAAGAAAACAAAATATATGCATAAAAAGATAGAATAAGTATCATGGATTCTAACAATAGTTATCAAAATCAATTGGGACTACCTCTGATTCAGATAACAGAACGGAGATATGCTTATCAACAGATTAATCTTTCAAATTTTTGAGTAACATTTTCCCAACTTTAACAAACATTTAAAATAATTAAGTTGCTGTAAGCTGCTGTGTATACATACAGGTTTGAGATTTTTGTTCTTTGCTTTTAAATTTACTGTAATTTTGATCAAACATAAACAAATGAAACAATTACACACTTGATGTTAATAGATGGATACTGTAAATGATTTAAGAACAGAGATATGGATACTTCAGTCCAAATTATACAGTGTGTAGCATGTGGCTGAATTGCTACTCTGAAGCCTGCTTAACTCTTTTAGAGCTCTAAAGAGCTGTAGCAAGCATCCACTGGGTAGACCATCCACTGGGTAGACATTTTAAGATAAGGGCTCATATGATTTCTGGATTTTACCCAATCTTGATGTGAATTTCAAAATAATTATTTTAGAGACACTTCCACAATTAGCACAAATAACCTAGTGAACACTGTGGTGGAATGGATATTGCTGAATTACTTTTTCAAAACACGGGGCCCAATTTTCACAAGTTTTATATTTATGAAAAAGTTGTTGGCACATTTCCATATTTCTCATTGTAAATCAGGGGTTTTTTTACATCTCTCTTTTTAGTTATCTATTTCTGTGTTTTATTATTGTACTGTAGCATACTTTGTGCACTTTTTTTAAAATGTTCCATTAAAAGAATTGGAGAATAATCTTTAAATTGTTTACTTACAAAATGATGATGTAAAGCATTTCTGCCTTTAATTCACAAATGTGTAAAATAATGTGCTGGTATACTGTCACTGAGGAATGTATAGGTCTATAAAGCATTTTAATTTAAACTAAAGGATTTTTAAATGTCTGAAACACTGCTTCTGTTCAAAATATTTTCCACAGGGGATCTGACCTGATATATTTGTGTTTCTCACCAAATTATATCAACATTGTTTAGAAAAACATTTATATTAGTTAAAGCTACATTGCAATCTAACTTAATTTATAGAGTGGTTTTACAAAAGAAAATAAACTTTTATACTCATGAAAAAAATTGGTGAAAAATTAACTTTTTTAATAATGTAAGTATTTTTGGTACTTCATGTGACAGTGATTCCAGATTTTAAAACATTCATTTGAGAGATCAGTATAAATTTCTGAAAATTGCATCCTTGTCTCCATAGAACAGGAAAATTATCATGTCTGTGGTTTAAAAACAGATCAATGACTGGTATTATAGTATCTTTGCTACTTTGGTGATAAAAGGGAAAAAACCCATGAATAGAAGCATAAATGCAAAGTGCTTAGTTTTAGCCTTATAAAATTAATTTAATACAATGCCTTGCATTAACCCTTTGAGCATTGTAAGGATACACTTTTTAGGTAATTTAATTAGACCACTGGAAATATTCTATACATTTAAGTAGCTGATTGTCTTCTTGATTTTTTTTTAATTTCTAAATTAAATACTTGCATACTAGACAGAAATGGTTTTGTTACAGAAGGCTCAATAGATTTAAGTTAAATTATTCACTGCTATCAATGTGCTATCTGGTGCAAAACACTACTTCTGCTACTTTGTTTTCATAATTGCATCAATATCTGGAGAAATCAAATATTTGACTCTACAGACAAGTTGTTTACTTTAAGATTACTTTACAAAACGGAGGTTTAGGAAAAAAATATTTGTAATATTTTGAAAATCTCTTTAGGGTAATATTAAAATACTTTAATAATATGAATTTAAATCTTTAAATATAAACACAAAACTGCTTAGTTAACGAGAGAGTAAATTTTGCGGAACCCTTGGTATGTTTGCAGTCAAATTTTCTGTAGTCTATCTGATAAATTGACAAAAAGGAATCTGTTGTATTCATATTACTTTTGGCATTCATTCACTGTGATGTGAACTAATGGAAAGACAGAGGTACTAGATTCAACTTCCTCTGCAGGGATGCGGTTTGGATGACTTATTGAATGTCAGAATTTACAAAGTAAAAAAAAACATCTAGCAATTGCACCTGCCTTCTGCTGTGTCAAAAAAGTCCTTTGTTCTTACAAGTAGTACTCACCAGAACAAGGGAACAAGTTCAGAAGCAAGTAGAGCGTTATTGAAAATTATGGATAGAAATACGATGTTACTGTGCTTGTTTTTTTGGTTTGTTTTTTTTTCTACTGGTTCCTTGTAGTAGCAATCATCAACACTAGGTGCAGATTTAAATTCACTAGATTCAAATCTACCTGAGTGAAAAAAAGTCTCGATTACATTGTTTAGTGAAATTACATCAATAGTATAGTGCAAGTAACTTGTAAAGAATTTTAGTCGATTGATGCAAATACATGTATAAGTAAAATGCAATACTCAAAGGGTTTCAATTTAACAATATTTTATTCCTAATTAATTGTAAATGCTTCCCAGTTTGCATGCCTTGAACACTGCTGCTAGTGATTTTATATGCCAGCAGACCCAAGTTTAATTTATCCGTTTTACTTAAGAAATAGTAAAAGCCACTTACAAAGTGACTGCCTAGTTTTCGTTTGAGGAAAATATGTCTCAGTTTGATAATTTAAACTCTCTTGGTTTATTCTGTTTTTTTTTTCTTTTAAAAAAAGAAACCCAGCAATTAAAATGTTGGGACTGGAAGCCCTGAGTAATTAAACATTTGGTAAAAATTGTTATTGTAAATTGATCATAAAGGCTCAGAGTTATTGTAGAGAAGAGAGTCCATAACAAGACTATGAGCATCAAAATGACACAGGGAAATGCTCTAATTTTCTCAAAAGCTTCCCTAGTTGTGATGCAAATGTCTTGCAAGAACTTTCAGCACCAGGGAACTTGAAAATAATAAACATTTTAAAAGCATTAAGACTCTGGAGGGAAAAATTCACCTTAAATGGTGTTTACCAGGGACCTAATCCAGTATCTTTTGACTCACTGATATCAAGTTGCTTCATTTTATTTTCTTGTTTTTACACAAATAATGCTAAAGGGTTCCCAAATACATTATTAAAGTGATTGTTTTGTATTTAAACATTAAATATTGTATTAAAATAACTAAAAAACAGCAAATTACAATATAATTTTGTACCAAAGCAAGTTTTTCATCTTCACTGGAAATTTGGATTTACAGTAATAACCAATGAGGCTATTGAATAAACTTTGAGTGCCTTTCAAACACTTGGGAAATTTTGCCTCAGGTGGTAAACTGTAATTAGGTTAATTCTAGAGCTTGCCAATCAATAATTCTGTCATCACTCAGGGCTTTCTTACCTTCTAGGAAACTTACTTGGTTCCATTTATTTTCTACTGCATTTTTTTTAAAGTGCCATCATTTTAATTTCACTTAGTAAGTGGCAGATAACATTATTCAGTCCCACAGGCACAGAAACGTAATAACACTAGGAGAAACTGAACTTTTGTTTTCCTATTTACTGCATAGATTATGTAAATTTAAAAAGCAACTTTTTGTAGACTGTACATGTGACATAATGTAATGTTGTTTTGCAGGTTTTTAATTAGTTGAACACATTTTTTAATTATTTAAGGAAAACATCTTTATGGAATAATTTGATAGGGTTTTTTGTATAATGCATTTGATTTTGTAAATATGTATTTTCTGATGTGATTTTTCTTTTTTTTTGTGAGAAATGCTAAATCTTTTAGTATCTCATGTCCTCTCAAAATTGGAAGGAGCTAAGTAATAGTTTGTGGGCAATTTGTATTGTGTACTGTATAATAACTAGGAAACTTTTATAATTATAAAAATATATATTAACTTTTAGTGTGTTGTTTAAAAATAATGACTGGAACATACTAAAGATGGTAGGATTTTTTCTGAATATTTCAGAAATGAACTCAGGCTTGTTTTCTTGTGTTTTTCAAAATAAAAATGTGTATTGTCTTCTGAAATAAATAAATTTGTTTTCCTGTTACATACATTTGACATTTGAATTGTTTTGGGGTTTATATAATTAAATATTTTAAATTATGATACTGTTGATTCTGATAGAAAAATTATTTTGACTTCTTCCTTTTAAATAGACAGTTGATATTTATGTAGTGGTGTTAGGAGTAAAAAACCAACATTGACTGTTTCTCAGACTGCAAAAGAGATTACTATTTGAGCTGTCAACTTAATTAAATAATTGTTCATGCTTCCAACAACTGCAGAACATAATATCTTAATTTAAATATGAAGAATAATTTTCCATTCTAAATTTAGCTAACTAAAACGGGGTTGTTAGGAGCAAGAAGACTTTGGCATATGGATTTCATTGCTGTTAATGTATGACCCCCAAAGCCTATTACTGCAAGTTTTGATTTAGTAAAATTGTGAAAATATTTGCAGCATTAACTTATTTCAGTGTACTTAATCTGAATACAAAGAATAAAATCTCTATCGTATGAAGCCATGTCTCTCATGGATCTCTAATGTTCCTGCATTCTGTTACTTGGTGGGTCTTCCCTGATTAAAACAGCATTCTTTATTTTTAGATGAAAAACACGCTGTTTGGAACACACATTAAAGTGAGCTTGGAATACCAGGATCAAAATAGGTATTTCATACAAAGCTTAGAAAAAAAAGATAGGAAAGCTGCCTCCTAGAGCTTGAATTTATTTTCATAGAATCATAGAATAACCAGGTTGGAAGAGACCCACCGGATCATTGAGTCCAACCATTCCTATCAAACACTAAACCATGCCCCTTAGCATCTCATCCACCCGTGCCTTAAACACCTCCAGGGAAGGTGAATCAACCACCTCCCTGGGCAGCCTGTTCCAGTTCCCAATCACCCTTTCTGTGAAAAATTTTTTCCTAATGTTCAGCCTGAACCTCCCCTGGCAGAGCTTGAGGCCATTCCCTCTTGTCCTGTCCCCTGTCATTTGGGAGAAGAGGCCAGCATCCTCCTCTCCACAACTTCCTTTCAGGTAGTTGTAGAGAGCAATGAGGTCTCCCCTCAGCCTCCTCTTCTCCAGGCTAAACAACCCCAGCTCTCTCAGCCGTTCCTCATAAGGCCTGTTCTCCAGCCCCTTCACCAGCTTCGTTGCTCTTCTCTGGACTCGCTCCAGAGCCTCAACATCCTTCTTGTGGTGAGGGGCCCAGAAGTGAACACAGGATTCAAGGAGCGGTCTCACCAGTGCCGAGTACAGAGGGAGAATAACCTCCCTGGACCTGCTGGTCACCCCGTTTCTGATACAAGCCAAGATGCCATTGGCCTTCTTGGCCACCTGGGCACACTGCTGGCTCATGTTCAGTCAGCTGTCAACCAACACCCCCAGGTCCCTCTCCTCCAGGCAGCTTTCTAGCCAGACTTCTCCTAGTCTGTAGCACTGCATAGGGTTGTTGTGCCCCAAGTGCAGGACCCGGCATTTGGCCTTGTCCAACCTCATGCCATTGGACTCAGCCCAGCTGTCCAGCCTGTTCAGATCCCTTTGCAGAGCCTCCCTACCCTCCAGCAGATCGACACTTCCTTCCAGCTTAGTGTCGTCTGCAAACTCGCTAAGGGTGCACTCAATGCCTTCATCCAGGTCGTTCATAAAGATATTGAACAGGGCTGGACCCGGCACTGAGCCCTGGGGAACCCCACTTGTAACTGGCCTCCAGCCAGTTGTCCGGGAAGTTCAATTTATGAGCATTTTAATCCACAGCTGCCTATCTCATACAGTTTATTTCAACTAAGGTCCAAAAGCTTATTACAAATACAATACTGGCTCCTGCAATCAATCATAGCAGACACGTCTTTAAATCTCTATACCCTGATGACAAGCCAGATTTTTGTTTACAGAATCCTCCTAATTAGTTTGAAGACTGAAACTTCCTGTCCTGGTTGGTGCTTTGGTTGAGACTGAGCTGGTTTAGTTCCATGACACATCTGGCAGAGAAGGAGCTGCAAAAGACATCTTGTTTCATCCTGACAGTATTTAGTCATATTATTAGATTTTTTCAGCAATAGTGTTATCAGAAAGAATATTCAGGATTCAGCCTCTGTTATTGTTAATATTAATTAAAATAGCTAAATCATTTAAATAATTAATGGAAGTTTAGTTCAATATCCCCACAGCGCTGTAATATAGACCCTATAGTATATGATATGGCAGAAATTGTAGAAATTCAGGGAAATGCAAGGTATTGTAAGAATACAGCGGATTAGGATAGATTACACATCAAACTACCATTTTTATTACTTCTGCAAGGTGATTTTTCTGCAGTGCTGTTGTCAAGTAAGTTTGATTCTATATCAAGTTATTTTAAATTTATTTAATTTGCCTCACCTCAGGCAATCACTTCTAATGTGTAAAAAGTCATATAGCACACAACAATCTAAACTGTGCCAAAAGCCATCACAGATATAAAACCAATTATTCCACAAAGGAACCAAGGCAGTCAAACCTTTATCCATTTCTGACACTGTTAATGTTATGTGATATAGGGTTGCTATGCTGATGCTGTTATTCCAGATTTTATTCCAGATTTCACTAAATACCATTGTATGTATTCTTCCCCAATAACTGGATTAGCCTAACAGTATTAAAAAAGAAAACAACAACCAAAAAAAATCTTGACTAAAATGTGCTATTAACAGTTTATTCTGAACAATTTTATGAACAGAACTGCTTTCCCAAGGACATACTATGCACTCAAAATCTGGAGCTGTTTTCATTGCTGAAGTTTAGGGCATAGTCAGACGTAATTTCACAGATCTAGTTGGAGTGGTGTTTAAAGATGTTGTCCCAAGCTATTCTCTCTTTCCAGCTGGAAGGTGTGGGTCCCCACAGCAGGTGAGATGTCAGTACAGATGATCTGAGTACAACTAGCATATTTCTGAGACAAAACCCTTTCACTTACAGCATTCCATCAGCTCAGGAATAGCCTTGGTTTCTATAGGAATAAATATAAGCAATGGCCTTTCTGCATATCAATGCCCTGTGTTATCAGATCTAGAGAAAAAGACTTCCTGAAAAAACATTCAGTTAACTTTCAGAAAATGAAGTTACTTAGATGAGACTTGGCTAAAGTTAGAAATTGAGTCTAATTTAGCTCAAACCAGAATATTCCAGCCCTTATTCCATACCATTTACATAATTCTCTGGTCAATACTACTTATATCTTCAAATACATATATACACAGACACACATACAGATTGCTAATTCTCAGCTTCTCCTACACCTGTATCAGATATCTCAAACTTTGACATGCCCTCCAAAAGGTCCCCTCCTGGGATACTTTGCACATTGCAGCACAGGGGCCTAGGGGAGGATCAGCACACCTGATTTGAGACATTTTAAGTCATGCCACCATGCCAGATGGTACCAGGATTCTACATATACACCTCATGGCTCAAAAAAGTGTGCCTATTTCCCCTCATGGGTTGATATGCACATAGCCATTCTCTTCAATGATGAGTTGCATATAGCGAACAGAAGGAGAAAAGAGAGAATCATAAAATCATAGAATAGTTTGGGTTGGAAGGGACTTTTAAGATCATCTAGTTCTAACCCCCCTACCGTGAGCAGGGACACCTCCCACTAGATCAGGCTGCCCAAGGCCCCATCCAACCTGGCCTTGAACACCTCGAGGGATAGGGCATCTACAACTTCCCCGGGCAACCTGTTCCAGTGCCTCACCGCTCATCGTGAAGAAATTCCTCCTTATATCTAGTCTAAATCTGCACATCTCCAGTTTATATCCATTGCCCCTAGTCCTATCACTACAAGCCTTTGTGAACAGTCCTTCCCCAGCTTTCTTGTAGGCCCCCTTCAGGAACTGGAAGGTGGCTATGAGGTCTCCTCGGAGCCTTCTCTTCTCCAGGCTGAACAAGCCCAACTCTCTCAGCCTGTCCTCATAGGGAAGGTGCTCCAGCCCTCGGATCATCTTTGTAGCTCTCCTCTGGACCCGTTTCAACAATCCTTCTTATGTTGAGGATTCCAGAACTGGACACAGTACTCCAAATGAGGTCTCACAAGAGAGGGATAGAGGGGCAGAATCCCCTCCCTCGACCTGCTGGCCACACTTCTTTTGTATGCGGCCCAGGATACGGTTGGCCTTCTGGGCTGTGAGCGCACATTGCTGGCTCATGTCAAGCTTCTCATCAGTCAGCACCCCCAAGTCCTTCTCTGCAGGTTTGCTCTCGGTCACATCATCCTGTACTGAAACTGAAGATTGCCCTGACCCAGGTGTAGGACCTTGCACTTGTTGAACCTCATGAGGTTCTCACAGGCCCAGTTCTCCAGCTTGTCCATGTCCCTTTGGATGACATCCCATCCTTCTGGTATGGCAACTGCACCACTCAGCTTGGTGTCACCTGCAAACCTGCTGAGGGTGGACTCGATCTCAGTGTCAATATCATTGATGAAGATATTAAACAGCACTGGTCCCAGTATGGACCCCTGAGGGACACCACTTGTCACGGATCTCCTTCTGGACTTTGAGCCATTGACCACTACTCTCCGAACACGACCATCCAACCAATTTCCTATCCACCGAACAGTCTACCCAACAAATCCATATCTCTCCAATTTAGAGAGAAGGACGTTGTGGGGGACCATGTCAAAGGCTTTACAGAAGTCCAGATAGATCACATCCATTGGTTTTCCTGTGTCCACTGCTGTGGTTACCCCATCATAAAAAGCCACTGAGTTGGTCATACAGGACTTGCCCCTGGTGAAGCCATGGTGGCTGCTTCTAATCACCTCCCTGTGCTCCACGTGCTTTAGCATGTCTTCTAGGAGGATCTGTTCCATGATCTTCCCAGGCACAGAGGTGAGGCTGACAGGTTGGTAGTTCCCAGGGTCATCTTTTCGACCCCTTTTAGATTTGGGAACAATGTTGCCCTTCTTCCAGTCACACAGGACTTCTCCTGATTGCCATGACTTTTCAAATATCATGGAGAGTGGCTTGGCAACTACATTTGCCAATTCCCTCAGGACTCTGGGATGCAGCTCATCAGGTCCCATAGACTTATAAATGTTCAGGTTCCTCAGGTGGTCATGAACCTGATCCTCTTCTACTGTGGGAGGGGCTTTACCCCCTGGTCACCATCTTGTTGTCCCATAACCCAGGAGGGGTGAGGAGAGTGGTTATCAGTGAAGACTGAGGCAAAAAATTTGTTGAGTACCTCAGCCTTCTCCTCATCTGTTGATACGAAATCACCATTTTCATCCATCAGTGGGGGCACGTTCTCTTTAACCTTCCTTCTCTGAATGACGTACCTGTAGAAGCCCTTCCTGTTAGTCTTCACTTCCCTTGCCAAGTTCAGCTCCAGCTGCGCCTTGGCCTTCCTGACCTTATCCCTACACAGCCAGGCAGCGTCCCTATACTCTTCCCAGCTTCCCTTTCCCTGCTTGCACTGAATGTGCAGCTCTCTCTTCTTCTTGAGTTTAACCAGCAGGTCTCGACTCAGCCATGCTGGTCTCTTCCCTTTCCTGCCTGATTTCCTACATTTGGGGACTGAGCACTTCTGTGCTTCATGGAAAGCATTCTTAAATATTTGCCAGCTCTGTTCTACTCCCTTGTCCCGGAGGACCGTGTCCCAGGGGGGACTACTGAGTAATTCCTTGAAGAGCTGGAAGTCTGCATTCCTGAAATTTAGGGCCCTGACTATACTCCTTGCCTTTCCTATATCCCTCAGGACACTGAACTCCACCAGCACGTGATAAATGCAGCCCAGGCTGCCTCCAGTCTTGATGTCACTGATGAGCTCACTTGTATTGGTGACCATCAGGTCCAGTATTGCATCCCCTCAGGTGGGGGTCTCTATCAGCTGGACTAAGAAATTATCTTCAATGCACTCCAGGAGTCTCCTGTATTGACTACAGCTTGCCGTGCTACTTTTCCAGCATATGTCAGGGTGGTTGAAGTCCCCTAGTAGGATGAGAGCTTGCAAGCGTGAAGCCTCCTGTAGCTGGAGGAAGAAAGCTTCATTGCTTGGCTCTCCTTGATCAGGTGGCCTGTAGTATACACCAACCCCAAGGTTCCTGTTGTTTCCTTGGTCTTTTATTCTGACCCACAAGCTTTCAGCCTGTTCACAGCTACTCTTCATTGACAGCTCTTCACATTTTTTCCCTTTCCTGAGATACAAGGCAATGCCTCCATCCCTACTTCCCTGTCTGTCCCTTCTGAACAGCCTGTAGCCATCGATAGCCACGCTCCAGTCATGGGATTCGTCCCACCAAGTTTCTGTGACAGCAACTAGATCATAGCTTTCTAGTAGCACGGTAACTTCCAGCTCCTCCTGTTTGTTGCCCAAGGTCCGTGTGTTTGTATAGAGGCACTTCAGCTGGGCTGTTGGTTGTATTGCCTTCTTAGTGGAAGATGCTTTATTTCCTATAAGGTGTTTTGGAGAAGCTTCCTTCCTGGCACCTGCTAACTCAGGAGACTCCTGCCTGTCTCCACAGGACTTCAACTGTGCCGTGGCATCCACAGCATGCCCCTGGACAGCAGGTGGAGGGCCCATACCTGCATCCCATCCCTCCAACCATTGTGTGTCCTCCTACTGCTTGTCATAGGCAAGCCTGATATTATCCCGCTCGCCCTTCACATCTAGTTACAAGTCCTATCAATGAGCTCTGAAAGCTCCTGAGCAAAGACTCTCCTCCCGCTTTGAGAAAGGTGGCTCCTATCTGATACCTATAAACCTGGTGCCATGTAGGCCATCCTGTTGTCAAAACACCGAAAGTTATTACGGTGAAGAGAAAGAAGAGCATGCATGGTTAATCATGCAGTGGACAATCGTTAGGCCAGCTATCAAAAATATAAATGCAGCAATTAACTTCAGTCCTATTTTCTTCAACCATACCCCTCGCCCTGTGAGTCTCAAAGATCGCAGGATGGAGTGTAACCATGAGTTTGGTGCCCTTGAACTAGTCCATAGGCTGCATCAATTGAAACAGTTCAGCAGTCTGGTCCACTACTTGTTTCATACTGTTTTGAGTTTTTTTTATTGAGGTAGTAGCGTTATGGATGGTGACAAAGCATACTCCATCGGCAGTGTTCATGCCAGAGACCACATTCTCTTTTAGAAGGAGCATATCCAAGGCTAGACAGTTTTGTAGAGACATTTTTTGAGGCCTGTTGCACCTGTAGGTTCAATTCCCCGAATGCATATTTAGTCAAATTGGATGATACAAGGACTTCCCAGGCTAAGTTTTCCAATAGAGATTGATGTTTCTGGTGCGGTAAAACAGAGGAGAAAAATGCCTCCAGTCTTAAGGACACCTTACATCCCCTGATATAACAATTAGGGATTTGGATGCCATGAATTACCTTTTGGGTGTCTCTCAGATCATCAAGACCTTTAAAACATCTCTTGGTTAGTCCCTGGAATTTGGAAAAACTAAAAACTCGGTACAGGTAGAGTGAAAGTAACACCACTCCACACTTTATTCCCACATCTTTAGCCTCACCTCTGTGCCTGGGAAGATCATGGAACAGATCCTCCTAGAAGCTATGCTAAAGCACATGGAGCACAAGGAGGTGATTAGAGGCAGCCACCATGGCTTCACCAGGGGAAAGCCCTGTATGACCAACTCAGTGGCTTTCTATTATGGGGCAACCACAGCAGTGGACAAAGGAAAACCAAATGATGTGATCTATCTGGACTTCTGTAAAGCCTTTGACATGGTCCCCCACAACATCCTTCTCTCTAAATTGGAAAGATATGGAGTTGGTGGGTGGATGATTCGGTGGATAAGAAACTGGTTGGATGGTCACATTCAAAGAGTAGTGGTCAATGGCTCAACATCCAGATGGAGATCCATGACAAGTGGTGTCCCTCAGGGGACCATTCATGGGACTGGTGCTGTTTAATATCTTCATCAATGATATTGAAGGCGAGATCGAGTGCACGCTTAGCAATTTTGCAGATGACACCAAGCTGAGTGATGCAGTTGCCACACTGGAAGGACAGGGAGACAGTACTTAAGGGCAAGGGAGCCCATGAGGGCTGGGAGCTCTTCAAAAAGGAAATCCTAGCAGCTCAGGAGAAAGCCATCCCCATGTTCCGGAAAAAAAAGCCAGAAGGGGAGAAAACCAGCTTTGTTGAACAGAGAGATCTTGAGTGATATCAAGAAGAGAAACGTTTATGGGCTCTGGAAGAGGGGACAGGCCTCTTGGGTGGACTACAGGAGGGAAGTGAGATTGTGTAGAGAAAAAATCAGAAGGGCTAAGGCTCAACTAGAAATCAGATTGGCAAAGTCTGTGAAAGATAACAAAAAATCCTTCTATGAATATATAAATAATAAAAGGAGGACTAGGGAGACCATACAGTCCCTATTGGACGCAGAAGGAACAACAGTGACAGGGGATGAGAACAAGGCTGAGGTACTTAATGCCTTCTTTGTCTCAGTCTTTAATTGTAAGGAAAGTTGTTCCATCTGTGTACAAGCCCAGGAGTTAGAGGAGCAAAATGAGGCTCCCATGATCCAAGAGGAGGTGGTCAGAGCCTTGCTAGCCCGACTAGACACCCACAAGTCTATGGGGCCGGATGGGATTCATCCAAGGGTATTGAAGGAGCTGGCGGATGTGCTGGCCAAACCCCTTTCCATCATCTTCCAGCAGTCCTGGAAGACTGGGGGAGTCCCACTGGACTGGAGGCTGGCTGATGTTGTGCCCATCTACAAAAAGGGCCGCAGGGAGGACCCAGGAAACTACAGGCCTGTCAGTCTGACCTCAGTGCCAGGGAAAGTCATGGAAGAGGTGATCTTGAGTGCCATCATAAAGCACATGCAAGAGAACTGGGTGATCAGGCCCAGTCAACATGGGTTCACAAAAGGCAGGTCTTGCCAAACTAACCTGATCGCCTTCTATGACAAAGTGACTCGGCTGCTGGATGAGGGAAAGGCTGTGGATGTTGTCTTCCTGGACTTCAGTAAAGCCTTTGACACAGTTTCTCACTGCATTCTGAAACTGTCAGCCTCTGGCCTGGACAGGCACACCATCTCCTGGGTGGAAAACCGGTTGGATGGCCGGGCCCAGAGAGTGGTGGGAAATGGTGTTAAATCCAGCTGGAGGCCAGTGACAAGTGGGGTTCCCCAGGGCTCAGTGCTGGGTCCAGCCCTGTTCAATGTCTTTATGAATGACCTGGATGAAGGCATTGAGTGCACCCTTAGCAAGTTTGCGGACGACGCTAAACTGGGTGGAAGTGTTGATCTGCTGGAGGGTAGGGAGGCTCTGCAAAGGGATCTGAACAGGCTAGACCGCTGGGATGAGACCAATGGGATGAGGTTTAACAAGGCCAAATGCCGGGTCCTGCACTTGTGGCCCAACAACCCTATGCAGTGCTACAGACTAGGAGAAGTCTGTCTAGAAAGCTGCCTGGAGGAGAAGGACCTGGGGGTGTTGGTTGACAGCTGACTGAACATGAGCCAGCAGTGTGCCCAGGTGGCCAAGAAGGCCAATGGCATCTTGACTTGTATCAGAAACGGCGTGGCCAGCAGGTCCAGGGAGGTTATTCTCCCCCCGTACTCAGCACTGGTGAGACCGCTCTTTGAATACTGTGTTGACTTCTGGGCCCCTCACCACAAGAAGGATGTTGAGGCTCTGGAACGAGTCCAGAGAAGAGCAATGAAGCTGGTGAAGGGGCTGGAAAGCAGGCCTTATGAGGAGCGGCTGAGAGAGCTGGGGTTGTTTAGCCTGGAGAAGAGGGGGCTGAGGGGAGACCTCATTGCTCTCTACAACTACCTGAAAGGAAGTTGTGGAGAGGAGGATGCTGGCCTCTTCTCCCAAGTGACAGGGGACAGGACAAGAGGGAATGGCCTCAAGCTCTGCCAGGGGAGGTTCAGGCTGAACATTAGGAAAAAATTTTTCACAGAAAGAGTGATTGGGAACTGGAACAGGCTACCCAGGGAGGTGGTTGATTCACCTTCCCTGGAGGTGTTTAAGGCACGGGTGGATGAGATGCTAAGGGGCATGGTTTAGTGTTTGATAGGAATGGTTGGACTCAATGATCCGGTGGGTCTCTTCCAACCTGGTTATTCTATGATTCTATGAACTCCTTCAGGAAAGGGGAAAAAGCTTGTCCTGCAGGATCATTTAGTCATACGCATGTTTAAAAACAACTTTCTCAAGACTACACCGGTATTTTCACAAGTTGGGTTATACTCGGCACATACATTTAATAAAGCAATAGTTTTTAAATAGGCAACCACAAAACAGACAGACAAATCGACAAAACAGTCCCCTGCACACACACACACAGACTGAAGAAAAGGGAGAAATACGCATTGGCGCCTGGATTAGATTATAACTGCTGCAGCTAGAATTCTTTGTATCTCTGAAAAACAAACAAAGTATTAATTTTGTGATTCTTCCCATGGGTACCAGTGATCAGATGGTTCAAACTGGAAAATAAACAAGATAATCGAATTACCAGAGGAGCAGTTCACAAAGTTATTGCAGCTGGGTAAATGTACTATTCCACTGTGCTTCAGCAACATTCAACATAAAATTTTTTCTAGTTGTTGTGATACCACTTTAAGAGCCAATTGTCTCTCAAGTATTCTGTTTGCCTGGTGGTAATAGGGAGTGTGGAATACCCACTGTATCCCTTCCCGTTTTGCCCATTCCTGCACCACCTCGGCAGTAAAGTGATTGCCATTGTCAGATTGAAGAGTTTTGAGTTTAGGGAGAAAACTGAACCATAGTTTTAAGCCCTTCACTGCTCTCTCTCCTGTCGCCTGGGCAAACGCCTCAGCCTGTACATGCCCTGATACAATTTCCACTCCCACCAACATGTCTTTTACTTTCTGATAGCCTAAAAAGCCAAATATAATCAACATGCCAGGCCTCCCATAGTCCCTTTCCATCTCATATATGAAGCAGAGGGTCCTGTAGGGGGTGTTTCTCAAATCAAGTTTGGCAAACATCGCACGTGGAAATTATGGTGGAGTAAATTTCCTGGATCACTGGCCATCCCTTTCCTATTGCCTCTCATAGGAGATCTTTAATCCCACTGCGCCATCATTTAACATGTAGCCATTCAAGTAAAAATACCCATCTGCTTGTCCCTCCTATTTCCATTTGCCCCATTAGACAAATGAGGGGATGGACTTGGTAATTCCGTACATGTGCAGGATGGTCCCCTTTCTGGTGGGCAGCCAACCATCCTACCATTACCGGCTTTTGTTTGGCTACATCCATTATTTCTTTCCATTTCTCTCTCTGCCATACTGGGACTCTATTCACCTCCCAATGGTTCTGCTCCAAAAAAGGCAACCACTCAGTGCATCCCTTAAACACAGCATAAGAATCCATATAGATGTATATGGAGTCTAAGTCCTCTTATTGCCTATCCAATGCACTCCACATTGCTACTAATTCTCCCACTTGGGCACCATCTTCTCCTTCTGTTATGATCTGCTCCCATGAATCAACATGGACAGTCACTGTCTGAAATTTCCATTTCTTTCCTTCATGTTGGGAGGAAGCATCAGTGAATCACACATACTCAGTCTCTGTCTCTCTTGTCTGCCAGCTGCAGTTTAGCTATCTCCATAGCCAAGTAGGGTATTTCCTTTACAAGCACAACAAAAGGCAGTCAGGCATTCTGGTCCCCACCACCTTCACCCTTTGGCTTGTGGGTTGTCTCTTTTTTAACCAGGGGGTGCAGTTTGGCTGCACCAGTGACCATGGGTGATATGTCATATCCTCATTGTGATTCCCGTAGATTGTCCCAAGAGTAGATGAAACCACCCTCCTTAGTCATGCGATCCTCCTCCTTTAATATCACTGAGTGCTTTGACTCACTCATTATCCTCTGGTGGCATTCCAAAGTCTTTGCCTTCTGGCCAGTCCATAATCACTTCTAATATTCCTGGATGATTAGGGCTTCCTATACAGGGTCGCTGAGTGATTAATGCAATGCACTTACTCCATGTAGCATCAATGACATGATGAGTATAAGAGAATTTACTGTTGAACATCCAGACCAGTACTGGTAATCGAGGTGCTAGGAGGAGAGGAAGAGCTGCGCTTCGGTACCAATCACCTCCGAAGCAGATCTAACTCCTTCATGTGTTGCTAATTTCCTTTTCAGTTGGAGTATGATTGGCCTCAGAGCTTTTGCATCCTCAATTCCAGAATCCTAGGGGTCGATCTTGTGTCTCTCCTGGTACTTTCAGCTAAAGGCTTCAGGTAGGACCATTGTCCCTGGCTGCAGTATAGAGAATATTTTTGATGTCTTGTCCTCTTCGGATTGGCCCCAGGACTACTGCTTGCATAATCATTTGTTTAATTTGTTTAAAGGCTTGTTGCTCAGGACCTCAGTTAATACTGTTTTCCTTTCAGGTCACTTGATAGAGAGGTCTCACAATCTGACCATAACCAGGAATGTGCATTCTCCAGTAACCCACAACACCTAATAAGGTTTCTTTTTGTTAGTTGGTGGAGACATCACTGTTATTTTGTTGATAACATTTAATGGGATTTGGCGATGCCCATTTTGTCATTAAATTCCTAAGACCTGGATTTGTCATGCAGGTCCCTTGACCTTGCTTCTCTTTATAGCAGAACCATCTGAGAAAAGAATTTTGATTATTTTCTCACCTTTCGAACCTTCTCAAAAACTTCCTCTGCTGTGTTACCCCATACAATGATGTCATCAATGTATTGCATGTGTTCTGTAGCTCCACCCTTCTCCAGTGCTGTCTGGATCAGTCCATGGCAAATGGTAGGGCTGTGTTTCCACCCCTGGGGCAGTCGATCCCAGGTGTCTTGGATGCCCCTCCAGGAAAAAGCAGCCTACACTCTGCTGCTAAAGAAATAGAGAAAAAAGCATTAGCAATATCAGTGATGGCAGGCCACCTGGCTGCCTTTGATTGCAGTTCTAACATGTCTGGTATGGCAGCACTAAGCAGTGGCGTAACCTCGTTCAGGCCATGATAGTACCCGGTAATCTCCATTTCACAGAATCACAGAATCACAGAATAACCAGGTTGGAAGAGACCCACCGGATCATCGAGTCCAACCGTTCCTATCAAACACTAAACCATGCCCCTCAGCACCTCGTCCACCCATGCCTTAAACACCTCCAGGGAAGGTGATTCAACCACCTCCCTGGGCAGCCTGTTCCAGTGCCCAATGAACCTTTCTGTGAAGAATTTTTTCCTAATGTCCAGCCTAAACCTCCCCTGGCAGAGCTTGAGGCCATTCCCTCTTGTCCTGTCCCCTGTCAAGGATGGGGTATACCTGTCCCCAAGGGGCAAAAGGAAACTCACCAAGAAGCTATCAGGGCTCATCGATAGAGCTTTAAACTACATGTGTAGGGGGACGTAACCAGGCTTGATTGAAAAAGCCTCGGAATGGCACTCCAGTTTCAGAGGGATGGTGTGCTGGCAAGGACCCTCGGTCTGCCACCTCACAGAAAGTGAGGAATAGGACCTCAAATGGCTCTACAGGGGACAGGACAAGAGAGAATGGCCTCAAGCTCCGCCAGGGGAGGTTTAGGCTGGACATTAGGAAAAAAATCTTCACAGAAAGGGTCATTGGGAACTGGAACAGGCTGCCCAGGGAGGTGGTTGAGTCACCTTCCCTGGAGGTGCTTAAGGCACGGGTGGACGAGGTGCTAAAGGGAATGGTTTAGTGTTTGATAGGAATGGTTGGACTCGATGATCCGGTGGGTCTCTTCCAACCTGGTTATTCTATGATTCTACAGAAGGGTTAGATTAATTCAGTGAGTAGTTGCTTAGGAATTAAGACTGTTCCCCTTAGGAGTGTAGCAGGATCAAAAGCCCAGCTGAAGTGCGTCTACACCAATGCACACAGCGCAGGCAATAAACAAGAGGAGCTAGAAGTTATTGTAAGGCAGGAGGACTATGATATAATTTCTCTCTCGGAAACGTGGTTTGGTGGGATGACTCACATAACTGGAGTGCTGCTATGGAAGGCTACAGACTCTTCAGGTGGGATAGGCAAGGAAGGAGAGGCAGTGGGGTAGCCCTCTATGTTAGAGAGAGTTTTGATGGCTTCAAACTCATTGACGGTGATGAGAGGGTTGAACATCTATGGGTGAAAATCAGAGGTGCACCTAATAAGGCAGATATCGTGGTGAGAATCTGCTATAGGCCACCCGGCCAGGATGAGGAGGATGACGAGTTATTCTATAAGCAACTGGGAGAAGTCTCATGATCCCTAGACCTGGTCCTTGTGGGAGACTTCAACTTACCAGATGTCTGCTGGAAGTATAATACAGCAGAGAGGAAACAGTCTAGGAGGTTCCTGGAGTGTGTGGAAGACAATTTCCTAACACAATTGGTGAGCAAGCCAACTAGGGAAGGTACCCCACTGGACCTGCTGTTCATGACAAGAGAAGGACTTGCGGAAGATGTGACAGTTGGAGGACATCTGGGTCACCATCTTGGACTTCCAGAGGGCAGACTTTGGACTATTCAGAAGGCTGGCTGATAAAATTCCATGGGAGATAGTCCTTTAGGGCAAAGGAGCTCACGAGGGCTGGATGCTCTTTAAGAAGGAATTCCTGGCGGTACAAGCCATTCCTGTGTGCCAGAAAAAGAGCCGTCAGGGAAGAAAACCAGCCTGGTTGAGTAAAGAGCCCTGGATGGAAATCAGGAAAAAGAGGAAAATATACAAAGTCCGGAAGAAGGGGCAGGCAACTCTGTACTCGGCACTGGTGTTACTGCTCCTTGACTACTGTGTTCAGTTCTGGGCCCCTCACCACAAGAAGGATGTTGAGGCTCTGCAGAGTGTCCAGAGAACAGCAACGAAGCTGGTGAAGGGGCTGGAGAAGAAGTCTTACAAGGAGTGGCAGAGGGAACTGGGGTTGTGTAGAGAACAGGAGAAGAGGAGGCTGAGGGGAGACCTCATTGCTCTCTACAACTACCTGAAAGGAGGTTGTAGAGAGGAGGGAGCTGGCCTCCTCTCCCAAGTTTAAGGTGATAGAACAAGGAGGAATGGCCTCAAGCTGCGCCAGAGGTGGTTCAGACTGGATATCAGGAAAAAATCATTCACAGAAAGGGTCATCGGGCACTGGAACAGGCTGCCCAGGGATGTGGTTGAGTCACCATCCCTGGAGGTAGTTAAAATATGGGTGGACGAGGTGCTCAGAGACATGGTTTAGTGGCAGATAGGAATGGTTGGACTTGATGATCCAAGAGGTCTTTTCCATCCCGGTGATTCTATGATTCTGTGATGCAATGCTGGATCTGATGGTCACTAATACAAGTAAACTCATCAGTGATGTTAGAAATGGAGGCAATGTGGGCTGCAGTGATCACGCGCTGGTGGAGTTCAAGGCCTGAGGGATGTGAGACAAGTGAGGAGCACAGTCAGGACCCTAAATTTCAGGAAAGCAGACTTGCAGTTCTTCAAGGAGTTACTCGGCGGGACCCCTTAGGACATGGTCCTTGGGGACAAGGGAGCGGTACAGAGCTGACAAATATTTACGGATGCTTTCTATAAAGCACAAGAACACTGATTCCCCATATGTAGAAAATCAGGCAGGAAAGGGAAGAGACCGGCGCGGCTGAGTTGAGAACTGCTGGTTAAACTAAAGAAGATGAAGGAACTGCACAGGCAGTGCAAGCAGGGATGGGTAACCTGGGAAGCGTATACGGACGCTGCCTGGTTTGGTAGGGATGAGGTCAGGAAGGCCAAAGTGCAGCTGGAGCTGAACTTGGCAAGGGAAGTGAAAACCAACAAGAAGGGCTTCTACAGGTATGTGAATCAGAAGGGGAAGGTCAGAGAGGGACTCCAGGGACTGCACCTGAGGGAAGGTGCTCCAGCTCCATCTTTGTAGCCCTCCTCTGGACCCCTTCCAACAGTTCCATATCCTTCTTATGTTGAGGATTCCAGAAATGGACACAATACTCCAGATGAGGTCTCACAAGAGAGGAATAGAGGGGCAGAATCCCCTCCCTCCACCCGCTGGCCACACTTCTTTTGTATGCGGCCCAGGATACGGTTGGCCTTCTGGGCTGCGAGTGCACGCTGCTGGCTAATGTCAAGCTTCTCATCAACCAGCACCCCCAAGTCCTTCTCTGCCGGGTCACTCTCAATCACGTCATTCCTCATCCTGTACTGAAATCGGGGATTGCCCTGACCCAGGTGCAGGTCTTTGCCCTTGGCCTTGTTGAACCTCATGAGGTTCTCACAGGCCCACTTCTCACGCCCGGCCAGGTCCCTCTGGATGACATCCTCTCCTTCCACTGTGGCAACTGCACCACTCAGCTTGGTGTCATCTGCAAACTTGCTGAGGGTGCACTTGATCTCGCTGTCAATATCACTGATATCAAAGATATTAAAAAGCACTGGTCCCAGTACGGATCCCTGAGGGACACCACTTGTCACGGATCTCCATCTGGACTTTGAGCCATTGACCACTACTCTTTGAATGTGACCATCCAACCAGTTTCTTATCCACCGTACCGTGCACCCATCAAATCCATGTCTCTCCAATTTGGAGAGGAGGATGTTGTGGGGGACCATGTCAAAGGCTTTACAGAAGCCCAGATAGATCACATCCATTGGTTTACCCCCTGTTCCTCCCTGAGGACAGGCTGAGAGTGTTGGGCTTGTTCAGCCTGGAGAAGAGAAGGCTCTGAGGAGATCTTATAGCGACCTTCCAGTACCTGAAAGGGGCCTACAAGAAAGCTGGAGAGGGACTGTTCATAAAGGCTTGTGGTGCTAGGATGAGGGGGAACGTGTATAAACTGGAGAGGGGCAGATTTAGACGAGACATAAGGAAGAATTTTTTCGCCATCCCTCGAGGTGTTCAAGGCCAGGTTGGATGGGTCCTTGGGAAGCCTTATGTGGTGAGACATGCCCCTGCCCATGGCCGGGGGGGGTTGGAACTAGATGATGTTTAAGGTCTTTTCCAACGCAAACTAGTGTATGTTTTTATGGTTCTATGGTTCGTCCCCAGAGGCTGCAGGTTAGAGATGTCAACCTTGAGAAGGTCACTGGACGCCACTTAATGAATGTTGACGGGAGCATGGAATCAAAACGCAGAGATCAATGTGATCAGTGAATGTTCACTTTATTGAGCTTAGCTGTTTCTTTATAAACCCTTTTCGGTTACATAACTGGGTGCCCATGAGGGTATCTACAGTGTATTATTGGTTAAAGGTAACTGTCCATAAAGCTATTACTAACATATTATTGGCTAAACTACTGCACATGCTAAGAAACCAAGTGACACTACAATTAACTATGTTGATAGTTCTCTCTAATTGTTTTTCTTTCAGCTGGTACTCGTTCCCACTGAACTAGCTGCTGCATTCCTCCCAGCTGGCCCCTGTTTATCTTTCTGCTCTCTGTTTCAAGGCCTTGTTAGAGTTGTTCAGTATTAAACAATCTCACAGCATCCAGGCCTTGTTCTCTGTAGAATGTTCCCACAATTCCCCCTTTTTGTTTTTCGATGACTAAGGCATTCAGGTGAAACATATGATTGACCTGACATTGTATACACTGTAACACACAGGATAATTGTCAAAGCAATTAACACCATCAAAAATAACATTCCTCCTTTGACCAACAGTTCTCATACCCATCCTGTTATCCACCCATTTTTCGAGAATCCATCACCCAGGGACATCCTTTAACTACCACCCATAGGATTAAGAGCATCCATAATGTTAACGTCCTCCTCATTCTTGTCAACTGCTTTTGTGGTTGGGGCTTAACAGTTGTCACACAGCAACATGGGCTTGATCCACCTTGCAGGTGCCCAAACTGGTCCTTTATCTGTTAAAACACAAGCATAACCTCATCCCCATGTTAGTAGCTTATACAGACCTGTCCATTGCCCATAATAACTGTTTTTCAATAGCATTTTCACATTGTCTTATACTTGCTCTAATTTTGATGACATGGTTTGTATATGCTTCACCTTCGGCACAATTTGATCATCTCTTGCTAATCGCAAAAAATTCATTACATATTGCACCTTCATCAATCTATTTTGCAGTGTCTCTCCTGATTCCCCCCCTTTTTTTTTTATTTGTTTGTTTGTTTGTTTGTTATGTTAACAATGTTTTTACTACTTGATGGGTATGTTCAATAATGACATGACTTGGTAAATGGATATCAATACTTCCTGGATAATCCGTTAGATCTACTTGTAAATTCAAAATATTTGCCATGCACCACTTAGCATACTCTTTTATCATTGGGATATAAATGATTGTCGGGTCTTGGTCTAATAATTGAACACTATTTTTTTTTTCCCTCGGTGATTATCATTGTAATCATTTCAAATTTAGTGACTATGTTTTTTGGGGTTAGCGTGGCAAAATATCCACTCAATAATTCGTAATGAATCTTTTGAATTTTCCTCTATCATTGCCTCAATTATCCCTAAAGGTTGTCTGCACTAGGACCCAGCAGTTGCTGATGAGTGACACTGGAATGCAGAGTGTTCTCACAAATTGGCATTCCCCTAGAGAGATAACACTGTTAACTCCTCTGGACTTCTGCAAAGCTGAAAGAAAAAAAAAACTTAGAAAGGAAAGAGAAGGGCGGGAGGGTGAGGGGGGCACTCACACACATACAGCTGTATGTTTTGCTAGGTATTTTAAAACTTTTCCTTCTGAAGCCTTTCATTCCAAAGATCCCCAGGTAAATCTACCTGTTTGCCGGCTTAGCGGACATTTGAGATTGAAAGGTCCCAGAGATGTATTTCTAAGATTAATCTAAACCGATTTGTAAGTCTTACAAACATTTGAAGTACTTCAAACACACACATGGCCACTCATTTCCCAGCTAGCTGAATACATTCATACAATGTTGGTTATCACTATTGGATCCACAATTTTTCCATGCTACGGATATTTAAACTACACACGGTACTGGGAACATACAACACTTAAAATATGTACATGCATTATCTAATAAGGCTTATATTGATTTATATATATTTATATTTTATAGGAAGGAAACCTACTCCCCTCACCCATACAGCAAAGCCCCAGATCCCCCTGGTGAACAAGTACCAGGTGCTGCAGGTGGAATCCAGCCCTGAGGATGAGGATGGTGGCTCCCACAGCCTAGAATCCTTCCCTAGGCTGCACCATTCTCAGAAAAAGATAAAAACATCCTCCATCAAGAAGAAGAGGAGGGTGATTGTTGTAGGGGACTCCCTCCTAAAAGGAACGGAGGGACCCATCTGCAGACCGGACCCGCTCCACAGAGAGGTCTGCTGCTTGCCAGGTGCATCAGGGAAGGAGGTAGCTAGAAAACTTCCTTCCCTGGTTCACGAGACGGACTACTATCCTTTGATAGTAGTCCAAACTGGTAATGATGACCTAACAAACAAAAAGGCCAAAGCCATCAAGAATGGCTTCAGGGCAATTGGGAAAGTGATGGAGGGCTCTGGGGCACAAGTAGTATTCTGCTCCATCCCAATGCTAAATAGAGAGGAGGGGGAAGCCAGGAGGAAGAATTCGATTAATACCTGGCTCCGAGCCTGGTGCGAGGAGAGGGGCTTTGGTTTTTTTGATCATGGGGGGGCTCATGCACCCCCAGGCTTTCTCGCTAAGGGCGGGACACATGGGTCTCCTAGGGGGGCTAAAGCCCTTGCCAGAAACCTAGCCAAGCTCATAAATCGAGCTTTAAACTAGATGTGAAGGGGGAGGGGGTTGAGCCCAGGCTAGACAGGAATGAGCCTGGACGTGGGGAATTGGTGATTGGGAGAGGGTGCGCGGGCGAGGACCACCAGTACCTCACCGCACAAAAAGTGGGGGAGAACACACCTCGGGGTGTTAAGGGAGATGCAGGCACTCTGGTGTCAACTGATCCAGTTACCAGGCAGTTGGGAACGAACCCTGTTCCCTCTAGGAGGGCTGAAGGCTCGGCAGCTCAGCTGAAGTGCATTTACACCAATGCACGCAGCATGGGAAATAAGAAGGAAGAGCTGGAAGCTGTCGTAGGGCAAGGGGCCTATGATGTTGTTGCCATCACGGAAACGTGGTGGGACGACTCATATAACTGGAGTACGACTATGGTGGGGTATAAGCTTTTCAGGCGGGACAGGAAGGGTAGGAGAGGAGGTGGGGTAGCCCTCTTTGTAAGGGAGGACTTGGACATCACTGAGATGGATTGTGGAGATGAGGAGGTTGAGTGCCTGTGGGTCAAAATCAGAGGAGCCCACCAGAAGGTAGATTTTGTGATGGGAGTCTGTTACAGACCACCCAACCAAGGAGAAGCAGCTGATGAGCTCTTCTATAAACAGCTGGGGTTAATCTCTAGATCAATGCCTCTCGTTCTGGTGGGAGACTTCAATCTGCCTGATATCTGCTGGGTGTACAACACAGCAGAAAGGAAGCAGTCTAGGAGGTTCCTGGAGTGCGTGGGAGATAACTTCCTTGCACAGTTGGTGAATGAACCAACCAGGGAAGGTGCCCTCCTGGACCTCCTGTTGGTGAACAGAGAAGGCCTTGTAGGGGATGTGGCGGTAGGTGGACGCCTAGGACTAAGCGACCATGAGATTATAAAATTTTCTGTTCTAGGTGAAGTGAAGAGGGTGGTTAGCAAGACGGTAACATTAAATTTCCAGAGGGCTGACTTTGATCTCTTCAGCAGGCTGGTTGGTGAAGTCTCATGGGAGACAGTACTCAAGGGCAAGGGAGCCCAGGAGGGCTGGGAGCTCTTCAAAGGGGTGGTCCTAGCAGCTCAGGAGAAAGCCATCCCCGTGGTCCGGAAAAAAAGCCGGCAGGGGAGAAAGCCAGCTTGGTTGAATAGAGAGATCTTGAGGGATATCAAGAAGAAAAGAAATGTTTATGGCCTCTGGAAGAAGGGACAGGCCTCTTGGGTGGACTACAGGAGGGAAGTGAGATTGTGTAGGGAAAAAATCAGAAGGGCTAAGGCTCAGCTAGAAATTGGATTGGCCAAGTCAGTGAAAGATAACAAAAAATCTTTCTACAAATATATAAATAATAAAAGGCGGACTAGGGAGACCATACAGTCCCTATTGGACACAGAAGGGACAACAGTAACAGGGGATGAGGAAAAGGCTGAGGTACTTAATGCCTTCTTTGCCTCAGTCTTTAGTCGTAAGGAGGGTCGTTCCGCCTGTGTACAAACCCAGGAGCTAGAGGAGCAAAATGAGGCTCCCATGATCCAAGAGGAGGTGGTCAGAGCCTTGCTAGCCCGACTGGACAGTCACAAGTCTATGGGGCCGGACGGGATTCACCCTAGGGTACTGAAGGAGCTGGCGGATGTGCTGGCCAAACCCCTTTCCATCATCTTCCAACAGTCCTGGAAGACTGGGGAAGTCCCACTGGACTGGAGGCTGGCTGATGTTGTGCCCATCTACAAAAAGGGCCGCAGGGAGGACCCAGGAAACTACAGGCCTGTCAGTCTGACCTCAGTGCCAGGGAAAGTCATGGAAGAGGTGATCTTGAGTGCTATCATGAAGCACATGCAAGAGAACCGGGTGATCAGGCCCAGTCAACATGGGTTCACAAAAGGCAGGTCTTGCCAGACTAACCTGATCGCCTTCTATGACAAAGTGACCCGGCTACTGGATGAGGGAAAGGCTGTGGATGTGGTCTTCCTGGACTTCAGCAAAGCCTTTGACACAGTTTCTCACAGCGTTCTGCTTGAGAAACTGTCAGCCTCTGGGCTGGACAGGCGCACACTCTCCTGGGTGGAAAACTGGTTGGATGGCCGGGCCCAGAGAGTGGTGGTAAATGGTGTGAAATCCAGCTGGAGGCCAGTGACAAGTGGGGTTCCCCAGGGCTCAGTGCTGGGTCCAGCCCTGTTCAATGTCTTCATCAATGACCTGGATGAAGGCATCGAATGCACCCTTAGCAAGTTTGCGGATGACACTAAGCTGGGTGGAAGTGTCGATCTGCTGGAGGGTCGGGAGGCTCTGCAAAGGGATCTGAACAGGCTGGACCGCTGGGCAGAGTCCAATGGCATGAGGTTTAACAAGGCCAAATGCCGGGTCCTGCACTTGGGGCACAACAACCCTATGCAGTGCTACAGACTGGGAGAAGTCTGTCTAGAAAGCTGCCTGGAGGAGAGGGACCTGGGGGTGTTGGTTGACAGCCGACTGAATATGAGCCAGCAGTGTGCCCAGGTGGCCAAGAAGGCCAATGGCATCTTGGCTTGTATCAGAAACGGCGTGACCAGCAGGTCCAGGGAGGTTATCCTCCCTCTGTACTCGGCACTGGTGAGACCGCTCCTCGAATACTGTGTTCAGTTCTGGGCCCCTCACCACAAGAAGGATGTTGAGGCTCTGGAGGGAGTACAGAGAAGAGCAACAAAGCTGGTGAAAGGGCTGGAGAACAGGCCTTATGAGGAGCGGCTGAGAGAGCTGGGGTTGTTTAGCCTGGAGAAGAGGAGGCTGAGGGGTGACCTCATTGCTCTCTACAACTACCTGAAAGGACGTTGTAGAGAGGAGGGTGCTGGCCTCTTCTCCCAAGTGACAGGGGACAGGACAAGAGGGAATGGCCTCAAGCTCCGACAGGGGAGGTTTAGGCTAGACGTTAGGAAAAAATTCTTTACAGAAAGGGTCATTGGGCACTGGAACAGGCTGCCCAGGGAGGTGGTTGAGTCACCTTCCCTGGAGGTGTTTAAGGCACGGGTGGACGAGGTGCTGAGGGATATGGTTTAGTGTTTGGTAGGAACGGTTGGACTCGGTGATCCGGTGGGTCTCTTCCAACCTGGTTATTCTGTGATTCTGGTTATTCTGTGATTCTGTGATTGTCTAACAAATATTTCACTTATGGTAGTTTTTTTTGGTTGGTTGGTTGGTTGGTGTTGGGTTTTTTTTTCAGTTTCTGTATTGATAGAATCGCAGACTGGTCAGTTGAAAAACAGCCTCTGTCTCCCCATATGCAATTTCCTTCATGGGGTACAATTGCTGAAAAACAAATCAGCTGAGTGGTTCTAGTGCCCTTTGATACAAAGTCAGGAGGCACAGGCATCCAAGCTATTACTTTCATCTCTCTCATAAAGACGGCATCAGTCAATTGTGGTAAAACAAACAATCTTTGTAACAGGTGATCATGCAATTAACAGTGCACTAAGTCCATTTTTGCATTCTTTAAGGCTAATTGTTTAAGCAACACTTATCTAGCAGCGATATTGTCTGCCTGCTTATTTAAGGCCTCTTGTAGTTTGTCTAGGAAAGTCATGTAAATAACACCATTTTCCAGATTTCTTTTTTATCACAAATACAGGTGCGTTCCAAGGACTATTAAATGGGACTGTATGCCCGTGATCGATTTGCTCTTCCACTAAATTTTGCAATGTACCCAATTTTTCACTCGTTCATAGTTCCAATGCCTATTCCTAACCAAATTATTGATAATCATTCTAATTACAAGTTAGTAAAGCCACCCTCCAATGGTCCTTTTATGTTCCATGGTATTGTGTGAAGTGCAGACGATTGCAGCACTACTGCGATGGTGGTGATCACATCTATCTCGGTGCTGCCTCTGGTTCTTGCTCTGAGGTGAGAGCTGCTGCTTGCTGCGGAGGTGTCTGTGTTGGTACGTGCCTCTGAACCACGCTTTGCTCCTGGTTTTCTGACAATACTGTCCCATTCTTATCCCATTTTGATTTACACCAACTGGTAAAACGTTTGCCCTTTCCACACCAAGGGCAGATTTTAGGCCCTCTCTCCTGGCGTTGTGTGTGGCAGTCTCTTTTAAAATGTCTCTCTTTGCCGCGTCTCTGACAGAACGTATTTCTGTCCCAGATTAGAGTCAGGGCAGCAGCTACCAGCTGTGCTTGATAGGTAAATGATCCCAGCTGTTGTTGTAGGAGTTTTCAGACTGCACCATATCTTTCTACATTCATCATTAGGATTTTTTGTCACTGATTGCAAAATTAAGGCTTCTGTAACTGCTCAGTTGTCTACCTGCTTGTCGAGCGCATCCTTTGATCTATCTATAAACACCATATACGGGTCACGCCTGTTTCAACTTTCCAACATCCGGTATCTTTATAAGTGTTTATAACTGTCTTGATTCTTGAACTGCTACCAACGTTGTTTAATTGAGCCATTTCTTATTGTATCTGTTAACAGGCCCTTCTGTAACGCTGAAACTGTCTGGGTTTTGCGGTGGCGGCAGTGGTGGTGGCAAGCGGCCCTACCCTCAGCCCAGGGCAGTGGCCGCTCCACGGGAGCTGGAGGGGTGGGGGAGCGGCCCTCGGCCGGGCAGCTTGGTTCTCTTTTTACAGTTTTTGGAATCTCCTTTATCGCTCATCGCTAATTAGTTCCCAGCGCAGACTGCAGTGCCGCGCACAGATCAAAGCTTGCAATATTTCAACTTCTCCCTGCTGCTGTGCCTCCCCCCTGGCTTGCGCCCGTTGGTCTGAGGGACAGGGTGGGGTGGATCGGGCTCCTTGTCGGTGTCTATCGGACCCGGATCAAAGGGATTGTCGGCCCTCCCGTCGGGGGGTGCAGAGGCAAGCACAGCCAGTTTAGGGGGGTGGGGGGGTTAGTGCAGTTGTTGACGATCCTGCACTCGGCTCGGGATTATCGCTCTGCTGTTTAGAGCCAACATGCGCCTTTAACGCTTCAAAAACTTTCCACCAGGGACCAAGCAACTTAGTAGCTAATTTCAATAGTTCAATTAGACAAATCTTGTCATATTTAATCCCTCTCTTGGAGAGGATAGGTTGGAGGAGTTTCACCACTGCCTCTTTATTATCTTTAAAAAGTGTGGAACCCATTCCTCCCCGACCGCCGCTACTTGCCTGTAGCGGATCTTTGACTCCGGAGTCTTCTTTATTTGGACGCGCGTCTTACTCCAATCTTCAGCAGTGCCGGAAAATCTTCAGCAGTGCCGGAAAAATCTTCAGCACCGGGTCAGTGCCAGAAAGTTTTCGGCCGGTCCTTCCACCCTTTACCGCATCTTCAGTCGTTTTGAGCAACTTCGGCAGGCAATCCGAGGGTCCCTGTTCGGGCGCCACTTGTTGACAGGAGCATGGAATCAAAACGCAGAGATCAATGTGATCAGCGAATGTTCACTTTATTGAGCTTAGCTGTTTCTTTATAAACCCTTTTTGGTTACATAACTGGGTGCCCACGAGGGTATCTACAGTGTATTATTGGTTAAAGGTAACTGTCCATAAAGCTATTACTAACATATTATTGGCTAAACTACTGCACATGCTAAGAAACCAAGTGACACTACAATTAACTATGTTGATAGTTCTCTCTAATTGTTTTTCTTTCAGCTGGTACTTGTTCCCACTGAACTAGCTGCTGCATTCCTCCCAGCTGGCCCCTGTTTATCTTTCTGCTCTCTGTTTCAAGGCCTTGTTAGAGTTGTTCAGTATTAAACAATCTCACAGCATCCAGGCCTTGCTCTCTGTAGAACGTTCCCACAAATGAAGCTAGCTCATTATCCTGAAAAAACACTTAACTAACACTGTTAGTAATGCAGTTTAAGGCTGAGCTTAGGACAGGCTGAGAGAGTTGGTCTTGCTTAGCCTAGAGAGGAGAAGGCACCTGGGAGATCTTACAGCAGCCTTCCAGTGCTTAATAGGGGCCTACAGGAAAGATGGGGAGGGGCTCTTTATCAGGGAGTGGAGTGATAGGACGAGGGGTAATGGTTTTAAAATGAAAGAGAGGAGATTCAGATTAGACATTAGGAAGAAGTTCTACATTGTGAGAATGGTGAGGCACTGGCACAGGTTACCCTGGAGGTGTTCAGGGTTGGATTGGATGGGGCTTTGAGCAACCTGGTCTGGTGGAAGGTGTCCCTGCCCATGGCAGGGGGGTTGGAAATGGATGATCTTTAAGGTCCCTTCCAACCCAAACCATTCTATGATTCTATGAACTTCTGTTTTTCCAGAGGCCATTTTGCCATTCACATTTCTGTGTTTGAACTTGATGCAAAGTAGGGAGCTGCCATCTTCTCCTGGTTTAGTGTGAATAAGAAATGTTAAGGAATAAATTGTTTTCAAATCACTAAAAAAATAATCTCTTTTGACCCTCCCCTAACATTTCTGCAACGTGTTCATAATGCCAAATCAAACACTTGAAATACTGTCCCTTTTCATGAGGCTATGCTTGTGTAGTCACATTAGTGCAGTATAAATCCAGCCTTCTCCTGAAAGCAGTGGTCCCAGCTGCTTGCACTTCTTGTGCAAGTATTAATGCTCACGTAGTCAGACAGAAAGCCAGATCGGGGAGTTGATCTAGAATAAAGTGAGATAAAGTCTAATTTTAAGTTGAAGCCATTTCCTGATTCAACTTGCTTGCGTTAGTGCTGGCAGCAGAAATGAGTAGGAGAGTACATCCATGGCCTTAGTGTGCTCTGCCATGAATCATTAGCATACTGAATATCAGAAAGATGTAACATTTGTATGTCCTTATGAGAATTACTTCATTTTTTAGAAAAAAAAATGAATTTAAATAATATCTTATTAAAAATCCAGTCTCCAACCTGGGATGCTGAGGAGCCAAAAGATTGTGTGGGTGGGATTTTTTTTTAACTTCCCAAAGGGACAAAAACCTCTCAGATGACACTCAGAAAGAGAGATCTCATTCTTGAACTTTTTAAACATTCAAGCTTTCTGGTTCTTTGACCTCAAAATGGCTTACAGGACCAAGATGATTTTCACTGTCAGGCACGTGCAGCTCTGGTCAGATGAAAAAGGTGCTTGAAAACTTCTCTCATAAGTTCTTTAAAATTAATTAAAATTTTTCTTTTGAAGTCTGAACCTGACCTTATTCATATAAAACTGGACTAATAGCATCCATCCCCACGTCAGTAGTATGAATTAGAACTAGTTTTGATACTTTTAGTACTAACAAGGGTACAAGCACGTGTAGTGGACAAAGATGTAGAAAGGGGGACATTTTCTTCAATCTTCTTTTTCTGTCCAACATACCTATAAGTGTGTGTATTAGTCAAGTTTGTCTCTGTATGTTCTTGTTTATGTCTCCTTTGACCAGATACCCTTAAAGGAGCAGATGCTCCTTCCACATACCCTTACAAAGACATGCAGTTAACTGCTCACGCCAACACAAGTGTTCAGTCAAGTCCTCTTGTCAACTACACTTGCTGTTTGCAGCCCGTTCTTGTGTTATAAGACAAGAGTTTTGGTTACAAGAGTTTTGAACTGTGAAAAGAATGGGCTGTAGAGGGGAAGTGTGGGCAGGTAGGAGAATTTGGCTGTGAATATTATATTGTGTTGACACGGGCAGTGTCTGCAGGTCCTTGCACAGTCAGGAGAACAGCATGTTGGTAAAAATGCGTTTTGGCTGGTGAGTGAGGAGAGTGCCCAGAGCGCCAACAAGAATTAGCTGCAGAAGGCAGTTGTAGGCAGGAAAGAGAAAATGGCTGTGAGCACTTGTGTTGGCGTGGGCAGTGGCTGTGTGTCCTTCTCAAGTGAGATGAGTGCTTAGTGGTAGACACAAGTTTCAGCTGTCAAATAAGGGGAAGCAAGGTGCTTGACTGCAGTTGAGAGTGCAACAGAATGGGCTGTAGAAAGCAAGACGTATGCAGGAAAAAGAATTTACCTCTGAGGACTTATGTTGGTGTGGGCAATGTCTGCATGCCCTTAAGAAGTGCACAGTTCAGATGAGAGCTTAGCGGTAGAAGTGAGTTTTGGCTGGTGGGGGGGGGGGGGGAAGCCCAGAGCTTGAGTCACAGTGTGACAAGAATTTACTGCAAAAGGTGTTGTAGGCACTCAAGAGAATTTGACTGCAAGATTGTGTTGGAGTGGGCAAGGACTGGCAAGGAGGATAAGGGTTGAACATAAGAGGGGTGGGCTGGTAGGGTAGAGTTTTGGCTTGGAGGAGTTGGTGTGCAGAGTGAGGGTTGGTCTTAGAGGAGTTGCTGGTAGATTATGAGTTGGGGTTGGTGAGCAGGGAAAGGATTGGGCTTGGAGGGATGGGTGGGCAGGAGAAGGGTTGGAGCTGGAGGGATTGGATAGAATGTGGATTGGACTTGAAGGGGCTGGTCTTGGAGAGGTTTGGCTTGCTTTGTGGGGTTGGATGTGGAATGGTTAATGGGCTTGGAGGGGTTGGTGGGAAGGGTAAGGGTTGGGCTATTTGGGTTTGGTCTTGGAGGGTTTGGTGGTCAGGATAAGGGCTGTACTTGGAAGGGGTAGGGTCAAAGGAGTTGGCGGGCATAGAAAAGGTTGGGCTTGGAGTGCTTGGGGTTAGGGAAAAGGTTGGGCTTTGACAGGTTGACAGGCAGGGTGAGGGGTTGGCGGACAGGGTAACGGTTAGACTTGGAAGGATTGGAAACAGAGCTTGGAACCATTTGTCTTGGAAGGTTTGGTGGTTAGGGGAAGGGTCAGGGTAAGAGGGGTTGACATTTGAGTTGGGTAAAGTGTTGGTGTTTAAGGAGTTGGGGGGATCAGGCTGAGAGTTGGTGGTTAAGGTAAGGGGTTTGATTAGAGGGGTGCACTTAGGTTAGACTGTTGGTGTTAAGTGAGTTCGGTGGTTAGACGAGGCCATGTGTTTAGAGGGGTTGGGGGTTAATCTGGGGGCTGGGTTTGAGCTGCTTTCAGTTGGTGTTAGAGTGGTTGGATTTTAGGCTAAGGGTATGGGTTGGGCTTGGAGGAGTTGGCAGGAAGGGTAAAAGCTGGGGTCGGTGGGTTGGCTAGGCCTTGGGCATACAAGGGTTGGTGGTTGGGGATGTTGGCTGTTAGAGGAGTTGGGGTTTAAGCTAGAGGTTGGGCTGAGAGGGGGTTGATGGCTAGGGTGAGGTTTGGGCTTAGCATGCTTGGTACTTAGGGTTAAGGGATGGGCCTGGAGGGGGTGGGCTTAGAGGAGTGAGCAGATAGGTTTAAGGGTAGATCTTTGAGGGCTTAACCGTCTGGATATGGATTGAGCTTGGAGGGCTTGGTGGATAGGGTAGGGGTTGAGACTGGAGGGATGGGGAGACGGGGTAAGAGTTGGGCTTTTGAGGGTTTGAGTTTGGAGGGGTTGGCAGGCAAAGTAAGGATTGGATTTGAAGGAGTTTACTGGCAAGGTAAGAGTTAGGCTTAGAGATGAGCTTTCATGGCTTGGGCCTTGATGTCCTTCACGGGTAGGGGGAGGATTAGAGCCAGAGGGGTTGGCAGTTAGGGGATGTGTCAGGGCTTGGAAGAGGTTGGTGGGTAGAGGAAGAGTTGGGGTTGGCCATTAGTGGAAGTTCTGGGCTTGGATGGCTTGATGGTTGGGGTATGTTTGGGGGTTAAAGGACTTGGAGGTTAGGCTAAGGGTTGGGCTTGGAGGGGCTGGTGGGTAGGGTAAGGGGGGCTTGGAGGATTTGGGGTTGGGGAGAGGGTTGGGATTGGAGGGGATAGCACATGGGGGAAAGGTTGGAGAGATGTATCAGACGTAACTGGCCAAGTTTTGGAAGCGGGGGCAGGCTGCAGGGATGACCTGTGTAGGAGGAGGTCATGGACTGCCCTGTGCAGGTCTTACCCAGTTCCAGATGGCTTAGCGACAGACAAAATGGACCAACTACGCACCAATACTGAACCGCTCAGATGACTTTGTAGTGCCTCTGCGAAAACATATTTAAGGATGGTAGATGCTGAGAAAACAATGCCAGAGCAGGATGACCGGCCCGTGGGGAACCCCTGATGGGGTAGTCTGTTCCTGTACCCTGAGGAAAGGATCCATGCTAGAGCAAGGGAAAAGCGTGAGGAAGATGTGGCAGAGATGAACTGTTATGAACTGACTGCAACTCCCCATTCCCCACCCTCTCCCTGTACTGCTCGTGGGGGCAGGAGGTAGAAGAGTCAGGAAAAAGAAGTGAAGATGAGTCTGGGAAGAAGAGGTGGGAGAAGGTGGTTTTAGTTTCGTCTTTGTTTCTCACCATCCTGCTCTATTTTTAATTGGCAGCAAATTGAATCAAATTTTTCCCCAAGTTGAGTCTGTTTTGCCCATCATGGTAATTGGTGAATGATCTTCCTGTCCTTATCTCGACCCACGAGCATTTCTATCTTATTTTCTCCCCCTGTCCTGCTAAGGAGAGGGAGTGAGAGAGTGGCTGGGTGGGGGTTTGGCAGCCAGCCCAGGTCAATCCACCACAGTGTGTATATTTATTTGTATTGTATACCTCTGTTTGTTCGTGTGCCTACTGGGAATACATGCTTAGCCTTGCTACTGGTTGGACCTGGGGACATGGAGCTTTGGCAGCCTCGCTTCTCTCAGGCTGTCGGATTCAGGAACCCCTAACATCAGGGACAGAGAGAGAGGGAAAGCAGAGAGAGGGGGAGAGAGAAGGCGAAGACAGAGACAGGGCAAAAGGAGGGGCAGAGAAAGAGAGGCAGTGTCATGGTTTAGGTCAGGACAGACTAAATGCACGCATTAATTACTATGCAATAATTGTATCTACGTGAAGGAGTTTGGCAATTTATTGCCTCTGTGAAAGAGTGATTATTAATGCATAGAACCCTATTTCAAATGTCTACAGGGACAATTTTGGTTTGTTCACTGTCTTTTCATAGCCATGGAGACATCAAGCTATGCATCCATAACTGACCAGCCATTATGACTGGTAATTCCACATCTCAGACGTATGTAGCCCACACAGATTGGGTTTTCCACCTAATTCTTAGAAGTGCCCTCACATCTTAGGTGTGCAGCTCACAGCTAAGTACTTCTCCTGCTGAAGTATTAGGAAGATGCAACATACAGGCTCCGCTATCCCAATGTTTTCCTTCACAGATTAACCATACTTGTACATTATTAGTAAAGTGGCCCATTGCAGATAGTGTCCAAAGAGTCATTCTGAATACCAGTAGGAATAGTCTTAGATACGTTTTTCATGACTTCCCGCGTCTGTCTTTCTATTCAGTGCAATTGCAGGCGAGCCATTTCTAATTGTATAGCAGCTTTAGCTAGCCCCTCAAGGCACTGAGAGGTTAGTTGTCCAACCTGTTGCAGCTGGACTTGGAGGGCTTGGATATGCATGGTGTTTAGGGCAACTTCTCGTGTACCTGATATGTTTCTCTTAGTTCTTCTGTAGATGCCTTGTTCGGGGAACATGGTATGTTGAATACTTATAATAAAAGGCGCACAGGGGTATTGTATCAATTTACATTCCAGTCCCACTTGATGTGGTACTCCTTCTCTTATTGGATTGTTCCAAGTCAAGTTTGCCACTTGCCTATGGTAAACATATCAAAGGGTGGTGTTACAAATTGTGGGGTTCACCATGTTCTTTGGCAAGATAGTACTGAGGTTAATTCACTAGTGTTGGTTTCTGTTTCTTCCATTAGATAGGGTCTCATATTTAAATTTTAATCTTAGATTGTTTTGGGTACATTTATAAATGCTTGTGAAGTTGGTGGTCCAATAAAGTCTTGTCATCATACTGGTGAGAAGTCCTTTGTGTTCACTGATAAAGCCTACATACTAGGCTTCATTTTTACCTGCTCCCCTCTGGCTTCTATTCATAGAATCAAAAAATCATAGAATAGTTAGGGTTGGAAGGGACCTTAAATATCATCCAGTTCCAACCCCCCCTACAATGGGCAGGGGCACGTCCCACCACATCAGGCTGCCCAAGGCCCCATCCAATCTGGCCTTGAACACCTCCAGGGATGGGGTAGCCACAACTTCCCTGGGCAACCTGTGCCAGTGCCTCACCACTCCCATGGTGAAGAAATTCTTCCTAATGTCTAGTCTAAATCTGTCCCTCTCCAGTTTATACCCATTCCCCCTCCCCTATCACTACAAGCCTTTATGAATAGTCCCTCCCCAGCTTTCTTGTCGGCCCCCTTCAGGCACTGGAAGGTCACTATAAGATCTCCTCGGAGCCTTCTCTTCTCCAGGCTGAACAAGCCCAACTCTCTCAGCCTGTCCTCATATGGGAGGTGCTCCAGCCCTCGGATCATCTTTGTAGCCCTCCTCTGGACCCCTTCCAACAGTTCCATACTGTTCTGACAGGCTGTGAGCAAGAGTTCCCGCTGGAATATTAGGCTTCAAAACTAGCTAAGGCCTCTGATGGGAACCAGAGGTGTGATGAAAGCTCTTCAAGGGCAGAAGTATGGTGTGAGCACTAGCTGGGTTATGTCATTGCTCTGGTATGTAAACTGCTTGTGCTTAATTAGGAGTAGGTAGGGGTATCAAGGCTAAAGTAAGATAATTCTGTCCGAAAAGCATACAATGAAAATGAAATATAACCATCATGGACCAGAGTCAGAAGGGAGTTGTTGTGGGTTAACCCCGGTAGGCAGCTAAGCACCACACAACCAACCGCTGGCTCGCTCCTCACCCTCTACCCCCAGTGGGATGGGGGAAGAGGAAAAGAAGAGTGAAAGCAAGAAAACTCATGGGTCGAGATAAAAATTTATAAGCAAAGGAGCAGCGGAAGAAGTGAGGAAGAAAACAAAACAAAGCAAGTGCCCAGGAGAGCAGGCAGAGTAAGAAACAGAGAAGGCCTTGACTTTGTGCAACCACTGTTCAGCAATAGCTAAAACATGTGTGTGTTATCAGCACTGCTTTGGTCACAAATCTAAAACACAGCACCATACAAGCTGTTATGAAGATAATTAACTCCGTCCCAGCCAGACTCAGCACAGGAGTCTTGGGATGCAAGGCCACCTTAATCTAGGTAACTGTATTGGTAATGTCATAATACCATATTAGGCCAAAATTGCCTAGGTGACAGCGTTGGAAGCACCAAATTTGGGTACAGATGTAACAGATTTGGGACCAATGAGGAAAAGATAATTAGGAATGGGTTGTTTGTTTGGAACATGTTTGGGTGGAGAAAAGGAGATTGCAGGGGTGGTTAAAAGGTGTGTTTGGGAAAAGAGAAAATGGGTAATACGGGATAAAACCAGGTGGAGGACAAAGAACTGGAGGATTTTGCAGTGGTAGAAGTGCAGAGGCCTGCAAATGGTGGTGAAGCTGACCTGCAGACCCAAGCTCCCCAGGACACTAGAGGGAACCCCCTTGGACAACCTGCTGGACTCTCCATCAGGCCTTATGTCCAGAAGACTTGGTGTGGGAGGATGAATAAGAAGGAATAAGCTTGTATGGAGGGATAGACTTGTGCCTTACTACTAAGTGAAGGAGAAAAGGCAATAAAATTGCAACTTAATATCACTTATGTGTGTGTTTTATAAGTTTTCTTTATACTAATGCAACTGTGTATCAATAATGATACTACTAATAAGCAATAGAATCGTAACCCAATATTACTTGCAGTGATCTAATTGTGTACTAATATTGCTAATAATAGTGGTGAGTTTGTTAGCCAACTAAGGTATTACTAGTTTTTAAAGTTGTGTCTCTTAATCAGTAAATATAACCATCTCAATCAGCTATTTCTCAAGCCTTCAGTCTAAAAGGGGAGAGTCAGAGAGGTAAAACATGTCTAGCCTGGCCCGGGCCTGGTTGGGATGATGCCTCTCCAGTATTTACAAGCCAAGTGGCTTCTGGCAAATGAACATCCCAGTTTCTCATATCCCCTTTTCTCTGGGCTTGTAGCATTTTTTTCAGGAGTCCATTAAGCCATTCTACATTTCCCGAGGCCTGGGGTTAATAGGGAATACGGTATATCCAGTCAATTCCATGTTCCCAACTTTATAATTTCATTTTTTAAATGACAGCCATTGTCAGACTCAGTTCTTTCAGGTGTACCATGCCTCCACAAAAATTTGTTTTTCAACACTACCGTGCTTTTAGCAGTGACACGTGTCACTGGGTAAGTCGCAAGCCAGCCTGTAGTCATTTCTACCATGGCTAGGACCTATCAATGCCCCTTAGTAGTCCTGCACAAAGGTCTGGTGTAGTCTACTTGCCACGCATCTCCAAATTGGTGGTTTAAATGTCATCTTCCATGCCTCAATGTTTTTTTGCTGTTTAGCTTTTTCACTAATGCACAAATTTCAGCCCTTTGTTATTTGTATAATAGAATTTGTAGACAAGTCCACCCCTCATCTCTTGGCCAGCTATAGGTGACATCTCATCGCATATGTCCTGATGTTTCATGAGCCCATCGAGCTACAAATAGTTCCCCTTTATGTTCCCAGTCCAGGTCTTTGTCGATTGTGGTGATCTGAGCATCTTGGTCCACTTGATGGTTGCTGACTTGTTCTTCAGGGGCACTTCCCTTTGGTACATGGGTACTGTGAAACATGGACTCGAACTCCCTTCATATGCTGCTAGTATCTCTGTTTTGGGCAGGGTGTAGCAGGTTGTTCTTTCAGGCCACTCAATAGAGAGAGATCACAATCTAACTGTAACCTGGCATGTGCATTCCCCAGAAGCCCACAATGCCTGGGAAAGCTTGAGGGCTTTTTTTTTATTATTATTTGGTGGGGGCATAGCTGTTATTTTATTGATCACATCCATTGGGATATGATGATGCCCATCTTGCCATTTTATTCCTAAAAACTGAATCTCCTGTGCAGGTCCTTTGACCTTGCGTTCTTTTATGGCAAAGCCATCTTTCAGAAGGAAACACAAACATTTCCACTGCTGTGTTGCGCCACACGATGATGTCATCGATGTATTGCAGGTGTTGAGGGGCTGCGCCCTGTTCCAGCGCAGTCTGGATCAGTCCATGGCAAATGGTGGGGCTGTGCTTCCACCCCTGGGGCAGTCATTTCCAGGTGTACTGGACACTCCTCCGCCACATAAAAGCAAACTGTGGCCTGCACTCTGCTGCCAAAGGGATCAAGAAAAACACATTGGCAATATCAGTTGAGGCATACCACTTGGCTGCTTTTGACTCCAGTTCATATTGGAGTTCTAGCGTGTTCGATACGGCAGCACTCAACGGCAGCATGACTTTGTTCAGACTGCTGTAGTCCACTGTTGGCCTCCACCCTCCAACAGACGTTTGCACTGGCCATATGGGACTACTAAAGGGTGAGTGAGTCTTGCTGATCACTCCTTGGTTCTCCAGTCAATGGCAAAAAGCCCTCATGGATGGGAACCAGGGAGCCTCGGTTGGTGCGATATTGCTGCCGGTGCGCCATCATGGTAACAGTCGACACCTGCTGTTCCTCGATCCACAGCAAGCCCACGATGGAGGGATCCTCCAAGAGGCTGGGCAAAGTAGACACCGGTTTAATCTTCTCTGTACCCATGGCAGCTACACCAAAGGCCCACTGGTACCATTTTGGGTCTCTGAAGTACCCACTCCTGAGGTAGTCTATGCCAAGGATGCACGGAGACTCCAGACCCATCACAATAGGATACTTCTTATCACAGCCCACTTGAAAAGAGAGTGAGTTCTTTTTTCCCAGCACAGCGCCCGGGTAATTTAAAATCACTCAGAGGTAGAGGTGTACACTATATCTTTTACTAAATAAGATGCATGCCCTTAAAACACTGGATTCAAACGATTACACTGGATTCAAACGATCAAACAACCTGCACGGAACAGAGCACAGACAGGAAAAGCCGCACCCGCAAAAGTGACCGAAACAGCCCATCAGTGGCAACGTTTCACAACACCGTAACAATCTGCTTAACTGAGCCCCAAACAGCACTGAGAGCCCTAATGTTTCCTGGAGTCAAACCTGAAATCAAATCAAAACTGCCCACTACTGCCCACTGCAGCCGCACGCATTGCAAAGAGAAAAGGAGAAAGGCAGAAAAGGAGAAAAGCTAGGAAAGGATAAAAGAGTTACAAGAAGCAAATAGTTGCAAGAGATGAGAGGTAGTCACCACCTTAGGAGCTCCACATGTAGCAGCATGTGTTTCTTTGTCCAGTGGGTCCAGAAGATGGTGGGCGTCCACACACAACACACAAACACGAGACAAGACAAGCAGAGAGGGACAAGCAGACAGAGAGAGAGAGTTGCAGAGAGAGTTGCAGAGAGAGAGAGAGAACAGACAAACAGAGACAACAGACAAACAGAGAGAGACAAGACAAACAGACAAACAGAGATGAAATTACAGAGCGTTGCATAGAGAGTTGCAGGCTTTCGAGGGGTTTTTTGAACTCTCTGTCCCCATCCCTTACCTCGTCAGGTGGGGAGGACAGGTAACAGGCTCAGGCATGTCCCTCCTCCCTAGACAAGTTCAGACATGCTCTCCAGCACTTCCGGCCTTGCCACTGAGGCTGGGGGCATACACCTGCTTAGAGCCATTCAACCCATGCCAGGCCAGGTCCACACGCTTCTGCCACTTGTCCCCTGTTAGGCTCACCCCAGCCTCCAATACAGACAACTGTTGGGATGTCTCCGTCACTCCTGAAATCCAGATGGGTTCTGCTCCCTTGTACCCTGATGGCATTAGGGTATGCTGTGCACAGGTGTCCACCAGAGCCTTATACTCCTGTGGTTCCAATGTGCCACGCCATTGAATCTTGAATCCATATAGGCCAATAAACACAATTGTCCCTTTCTTCCACCTGGCCAGAGGCAGGGCCCTTCTGTTCCTGGTCAGAGTATCCATTATCTTACTCCTGTAACTGCAAACCAGAAGTCCCTTCATTAGGATCAGAAAAAGGATCATCCCTTCTGCTCTGCCTGGGGAATTGCTCAACAGTAACCAGAGCAGTAATCTTCCTGGATGGACCCTTTTTTGGCCACTGTTTTTCCTCGCAAGTCACTTACCTGATCTTCTAGGTTCGTCCCACTTCCTCATGTCCTCCCTGGGGTCACGCAGATAGAACCACAGGGTGGCATGAGGTGTGTGCCCACAGTACCCTTTCCTCTGAGAAGAGAAAGGCAGGCCAGTCTAGCCACAGTTGGTGCCTCGATGTCTGTCCATTCCATTAACACCAGGGTATTGGCATATGACATTGGTGCACTCTGTTCAAACTTCTGCCACGTGGATCACATGCGCTGGACTTCATCTGGGTCTTTGGATCCCTGGTCATTGTCTAGGTTGCTGTAGATCACCTCCACCGCTGCTTATTCCCTCAGATATTGCATACTTCCCTTGGTGGTGGCCCACTTGCCTCAGTAGTTTACAAGGTCTTCCTTGAGAGGCTACCTTGCCTTCACGCTCGTCAGGAGCTGCCTCCAGAGGCTGTGGATTGTTGCCCCTCTTCTGATCCCTTTGTCGATATCCCAGTCCCTAGTGAAGGATCCCAGCTGCTGGGCTTCCTTGCCCTCTAATTCCTGACTGTTGGCTCCAATATCCCAGCATTGGAGCAAACAGGAGATAATTTGCTTGCCTGGATGACAGCCAAAATCTTTCTGCATATCTCGCAGCTCACTCAGGGATAGGTACGGGGTGGTTTCTGTCTCGTTTATGATTTCAGTCTCTTTCCCCTCCTGTTCTTGCAACTGCTCTGCTGCAGAACACACTGTCTTTCTGATTCTCCCTCTCCTGCTCCCTCTTAGGAGAAGCTTCTTCCTCCCTTACTAACTGAGGTGACTTCCATTTCCATTGTTTATTCTCGACTACCAGGTGACTGATATATTTGAGGGTTGAGTCTCTGGTTTAGCCACAATGTCCATTTGTATGTCTTCAGATCCAGAGACCCTCAGAGACCCTCTCGCCCCCTTGAGGGTGCTGAACAGCGGCTCGGTTAGGCATAGGCCAGGCCCCAGCATAGTGTGAGAAGTTGTGTCTCTCTGGAATAGCCAGGGCATCCTTTTTTCAAGTGCTCTGTTGCTTCATCAGGATTCCACACTTGTTTAGAAGTGAAGTCCCAGACCATCGGAGCTGAAAACCGCTCTAGCTACCTGCCCATATTCTCCCATGCACCTTGCCACCCATGATCAGACTGCGTTAGGGCACATCCCTGTGTGATATTCCAAAATAGTCAGTTAACATTGCTTTTTCCAGAAAAGCCAGAAACAGATTCTTAACTGTACTGAATTTAGCTGGGACATTTCTTCATAGTAGCTTGTACGGGGCTACGTTTTGGATTTGTGCTGAAAACAGTCTCGATAATACAGGGATGTTTTAGTTACTGCTGAGCAGCACTTACACAGCATCAAGGCCTTTTCTACTTCCTACTGTATTGGGGTTGCGTGGTAGGGGGGCTACAGGGGTGGCTTCTGTGAGAAGCTGCTAGAAGATTCCCAATAGATTGTCTGATAGAGCTGATGCCAGCCAACTCCAAGATGGACCCGCCACTGGCCAAGGCCATGCCAATTACTGATGGTGGTAGCGCCTCAGTGACAGCATATTTAAGAAGGGAAAAAGAGAATCCAAAACCCACCAGCACAACATCAGCAGCAGACGATTGAGGACCCTGCAGACACCAAGGTCAGTGAAGAAGGAAGGGGAAGAGGTGCTCCAGGCACCTGAGCAGAGATTGCCCTGCAGCCCGTGGTAAAAACCATGGTGAGGCCGGTTGTCCCCCTGCAGGTCATGGAGGTTAACGGTGGAGCAGCTATCCACCTGCAGCCCGTGGAGGACCCTACGCCAGAGCAGGTGGGCATGCCCGAAGGAGGCTATGATCCCATGGAGAGTCCGCGCTGGAGCAGGCTCCAGGCAGGTCCTATGAAACCATGGAGAGAGAGGAGCCCACACTGGAGCAGGTTTGCTGGCAGGACTTGTAACCTTGTGGGCGATCCACAAGGGTCCCCCAGTTTGTGAAGAAATCACAGAATCATAGAATAGTTTGAGTTGGAAGGGACTTTAAAGATCATCCAGTTCCAACTCCCCTGCCATGGGCAGACATCTCCCACCAGATCAGGCTGTCCAAGGCCTCATCCAACCTGGCCTTGAACACTTACTGCTTGCGGTAAGGAGGTAGCAAAAACTGGGAGTGAAGTTGAGCCCGGGAAGATGAGAAGGGTGTGGGGAAGGCATTTTAAAAGTTAGGTTTTATTCCTCATTATCCTACTCTGATTTGACAGGCAATAAATTAAATTAATATCCCCAAGTTGAGCCTGTTTTGCCTGTGATGATAATGGCTGAGTGATCTCTCCCTGTCCTTATCTCGACCCCCAAGCATTTTGTCATCTTTTCTCTCCCATTTCCAGCTGAGGAGGGGAGTGATAGAGTGGCTTTGGTGGATACCTGACGTCCACACTTACACCGCCCCACGAGTGAGTAGGCTGGGGGTATACAAGAAGCTGGGAGGAGACACATCTGGGACAATGGGTTCAAGTAACCACCCCTTGACTTTCAAGCTCTTTGACAAGACTGTATTATGGGACTGAGAAAAATTCCTTTTGGTTCGATATTACTGTCAGTGTACTGTTTGGGTTGCCACTAGCACTGATTGAGGCGATGCCAATAGCAGTCCTACTACTGACTCTCCCCCTGAGAGACCAGTTAGTTGAGGTACCAAAGGTGTGTCTATAGGGATATGTGGAAGGAGCGTGTCTGTTCCTTTAAGGGTATCTGGTCAAAGGAGCCGCAAAGAAGAATATACAGAGACAAACAGTACAGTACTTAAGGGCAAGGGAGCCCATGAGGACAGTACTTAAGGGCAAGGGAGCCCACGAGGGCTGGGAGCTCTACAAAAAGGAAATCCTAGCAGCTCAGGAGAAAGCCATCCCCATGTTCCAGAAAAAGAGCCGGCAGGGGAGAAAAACAGCTTTGTTGAACAGAGAGATCTTGAGTGATATCAAGAAGAAGAGAAATGTTTATGGGCTCTGGAAGAGGGGACAGGCCTCTTGGGTGGACTACAGGAGGGGAGTGAGATTGTGTAGAGAAAAAATCAGAAGGGCTAAGGCTCAACTAGAAATCAGATTGGCAAAGTCTGTGAAAGATAACAAAAAATCCTTCTATGAATATATAAATAATAAAAGGAGGACTAGGGAGACCATACAGTCCCTATTGGACGCAGAAGGAACAACAGTGAGAGGGGATGAGAACAAGGCTGAGGTACTTAATGCCTTCTTTGCCTCAGTCTTTAACAGTAAGGAAAGTCGTTCCGTCTGTGTACAAACCCAGGAGCGAGAGGAGCAAAATGAGGCTCGCATGATCCAAGAGGAGGTGGTCAGAGCCTTGCTAGCCCGACTAGATACCCACAAGTCTATGGGGCCGGATGGGATTCATCCAAGGGTATTGAAGGAGCTGGCGGATGTGCTGGCCAAACCCCTTTCCATCATCTTCCAACAGTCCTGGAAGACTGGGGAAGTCCCACTGGACTGGAGGCTGGCTGATGTTGTGCCCATCTACAAGAAGGGTCGCAGGGAGGATCCAGGGAACTACAGGCCTGTCAGTCTGACCTCAGTGCCAGGGAAAATCATGGAGCAGGTGATCTTGAGTGCCATCATGAAGCACATGCAAGAGAACCGGGTGATCAGGCCCAGTCAATACGGGTTCACAAAAGGCAGGTCTTGCCAAACTAACCTGATCACCTTCCATGACAAAGTGACTCCCCTACTGGATGAGGGAAAGGCAGTGGATGTGGTCTTCCTGGACTTCAGTAAAGCCTTTGACACAGTTTCTCACAGCATTCTGCTTAGGAAAATATCAGCCTCTGGCCTGGACAGGCGCACACTCTCCTGGGTGGAAAACTGGTTGGATGGCCGGGCCCAGAGAGGGGTGGTAAAGGGAGTTGACTCCAGCTGGAGGCCAGTGACAAGTGGGGTTCCCCAGGGCTCAGTGCTGGGTCCAGCCCTGTTCAATGTCTTTATCAATGACCTGGATGAAGGCATTGAGTGCACCCTTAGCAAATTTGCGGATGACGCTAAGCTGGGTGGAAGTGTCGATCTGCTGGAGGGTAGGGAGGCTCTGCAAAGTGATCTGAACAGGCTGGACCGCTGGGCAGAGTCCAATGGCATGAGGATTAACAAGGCCAAATGCCAGGTCCTGCACTTGGGGCACAACAACCCTATGCAGTGCTACAGACTAGGAGAAGTCTGTCTAGAAAGCTGCCTGGAGGAGAGGGACCTGGGGGTGTTGGTTGACAGCCGACTGAACATGAGCCAGCAGTGTGCCCAGGTGGCCAAGAAGGCCAATGGCATCTTGGCTTGTATCAGAAACGGTGTGACCAGCAGGTCCAGGGAGCTTATTCTCCCTCTGTACTCAGCACTGGTGAGACCACTCCTCGAATCCTGTGTTCAGTTCTGGGCCCCTCACCACAAGAAGGATGTTGAGGCTCTGGAGTGAGTCCAGAGAAGAGCAACAAAGCTGGTGAGGGGGCTGAAGAACAAGTCTTACAAGGAGTGGCTGAGAGAGCTGGGGTTGTTTAGCCTGGAGAAGAGGAGGCTGAGGGGAGACCTCATTGCTCTCTATAACTACCTGAAAGAGGTTGTGGAGAAGAGGGTGCTGGCCTCTTCTCCCAAGTGACAGGGGACAGGACGAGAGGGAATGGCCTCAAGCTCCGCCAGGGGAGATTTAGGCTGGACATTAGGAAAAAATTCTTCACAGAAAGGGTGATTGGGCACTGGAACAGACTGCCCAGGGAGGTGGTTGATTCACCTTCCATGGAGGTGTTTAAGGCACGGGTGGACGAGGTGCTAAGGGGCATGGTTTAGTGTTTGATAGGAATGGTTGGACTCAATGATCCAGTGGGTCTCTTCCAACCTGGTTATTCTATGATTCTATGAAACCTGACCAACATATGATAAGGGAGGATCTGATAAGAACAAACCTGTTTAGTCCCCAGGGGGGTTAGACATAAAAGGGTATAAAAGGAGCCAGTTGCATGTAAAACGGGCCGGTCAGTATGCTTGTCTGGCTGAGCCCTGCTCCTGATCACCACAGTCTGTCCTATCTTCTTAATAAATCTTTTCTTAACACTCTGTCTGTGTTATCTCACTCCCTGTGTATGTGTGCTGCAGGGGCTAAGTGCCAGCTACTGGTGAGATCTCTGTGAGTGGATTTACTGGAGTCATTCCAAGGGTGTGGGAGCCCCTGGCCTGTGATGTCAGCTACTGGAGACTGAAGCAAGTGAGGGTCCTAGCATCAGCAATTGGAACAGCCATAGATCTCTGGATCCAGGGAGGGTCCTACTGGCTTTGAGCCTGGAGTGCCAGCATACCGAGTCTGGCTGGGGTGGAGTTAACTTTCTTCATAGAACCCGTATAGTGCTGTGCTTTGCATTTGTGGCTAAAATGGTGTTGATAACACACCAATGCGTTGGCTGTTGCTGAACAGCGCTTGCGCAGCATCAAGGCTGTCTCTCCAAACACACCCCCCCACCCCACCGCCCCAAAGTAGGCTGGAGAGTGGACAAGAGTTTGGGAGTGGACACAGGCAGGACAGCTGACGCCAACTGAACAGAGGGATATTCCATACCATATGATATCATGGCTCAGCAACAGAAGCTGTGTCCCCTCCTAACCTCTTTCTAGCTACGAATACAAAGCGCAGCACTATGAGGGCTGCTACGGAGAAAGATAACTCCGTCCCAGCCAGACCCAATAGTCTCAGAAATAAGCACTAGGTAAAGATAATATGGTTTCAGTTTCTTCCTCTTCTTCCAATGCACCTCCAGAGATGTATGGGCCACCATGATCCCTGACACTGTCATTCCCCCCCACCCCCCCATTTGCATTAATTGTTTTGTTCCCTTCATTTTCCATTGCCTAGTTTGGACTAAGGGGGCAACTCCAGTTAAGTAAGCCATTACCATGCTCCAGAGCGGCTACTTGGCTCTCTGCTTCTCACACCCGCATCTGGCCTTTACAACTCCATTGAAGGAGCTGGCGGATGTGCTGGCCAAACCCCTTTCCATCATCTTCCAACAGTCCTGGAAGACTGGGGAAGTCCCACTGGACTGGAGGCTGGCTGATGTTGTGCCCATCTACAAGAAGGGTCGCAGGGAGGACCCAGGGAACCACAGGCCTGTCAATCTGACCTCAGTGCCAGGGAAAGTCATGGAGCAGGTGATCTTGAGTGCTATCATGAAGCACATGCAAGAGAACCGGGTGATCAGGTCCAGTAAACATGGGTTCATGAAAGGCAGGTCTTGCCAAACTAACCTGATCGCCTTCTATTGCTAGGAAAGTCACACTTAAAGTAGGATAAAACACTGATCATCGACTAATCAGGAACTAAGACTGAATGTAAAATTTCATGATTCTGTTGATTTTTAGCGTATCCTAGCAACAGACCCGAGGTACTTGCTCAAAGGACCTCATGTAACAAATAGGATCCAGGTGTGCTTAGGAAAAGTACGTACTAGCTACCCTACCCAAGTAGAACATACACCTGCAACAGCCAAAAGACCATCATAAATCTTGTGAAGGACAGAAGAATAGGTTTCAAGAGGCAAGAAAGATATACCTGAGCGGTCAAGTGGAGATAAGTGCGGGTCCAGCCAAGAAAAACCGACGAGTTTGCCAAAAGAACAAGAAGTAATAAAGACAATGCGAGGAAGACTACTTACTTCATCTGAGGAAGACTACTTACTTCATCAGGACGACCACCAGAGGGGGCTACGCAGGCGCAATAGAGACTGATGTCGCAATAAGGCGATGAAGTAACCTACCTATGCATATGTATTAGATAATGAAGTAACCTGTTGAATATACAATAGATTGCGAAACTTTTAGAGAATAAAAAGCGGACGCGATGTGACGGTCTTTGGAACCAGATCTGGGTGCGTACCCCTGGTTCCCGGGGCCTCGAAATAAAGCACCACATATAACCTCCTAGTGTGGTTATGTGTTTGTCATTCTGCTAACAGTTTTTGGCGACCCAGATGGGACCTCGCGGGCATTGCTGAGGCGGCTCGCGCATCGATTCTGCTCCAGCCGGCACCGAGTGATTCTCGGGGAGCCATCGACCGCGACCGACCTCCGCTGCTCCCGACGGACCAGGGATATTGGTAAGACACGGTGCTTTATCTGGAATGGTACCATTTGGGGTCTGGTAAAGCCTGCCTGTCAGACGCGGCGAAAGCTGCGCTTGGTTGGGCTCAAGGGTCTGGTAAAGCCTGCCTGTCAGACGCGGCGAAAGCTGCGCTTGGTTGGGCTCAAGGGTCTGGTAAAGCCTGCCTGTCAGACGTGGCGAAAGCTGCGCTTGGTTGGGCTCAGGAGCTCCGACGGGAAGCCTAGGCGCCGTCCGTAAGACAGCGGCGAAAGCTCTGCAGGTTCGGCATCAGTGGTCTGGTCTGGTAATTCCGGAATTCTGGTATTTCTGGTATTTTGTAGTTTTGTTCTGCTCTCAGTAATTTATACTTTCCTGTCTAGTTAATTCATTTTAAGCTGTTTGTGGTAAAAAGAGAAAAAAAGAGAAAAAGGAAGAAAAACTAAAAAAAAAAAAAAAGAGAAAAAAACAAACAAACAAAAAAAAACCAACAAAAACTCAACCACAATGTCAATACCTAAGTCATCTCCATTAGGATGTATTTTGAGTCACTGGAAGGAGGGAGGATTTGGGCAGGATATGCAAAAAGGAAAGTTGATTGAATATTGTAATGTCTGGTGGACACAATATGAATTAGAAGACCAGGTTCATTGGCCAGAAAATGGGACTCTAGATTATAATACGATTTTTCAGTTAATGTTGTTTTGTAGACGAGAGGGAAAATGGGATGAAGTACCATATGTAGAACTGTTTTTTATTTTAAGGCGGAATGATGAATGGAAAAGAGCATGCGGACTAATGGTTGTCAGTGTAAAATCAAATGGGCAATGTGATGGTTGTGTGGCTGAGAAAAAGTGCATAAAATGTTTAGCAGTAGAAAATGCTTCACGACATCAGCAAGATGATGATTTTGATTTATTGATAACCCCCTCAGCCCCAGACCCCAGGGAGGGGGGATCGGGTAATGAGGGGAGGGACAGAAAGGGGGGGGATAGAAAATGTGAATATGAGGAGGAACAGGTTTATCCAGGTACTCCGATCTCTCATCGAACGCGGCAAAGAGAAATCCAGGGGAGGGAGGCTGAACGTCAGCCATCTAAGGCATTACTAGCACCACTGCGTCAGGGGGTCGGAGCGGAGGGTCCGGTATATGTTAAAGTGCCTTTTACGCCAGGAGATTTGATGCTTTGGAAACAGTCTGCTGGAGTTTATCGAGAAAACCCAGATAAGGTAGCAAGGGTAGTAAAAATGATTCTAAAGACTCAGAATCCTGATTGGGATGATATTCAGGTGTTATTGGACACTTTGATGGATTCTACAGAAAAGGAGATGGTGTTGAGAACTGCCCGTGAGCGGGTCAGGGAAGATATTAGACAGGGTGTTGTCACTGGGACGGTTGATCAGAACTTTCCTCTTGAAGATCCCATGTGGGATTATAATATTATGGGAGGAATGAGGAATTTGAGAAGGTACCAGGAATGGGTAGTTGTTGGAATACAGAATGCTATGCCCAAAACAATTAATTGGTCAAAGCTGTATAGTGTTAAACAGGAGAAGACGGAGTCTCCCTCTGCATTTTTAGAGCGGTTGAAAGAAGTGGCTAGGAAATTCACTGATTTGGACGTGGAGACAGAACAGGCTAAAGCCCAGTTAGCTTTGATTTTCTTAGGACAGTCGCAAGATGATATTAGAAAGAAACTGCAAAAATTAAAGGGTGCGGAGTTGCGAGACTTAGATAGATTGCTGGAAGTTGCCTGGAAGGTGTACAACAATCGTGAAAAAGATAGTGCACAAAGGCAGCAACGGCACCTATTGGCGGTGATGCAAAGTAGAGGTCAGAATGAATTTGGGAACCGAGGTAGGGGAAGAGGAATGGTACGCGGACGGGGAAGAGGATTTGGGCTCAATTATCCGGCCAGATTAGGGATCAACCAGTGCGCGTACTGCAAGCAGGAAGGACACTGGAAAAATGAATGTCCACAAAGCATAAGACAGACAGGGAGTTCATTTAGAAATGCAGAGGCAGCAAAAATGATGGTTCTGGGAAATTATGGAAACCAAAGCTGACTAGATTTAGAAAGCAGTGAACCCCTAGTGAAAATAAAATTAGGAGGGGAAGAGGTGCAATTTTTGGTGGATACTGGCGCAACATATTCAGTTTTAAATGATTTATATGGAAAAATAGGAAACAAAACTACTACAATAGTGGGGGCCACAGGGAAAGAGGAAATACGGCCATTCATGCGACCCTTAGAGTTACGATTTGGGGGAAAGGAATTAACACATGAATTCTTATATGTACCCGACTGCCCGGTTCCTCTTCTGGGACGGGACTTGTTATCTAAACTAAATGCAAAAATCAGCTTTGAAAATGGAGAATTGATTATGCAAGTCCCAGAATCGAACGTAGGAAAGATTTTAGTAGTGAAGGAAAATCCCAAACCTCAGATACCCAAGAAGGTAGAAGAGGCAGTAATCCCTACAGTTTGGGAAACAAGTATTCCGGGAAAATCAAAAACTGCTCAACTGGTAATAGTGGAGTTAAAAGAGGGAGCAAGGCCAGTACGAATAAGACAGTATCCCATAAAAATGGAAGCCCGATACGGAATAGTAGAAATCATTGAAAAATTTTTAAAATTTGGAATATTGGAGGAATGTGAGTCAGAATATAATACTCCGATCTTTCCAGTAAAGAAACCAAATGGGGAGTATAGGTTAGTACAAGATCTGAGGGCCATCAACAACATTACGAAAGATATACATCCAGTCGTAGCTAACCCATATACATTGTTGACATCTGTGAAGGAAAAATATAAATGGTTTACAGTAATTGATTTAAAAGATGCCTTCTTCTGCATTCCCCTTGACAAAGATAGTAGGAAACTTTTTGCTTTTGAGTGGGAAAACCCATATAATGGACGAAAAACGCAACTCACGTGGACGAGGCTCCCACAAGGATTCAAGAATAGCCCAACTCTTTTTGGAAACCAACTGGCGAAAGAATTGGAGATCTGGACTACGCAAGGAAAAATTCAGGTACCAAGAACACAGTATCTTTTGTTACAATATGTAGATGACATATTCCTTGCAACAGAACAAGAATCATTATGCATACAAGTGACTATTGAGATTTTAAACCAACTGGGCCTAAATGGATACAAGGTTTCAAGAGAAAAAGCTCAAATTGCATGCACAACTGTATTGTATCTTGGATGTGAGATAACACAGGGACAACGAAGGTTAGGAACGGATCGTGTTAGAGCAATTTGTGCAATTCCAGAACCCCGGAACTTGCATGAACTGAGGACATTCTTGGGAATGGCAGGGTGGTGTAGGCTGTGGATAATGGACTATGGACTTATAGCAAAACCTCTGTATGAGGCACAAAAATTGCCTAATCTCATTTGGGAGGGACCTCAAAAGGAGGCCTTTAGGAAACTAAAAGAGGCCTTGACTAAGGCACCAGCATTGGGCTTACCGGATTTAACAAAGACTTTCCAGTTGTTTGTTCACGAAAGACAACGATTAGCACTGGGTGTCTTAACACAGAAATTAGGAAGCTGGAAACGACCAGTGGGATACTTTTCTAAACAGTTGGACCCCGTTAGTGCAGGTTGGCCATCCTGCCTGAGAGCCGTAGCAGCAACTGTAATTCTGATACAAGAAGCCAGAAAATTGACTCTAGGGAAAAACATTGAAGTTTATATACCTCACATGGTGTTAACAGTCTTAGAACAAAAAGGGGGGCATTGGCTTTCCCCTAGCCGAATGATGAAGTTCCAAGCCATACTTACTGAACAGGATGATGTAAGTTTGAAAACAACTAACCTGTTAAACCCAGCAGCCTTTTTAGGTGCAGCAACAGAAGATGGTCCTTTGGAACATGATTGCATAGAAGTCATAGAACACACATATGCAACGAGAGCGGACTTGAAAGATACTCCAATCGAACAGCCTGATCAAGAGCTCTTCACAGACGGGAGTAGCTTCGTGGAGAATGGGACGCGGTATGCAGGATATGCCGTGACCACACAGAGCATGGTAATAGAAGCACAGGCCCTACCGGTGGGGACCTCAGCACAACGGGCAGAAATAATAGCCCTCACAAAGGCATTAGAATTAGGCAAAGATAAACGAGTAAACATATGGACAGATTCAAAATATGCCTTTGGAGTAGTTCATGTACACGGAGCTTTATGGAAAGAACGAGGATTATTATCCTCGCAGGGAACCAATATAAAATACCAAAAGGAAATTTTAAACTTGATATCTGCTGTGCAATTACCGGAGCAGGTAGCGATCATGCATTGCAAGGCACATCAAGGAGGAGACTCTAAGGTGGCCGAAGGAAACGCATTGGCAGATCGAACAGCTCGGCGGATAGCACGACAGGTACAGACGATGATGGCCTTGATACCTACCAAGGTAAGCCCTTTACAAGATTACCTGACACAGAAACCGAAATACTCGGAAGAGGACAAGAAATTGGCCAATTTAATGAAGGCAAACCTAAATTCTGAAGGATGGTACGTAACTACAACTGGACAAATAATTGTACCTCCTGTCATTATGCGGGCAATTCTACAGGCAGAACATCAAAAGTGCCATTGGGGAGCAGAAGCATTAGTGACTTATCTGAAACGAAGCATAATTTTGGCACAGATGTTAACAATGGCAAAATCTGTAAATTCAAAATGTGAACTTTGCTTGAGGAATAATCCTGTGGTTAGGAGGAGAGTAGAAATGGGACACATCAGAGTAGGCATGGAACCAGGAGATTATTGGCAAATAGACTTTGTAGAATTACCTAAAGCTCAAGGGTACAAATATTTGTTAGTTGGGGTCGACACTTTTTCTGGATGGCCAGAAGCCTTTCCCTGTCGCACCAATCAAGCCAAAGAAACAGTGAAATGGTTGTTGAGGGAAATTATCCCTAGGTTTGGGGTTCCCTTAGGTCTATCGTCTGATAGGGGCCCACACTTTGTAGCCACAATTGTACAAGAAGTAAGTAAGGCATTGGGAATTTCCTGGAGTCTCCATACCCCATGGAGACCACAATCTAGTGGACAAGTAGAAAAGATGAATCAGACGATAAAAAGACAGGTCAGTAAAATATGCCAAGAAGCTAAAATTCAATGGCCCCAGGCATTACCAATAGCCCTTCTAAGAATAAGGATAAAGCCTAGGAGTGGGATGGGGCTGAGTCCTTATGAAATCCTCTTCAGGAAACCATATGAGTCGCCACAACCAAACCCAAACATGCATATTAAAGGACACCAAGATGTGTACAACTATGTGTTATCTCTTGGTAGAACTTTGACACAGCTACGAAGGGCCTTGATCTGGAACCGTCCGGTGTCATTAGAGAATTCAGTACATGAAATTGAACCGGGAGACCAGGTCTACGCCCGCGATTGGAGTGAAGAGCCACTGAAGGAACGGTGGAATGGACCGTACCTGGTGCTGCTAACAACTTTCACTGCGGTAAAGGTAAAAGGAATAGACTCTTGGATCCACTACACACGAGTGAAGAAGGCACCCAAGGACTGGAGAGTCGAAGTAGTCGGACCAACGAGACTGAAGCTGAAAAGCAAGTAAAATGTCATACTTCGAGTACGGGACTTTGATTATAGTTTGGTCCTTGATACCTATAATAGGTGTCACATCTCTAGAAATTCCATGTAAGAGAGAAACAAGCAAGTATACCATTGGACAAAATGCCATTCTGTCTTGCAGGTTTCAAAGTGATGTCCCAATGAAAAGGAAATTAATTCAGATTTTTTGGGAAAAGGTGTCTGGAACTTGTGGAGCACCTGAAACAATCTATGATAGCAAAAATTCGGGGTTAGATGGTTACAAACAAGAACTACAAGGGACATGGAAACTTAAAGGGAAAGTATCGAACAAGTTTTATCCGCGAAATCCCATACGAGGTGAGACAAAACTGGAGCTGACGAATTTAACTTTGACTGACCAAGGAAAATATAGGTGTTTTGTGGGAGCAGGAAGTAATGTAGACTATGGAGAAAGAACACTGATAATAGATCCCCTTCAAGACCATGGAATAAAAGCAGGGCATACACATTATCCGGCTCCTCTGGGTAGTGAGGCACTTATTTACTGCCTCCTAGAGGACCCCCAGCCTGAGGAATTTGGATGGATAAAGGAAGGAAAAGCAGTTCTAAGTGATAAAATACACTCAATAGAATTGAGACTGGGAAGAATATTAGTCCAGATTATTAAAGGGATAAAAAGATCCGACTTGGGAACTTACAGATGCCAGTATCAAAATGCTACTACCTTTGGATATAGCGAAATCAATATTACTGAAGCCAGAGTGAAACAAGCCATAGAACTGACCCAGGCACCCCAGGAGATTTATGTTCAAAAGAAAGATGCTGAAGAAAATTTGATGATTGGGTTAATCAAGGATTTTGCTAGAATGCAAAATACAAGTAAGATTACAGCATGCTTGCCTTTACCAAAAACGGCTGGAGAACCGATAAGCTGGGGAATATTGACTTTCCCACTCCCAGAGGTAAAAGAAAATAAAACCGAATGTAAACAAATAATAACACCCATACAGGAAAAACAGAAAATAAGTATAAGAAGGGAGTGGAGAACTGCAGGAAGTCGAAGCGATTGTGAAAAATTACCAAACTATAAGTTCACACGTATCGGACGATTTAAAGATGTAGGATGGTGTTCATATGATGAAATAAAAGAAATAATGAGGGAAAGAAATACAATGGAATGGGTGTGCCAGAAAAGAAATGATACAGAACAAAATTGGGACACAGTTTGGTCAACAAGTATTTTACAAAAATTCCAATACGGAGGAGAAACATCTTGGTGTTTTAAATGGACAGGAAAACAAAGTAGTGACAAATTACCAGTAAATGGCCCGATCAGTAGAGATCCTATTGATAGCGTTCCATGGTGGAATTGTTCTAAAATTTTAGATTGTGACCTAGACCCTGAAGAGATCACCATACCTCCAGTTAAAATGGCTCTAATAGTAGGGTGTGCCTGTCGGGGATTTAAGGTCAGGGGAAAGGTAATACAAGTACCAGTTAATGGAATAGACTGTAAATATTCGACAGTACGCAGTATGGGTAATTTTGTTTGGGCATCTAATGATGGAACTTGGACTACACATTTATCAATAGAGGGTCCAGTTAAAGAAATAACTCTGGGGTTGCCTACCCTGTGCCCAATTTGGAAGCGATCCCCCTTCAGAGGTAAATTGGAAACTTTACAAATTCGTGCTAAAAGAGACATAGAAAATGATATTAGAGACATAGATGACACTTGGCAGGAGCCTGAGACAGGAGTTAAAGTGGGATGGGCATTAGAATCCCTCTTTGCCCAAATAGCGACGTATCGTAATAAATGATTTACAAACTAATTGGACAAACTGAAAGATTGGCAAAAATAACAAAGAAGGGATTTCGAGATTTAAACTTGCAACTACAGGCGACAACGAAAATGACTTTGCAGAACAGAATGGCATTAGACATGCTCTTGTTAAAAGAACATGGTGTCTGTGGATATCTCAAAGATCAAACTGATCACTGCTGTGTGCATATACCTAATGTCACAGCCGATGTGGAATATGATATCTCGCAATTGGGAAAAATAGAAGAAGAAGCTGAAAAAGAGAAAGAAGAAATTGGTCAAAATTGGGTTGGGGCATTATTTGATAGATTAGGCATCCATCTTACTGGCTGGATACACTCTCTCATTCAAACATTATTCACACTTTTGCTTATATTCCTTACAATCTATCTGGTGTATTTGTGTATCCGGAGAGAAATTACTCGCAAACAAAACTGGACACACAAAATTATTGGAGCAGTGACACGAGAATATCCACAGCACCCAATACCCCCATCAACTTACCAAGAAACAGTTACATAAAATGAAAATACTTGCTAAGGTGAAGTATTTTCAAAGGGGGGAAATGCTAGGAAAGTTACACTTAAAGTAGGATAAAACACTGATCATCGACTAATCAGGAACTAAGACTGAATGTAAAATTTCATGATTCTGTTGATTTTTAACGTATCCTAGCAACAGACCCGAGGTACTTGCTCAAAGGACCTCATGTAACAAATAGGATCCAGGTGTGCTTAGGAAAAGTACGTACTAGCTACCCTACCCAAGTAGAACATACACCTGCAACAGCCAAAAGACCATCATAAATCTTGTGAAGGACAGAAGAATAGGTTTCAAGAGGCAAGAAAGATATACCTGAGCGGTCAAGTGGAGATAAGTGCGGGTCCAGCCAAGAAAAACCGACGAGTTTGCCAAAAGAACAAGAAGTAATAAAGACAATGCGAGGAAGACTACTTACTTCATCTGAGGAAGACTACTTACTTCATCAGGACGACCACCAGAGGGGGCTACGCAGGCGCAATAGAGACTGATGTCGCAATAAGGCGATGAAGTAACCTACCTATGCATATGTATTAGATAATGAAGTAACCTGTTGAACATACAATAGATTGCGAAACTTTTAGAGAATAAAAAGCGGACGCGATGTGACGGTCTTTGGAACCAGATCTGGGTGCGTACCCCTGGTTCCCGGGGCCTCGAAATAAAGCACCACATATAACCTCCTAGTGTGGTTATGTGTTTGTCATTCTGCTAACACTATGACAAAGTGACTCGGCTGCTGGATGAGGGAAAGAATCATAGAATCATAGAATCACCACGTTGGAAAAGACCCACTGGATCATCGAGAAAGGCTGTGGATGTGGTCTTCCTGGACTTGAGTAAAGCCTTTGACACAGTTTCTCACAGCATTCTGCTTGAGAAACTGTCAGCCTCTGGCCTGGACAGGCGCACACTCTCCTGGGTGGAAAACTGGTTGGATGGCCGGGCCCAGAGAGTGGTGGGAAATGGTGTTAAATCCAGCTGGAGGCCAGTGACAAGTGGGGTTCCCCCAGGGCTCAGTGCTGGGTCCAGCCCTGTTCAATGTCTTTATCAATGACCTGGATGAAGGCATCGAGTGCACCCTTAGCAAGTTTGCGGACGATGCTAAGCTGGGTGCAAGTGTTGATCTGCTGGAGGGTAGGGAGGCTTTACAAAGGGATCTGAACAGGCTGGACCGCTGGGCAGAGTCCAATGGCATGAGGTTTAACAAGGCCAAATGCCGGGTCCTGCACTTGGGGCACAACAACCCTATGCAGTGCTACAGACTAGGACAAGTCTGTCTAGAAAGCTGCCTGGAGGAGAGGGACCTGGGTGTGTTGGTTGACAACCGACTGAATATGAGCCAGCAGTGTGCCCAGGTGGCCAAGAAGGCCAATGGCATCCTGGCTTGTATCAGAAATGGTGTGGCCAGCAGGTCCAGGGAGGTTATTCTCCCTCTGTACTCGGCACTGGTGAGACCGCTCCTTGAATCCTGTGTTCACTTCTGGGCCCCTCACCACAAGAAGGACGTTGAGGCTCTGGAACGAGTCCAGAGAAGAGCAACAAAGCTGGTGAGGGGGCTGGAGAACAGGCCTTATGAGGAGCGGCTGAGAGAGCTGAGGGGAGACCTCATTGCTCTCTATAACTCCCTGAAAGGAGGTTGTGGAGAGGAGGGTGCTGGCCTCTTCTCCCAAGTGACAGGGGACAGGACAAGAGGGAATGGCCTCAAGCTCCACCAGGGGAGATTTAGGCTGGACATTAGGAAAAAATTCTTCACAGAAAGGTTCATTGGGCACTGGAACAGGCTGCCCAGGGAGGTGGTTGAGTCACCTTCCATGGAGGTGTTTAAGGCACGGGTGGACGAGGTGCTAAGGGGCATGGTTTAGTGTTTGATAGGAATGGTCGGACTCGATGATCCGCTGGGTCTCTTCCAACCTGGTTATTCTATGATTCTATGATTAGAAGATTGCAGGGGGATAAAAATGGTTATTGACAATTTATTTTTTTTACAATATGGGTTATTAAAAGAATGTGAACCAGAATATAATACTCCAATATTGCCTGTAAAGAAACTACATTAAAAAGCCATAGTTTAGTGCAAGATTTAAGGGCCATAAATAAAATTGTAAGACGAACTACATCCAGTGTTGGCAAATCCCTGTACCTTGTCAACCAATTAAAAGATCATTTGTGGTTTACTGTACTGGATTTGAAGGATGCCTTCTTCTGCTTGATATTGGCTGAAGAAAGCAAAAAGGTGAGTTGCCTTTGAATGGGAAACCCCTGAAACTTGTAGTGAAACACAACTAACCTGAACAGTATTGCCTCAAGATATTAAGAACAGCTGAACTATTTTTGAGAACCAGCTAGCACGAGACCTGGAAACGTGGGACTGGAACCCTGCTGCAGTATGTGACCTCCTGAGAGTTACACAAACAGAAAAAGACTGCGAGCAACAGACCGTAAGTCTATTGAACTTTTGGACTGAGCAGGTATCAGGTCTTTCAGCAGGAAGGCCCAGCCTATGCAGCGACGACTTACTTACCTTGGATTCAAGATCTCCAGAGGACACAGACAGCCTGGAAGGAAGCTATTTGATTCACACTCATGCCAGGAATGGTAAAGGAGCTCAGAACCTTTCTGGGAATGACAGGTTGGTGTCGTTTATGGATATATGACTATGGACTCTTAGTGAAACCATTGTATGAACCATTGAAAGAATATCCCATGGGATCATTGAAATTGATTGGACTGGGAGGGAAGAAGGACATTTGAACAATTAAAGAAGGAATTGATGAAGGCCCCAGCTTTAGGCCTTCCCGACATTTCAAATCCATTCTGGTTATTTTCTCATGAAAGACAGGGGATGGCCCTGGGGGTGCTGACACAGCAGCTGGGCCCCTATAAAAGGGCTGTAGCCTACTTCTTCAAACAATTGGATGATGTAAGCAAGGGATGGCCTGGATGCCTACGGGCAGTTGCAGCTGTAGTTCTGAATATACAAGAAGCCCGAAAATTCACTATGGGCCAAAAGTGACTGTCATGGTGTCACACACAGTCTCAGCGGTGTTGGAGCAGAAAGGTCACTGGCTTTCCCCCTCTAGATTTTGAAGTATCAAGCCATAGTAGAGCAAGATGATGTGAATATAATCACCACTAACACTGTAAATCCAGCATCTTTCCTTAGAACCAGTGATACATGACTGCCTGAAGACAATGGAGACAGTATGCTCCAGCCGCCCGGATCTAAAGGAAAAACCTCTCATGGATGCAGAAGATTCCTGGTACACCGATGGAAGCAGCTTCGTGAAGCAAGGACATCGCAAGGCTGGATAAGCAATGGCTACCACCAGAGAAGTGATCGAGGCCAGACCATTACCCCAGGAACATCAGCCCAGAAAGCCGAAATAATGGCCTTAAGTCAAGCACTGGAATTACCAAAAGGAAGGAAGATAAATATATGGACAGATTCAAAATACGTCTTTGGAGTGGTGCATGCTCATGGTGCTATATGGAAAGAGTAAGGACTCCTTACTGCCCAAGGAAAACACATTAAACATGCAGCAGAAATTCTAAAGCTGCTGGAAGCTGTAAATCTTCCAGAAGAAGTGGCTATCACACACTACAAAGATCACCAGAGAGGTAATACTGGCCGGAAAATAGGTAACAAATTGGCAGGAGATTTTGAGGCCAGGATGGCTGCAGAAAAAGGCAGAAGTAATATCTGCTTTGATTCCAGACGGTAAACTTCAAATCCCTGATTCTGATTTAAAATTGGATAAATATTCAAGGGAAGATAGAAAATTGATTATCAATATGGCAGGAAGAGAAGTAGATGATGGGTGATTTTATGTTCCAGATGGACAAATAATAATGCCATCAGGAGTGCTATGGAAATTGGCCTTAGAAGAGTTACAAATAAAACAAAAAACCCAAAGAAAACCAAACCAAACCCTTTGGGGTGTAAATAATAGCAATGCAAATAGATCTCTCTGAACTCCCAATAAAAAGATGGGGGCACACTGGTATTCATTAGCATTAACAGATACTTTCTCAGGTTGGCCAGAAGCTTTTCCTTGCAGGACAAATAAAGCAGAAGTCACAAGAGTATTGTTGAATGAAATTATGCCTCGTTTGGAGTGCCTGCAGTAATATTGTCAGGTAGAGGTACACATTTGTGTTAAAGTGGTAAAAAGACTAGTGAAATTTTAAGAACTGATTGGCAGTTACATTCTCCATACTGACCACAGGCTAGAGGCCAGGTGGAGAAAATGAATCATTAGATTGTTGCTGATAAAACAGCAATCAGCTAAAATTTGTCAAGAGGCCAATCTATATTGGCCTTGCTTAGGTTTTGAAATAACGAAAGAAAAGTATTAGCCCTGTATACCAATTGCAGTATACAGGAGAAGATCTCACAGAATTAGGTGAGAATTTGTCTAATCAGCTAACAAAACCAGCTGAATACACTTGAGAAACAATGAGGTCACCCCTCAGCCTCCTCTTCTCCAGGCTAAACAACCCCAGCTCTCTCAGCCGCTCCTCATAAGGCCTGTTCTCCAGCCCCTTCACCAGCTTTGTTGCTCTTCTCTGGACTCGTTCCAGAGCCTCAACATCCTTCTTGTGGTGAGGGGCCCAGAACTGAACACAGGATTCAAGGAGCGGTCTCACCAGTGCTGAGTACAGAGGGAGGATAACCTCCCTGGACCTGCTGGTCACGCCGTTTCTGATCCAAGCCAAGATGCCATTGGCCTTCTTGGCCACCTGGGCACACTGCTGGCTCATATTCAGTCGGTTGTCAACCAACACACCCAGGTCCCTCTCCTCCAGGCAGCTTTCTAGACAGACTTCTCCTAGTCTGTAGCACTGCAATTTGACCAATCAGTCTCACACTGTAGGAACTTCTATAAAAATTAGTATGGCCTTCTTAACTCCGCACAAGAGTGGGAGGGTATAGATATTTCTTAGTTAAATTTCTAGCTCCTAAACTTGCCCTGGTTGAAACAATCTTTTCTCAGTGTTATAGCATTGGGACTATCAGTTTTGTTAACCCATATAGTATTTCAATGTGCATTTTGGTGTTGTCAGTGAACAGTAGGAAGTTATTAGACATGGAAAAGAAATCAGATCAGACACGCAGTAGAGTCAGGAAAATATTTTAAGAGAACCTTAAACAATAAGACCTCTTGTGACTCTTTTGCAAAAGAATTTGCAAAGGCCTTGAAAAAGGAGGGATTGAAATGATGATTTGTAACTGGTGGGATGGAACATCAACTGTAATGTGTTAGAAGCAAGATTAACTAAGATAGCCTTAATGATCCTTATCCTTTCTCACCCAGAGTCGTTGAGATTGACCGCTCAGATATGGCCACACTTTAACGACTCTGAGCTGATCTGATTTCATCCCCCCTGGATATGCAGTGAGGTTCCCGGAACAAGTATAATTTTCACTTTGAATTTGAAAACAATTCTGTGTATAAATTTTCTGTGAAATCACTGCTTGGCAGAAGCACTCTGAGGACAAATCCCGAGTCTTCTCCAGCGCTGAATAAAGTGTACCTGCCTTAATGGTTAAATTAAACTGTTAAGCCTAAGTTTCTTTGTTTCATTGTATTACAAGGAAAAAATGAATTTGCTAGGTAGACCTAAGTAGCACTTGAAAAAATATTGTAGAGCTGTCAAACAAAAAATCACAGCGCTGACCAAGCTGGCAGTCTCACAGATGAATCCCACTGAAGATACAGCCCAGAATAAAGAAGATTAAAACAGTGCTGGGATTCACCAGCTCCCTCATTCAGGGTTCCCCACACCCCCAGCACCCTCCATGTTGCTCTTGAAGGGGTCTATTTTAGAGCTCTCCTTCAGCGCATCGCACCAAGGTACCTATTTATCATAGAATCATAGAATAGTTAGGGTTGGAAGGGACCTTAAAGATCATCTACTTCCAACCCCCATGCTATGGGCAGGGACACCTTCCACTAGACCAGGTTGCTCAAAGCCTCATCCAATCTGACCTTGAACACCTCCAGGGATGGGGCTTCCACAACTTTTCTGGACAACCTGGGCCAGTGACTTATCACTCTCATAGTAAAAAATTTCTTCCTAATATCTAATTTAAATCTTTCAGCTTAAAAGCGTTCCCCCTCATCCTATCACTGCACTCCCTGATAAAGAGCCCCTTCCCAGCTTTCCTGTAGGCCCCCTTTAAGTATTGGAAGGCTGCCAGAAAGTCTCCCCGGAGCCTTCTCTTCTCCAGGCTGAACAACCCTAACACTCTCAGCCTGTCCTCATAGGGGAGGTGCTCCAGCCCTTTTCTTGGGCCTCCTCTGGACTTTCTCTAACAGATCCATGTCCTTCCTGTGCTGAGGACTCCAGAACTGGCCACAGTACTCTAGGTGACATCTCACCTGGAGCAGAGTAGAGGGGCAGAATCACCTCCCTCAACCTGCTGGCCACACTTCTTTTGATGCAGCCCAGGATACGGTTGGCTTTCTGGGCTGCAAGCACACGTTGCTGGCTCCTGTTGAGCTTCTCTTCCACCAGCACCCCCAAATCCTTCTCTTCAGTCCGCTCTCCACCCAGCCTGAAATTGTGCGTGGGATTGCCCCAACCCAAGTGCAGGACCTTGCAGTCCTGCACTTCACGAAGGACTTCAGTTTAATAAAAAGTAATCCTAATTTCTGGACTTAAACTATCACATGTTGCTGCCAAACACTATTACTGCTGTCTTCTTCAGAGAGACATCAAGAAGGAAATCCTGGCAGCACAAGAGCAAGGCATCCCCGTGTGTTAAAAAAATTAGCTGGCTGGGAAGAAAAACATCTTGGCTGAGCAGAGAGCTTTGGGTGGATAAAGCTGAGGTACTTAACACTTTCTTCCTCAAGCTTTAACAATAAAGTAAGGTGTTCTCTGAATACTCAGCCTCCTGAGCCAGAAGGCAGGAAGGAAGAGCAGAACAAAGCTCCAGTAACCAAGAGACCTGCTCAGCCGATTAGACATTCACAAGTCTATGGAGCCAGATGGGATCCACCCGAGGGTATTAAGGGAGCTGGAAAACATGGTCACCAAATCCCTTTCCATCATCTACCAGCAGTCCTGGATGACTGGGGAAGTTCCACTTGACTGGAGGCTGGAAAATGTTACACCCAGTTACAAGAAGGGTCATAGGGAGGACCCAGGGAACTACAGGCCTGTCAGTCTGACCTTGGTGCTGGGGAAAGTCATGGAGCAGGTCATCTTGAGTGCTATCACATAGCACACGTGAGACAACGAGGCAATCAGGCCCAGTCAACATGGGTTTATGAAAGGCAGGTCCTGCCAAACTAACCTGATCTCCTCCTATGAGAAGGTGACCTGCTTAATGGATGAGGGAAAGGCTGTGGACTTGGTCTACTTGGACTTCAGTAAAGACTTTGACACAGTTTCTCACAGCATTCTGCTCAGGAAGCTGGCAGCCTCTGGCCTGGACAGGCGCACCCTCTGCTGGGTAAAAACTGGCTGGATGGCCAGGCCCTAAGTGTGGTGGGAAATGGAGTTTAATCCAGCTGGAGACCGGTCACAACTGGTGTCCCCCAGGGCTCAGCACTGGGTCCAGTCCTGTTCAATATCTTTATCAATGACCTTGGTCTTTATCAGTGACCCTTGGCAAGTTCGCAGACGACACTAAGCTGGGAGGAAGTATCAATATGCTTAGGGTAGGGAGGCTCTACAGAAGAATCTGAACAGGCTGGATCGATGGGATGAGACCAACAGGATGAGGTTTAACAAGGGCAAGTACAGAATCCTGCACTTGGGACAAAACAACCCCATGCGGTGCTACAGGCTTGGGGAAGAGTGGCTGGAAAGCTGCCTGGCAGAGAAGGCCCCAGGGCGTTGGTTGACAGCTGACTTGAAGAGGGGCATTATAACATGTTTAACTATGCTTTGCTAGTTTAAGTTTTAAAGTAGCTGTTTCACTTGCATTATAACAATGCTTTGATTGTTTAAGTTTTAAGGTAGCTGTTTCGCTTACAGAAGCATATTTTGCTCTTGATAATGAACATCTGTTGTCTGTGCCTGGCCAATTAAGCCAGATAATAAGGACTAGTGCAATGATCCCACACGGTAGACTGAACATGAGGCAGCAGTGTGCCTTGGTGGCCAAGAAGACCAATAGCATCTTGGCCTTGTATCAGAAACAGTGTGGCCAACAGGGCCAGGGAAGTGATTCTGCCCCTATACTCAGCACTGATGAGGCCACACCATGAATACTGTGTTCACTTTTGGGCCCCTCATTACAAGAAAGACATTGAAGTGCCAGAGCAAGGCAACGAAGCTGGTGAAGGGGCTGGAGAACAAGTTTTATGAGGAACGGCTGACTCTCTACAACTACCTGAAAGGAGATTGTAGGGAGGTGGGTGTTGGTCTCTTCTCCCAAGCAACAAGCGCTAGTACGAGAGGAAATGAACTCAAGGTATGCCAGAGGAGATTCAGATTGGATGTTAGGAAAAAATTCTTCACCGAAAGGGTTATCAGGCACTGGAACAGGCTGCCCAGGAGGTGGTTGAGTCACCATCCCTGGAGGTTTTTAAAAGACAGAAAAAATGCAAAATTTGGGGTTCAGCAGCAATTCAGTTCACCCTTGCAGTCCTATATTTCAACAGTGATTAAACAGTTTTTCATAGCTATAGCAGCTATGACTGATACAGAGATCATAAGTCTATCTTCGCTTTCTTCTTGACAGAAGTCGTGGATTGCCTACACTTGTATTTAGCTCTGGTAATTAATTTTTTGAAGCAATCAATTAATTCTTTGGAATGCAATTAAGTTAAATGTCAGTGTCCCATCTGGTCTTCATGAAGGATAGTACTAACAGCTGATAAACAATCCATTCAAAGTATTTCACACATAACAATAGTCAGAAAAGTGCCAACCATAATTCTTTTTACAGCACCTCAATGTTAGATTAAATAATAGCTAGAAACATCTAGAGAAAGTATGATGACAGCAAGTCTTTGAAAGAGAGCTGTAAGAGGTTAGTCACTGGGCAAGTCTAAAACAATCATATGTTCTTTCACTCTTGGGAAGTCACCTCAGTGTTGTTCCTAATGCAACTGTCAAAATTTCTGTTCTCTTCTCAGAAGTTCTAAAGTTTAGATCATGAGAATTACGATCAACAACAATGCTTTTTCTTTATAATCAAATCAAGGGACTAAATCAATGACCAGAAACTCAGCATAGAGGCATTAAAAAATAGTGCATTGGGCATAATTGGGTAGGGTATGGGTAGCAGGGGACTGCAGGAGTGCTCTTTGTGGGAAGAAGCCATGAACTGCACTGTGCCAATCACAGTTAGTTCCAGCCAGCTCTGAAACGGATGTGAACAGCCTACCTTGTGCCAAAACTATAACCAGTCAGAGAGCACATGGCACCTCTGCTCAAACCTATTTAAGAAAACACAGCAGCCACTAGAGGCAGGAGATGGCATGTGTGGATGCACTAAGGAGACACAAAAGGAAAGATGCAGATGTGAGGAGGCACCAAAAGGAGATATGAGAGGAGACACAGGAGAACACACATAAGGGGACACATGAGGAGAAACGTTGAGACACATTTGGAGAAATGAAACAGAGGAGACATGTGGAAGGGGACGTTGTTGAGGACATGGCTGGAGATGCCTTCTTGGAAGGTGATGCTCCATGCTGAAGGAGGTACCTCTGAGAGGACTGCAGCCCATGGAAAAGCCACACCAGAGCAGGGACACCCCAAAATGGACTGTGGCCTGTAAAATACTCACTCTGGAGCAAAGTAAATGAGTAAGTAAAAAGAAATGAGCAGCAAAAACAAACCAGTATCCACTGACTCCAACTTCCTGTGCTGCCTATTGCCTTGCCAAAAGAATTGGGAGGGACTGAGTGTAATGTGTGGCAAAAAAAGGGGAAGTTACTCAACCAATCCCCCCAAATCCCCCAAATATATCCCTCCACTGGGGATATGAGAGTCCTGCTTTTATATTCTGCTAATATTAACACACACAAGCTATGCTACACTGTATAACACTTAGTCATTAATTGAGTGTGGCAAGATAAGTAGACTGAAGTAGTGATTTGTAAATGGTCAACTGTAATGTGTTAGAAACAAGATTAACAACTAAGATTATGATAACATAACGACCCTTATCTTCTTGTCACCCAGAGTCGTTGAGATTGACCACTCAGATATGGCCACACCTTAACGACTCTGAGCTGATCTGATTTCGTTCCCCCTGGATATGCAATGAGGTTCCAGGAATAAGGTGTACTTGTCATTTTGGGAAAAAATATGAATTTGAAAACAATTCTGTGTATAAATTTTCTGTGAAATCACTGCTTGGCAGAAGCACTCTGAGGACAAATCCTGAGTCTTCTCCAGCGCTGAATAAAGTGTACCTGCCTTAATGGTTAAATTAAACTATTAAGCGTAAGTTTCTTTCTTTCAGATGATACAAATGAAAATATATGCCATTTTGCATATCTGCCAAGTCCAGTGGTGTTGATAAAAAAAGCACCCAAAGATATCTAGATAACAAACAATCTCCAGAGATGGAAGAAAGGAGAAAAGTTATCTATGGCATTTCTGCTAGAAACATCACAAACTGAACATTTTTAGCCAGACAGCCCACTTATCTAATGCATAAGCATTTTGTTTTGTCTCCAATCTTTAAAGTATTGCATTACTTAGAATAATCAACAGTTTTGATGGCATACAGGCATGTTTATTTTACTGCATTTCTTCCCTGTTTTAATCAGAGGGAATGGTAGACTTCACATTTGAAGGTTCAAGTGAAGTCTAGATCATTAGGAATAAAAAAAATATTTCAGCTTCAAAATTAAGGCTGATATTTTCAGGTAAAGTAAACTTCGCACTGAAGAATCCAACTCATTAGTACTTTAACCTGAATTTCAAAGACGATGGTTTTAAAATAAAAAGAAAAAATCGTCCTTCAGGATTTTTATTTAGTGACAACTGTAAAAATGCATTTGCTTTCTTGCATCATGTTTATACCATATTTTATCATGTTCTACACTGGTGAAAAGTTTCTGAAGGTGTCAATAACTCCCTCTAAGTACACTTTTCCACAGTCTTTTTCAGTAGCTTTATTACAGAGAAGTTCTGCTACATGGTTTCATACAGATGGTCCTCATACACTTGGAATAACATCTTATCCTAGGGAAAAAAAAGCAGAACCAGCATACTTTCAGGATCAAAGGAGCACTTGATCCTTCCTATGAAGTTAACACAAGGGATGACTGTTCTATCATCTAATGAGCAAATGATTTTCTTTAACTTCTTTCACTGCCAACAAATCTTATGGTTCTTTCTCTAAACTAAGAAACCCTCTGAAACTGCCCATCACTATAAACTACTGTCCTAGTTTTGTCTTTGTTTCTACAATAACCTGCCATGATAAGCACCTAGTAGACCCTTTCCATGACGTTGAAAATAAAGAAATGGAAAGAACAGGAAATTTAGACTTCTCAACTGACAATTTTCTTGTAATACTAGAAAATTCTATAGAACTATGCCCAGATCACTGGATCAGTGCAAGAAATTAACAAGCCAAACATCCTCAGACTTCTATCCAATGCTTTGCCTGATTTGTGTTCAATAATAACTAAACTCATCCCTTTTTTGGAATTCTAACCGGAGAGATTATTTTGACTTTCTGACTTTCATAAAAACTGATTTAATAGTGTAGTAGCTGGCCCCAGATATCCAAGCACCCACACAGCCACTTGCTCACTCCCCTCCTCTCAGTAGGAGAGGGGAGAGCAAAGGAAGAACAAAAATTAGAAAACTCATGGGTCAAGATAATGACAGTTTCATAGGAGAAGGAAAGAGGGGATAAGAAATAAAACCAGCAAAGAAATCGTAGAATCATAGAATCACCAGGTTGGAAGAGACCCCCCGGATCACTGAGTCCAACCATGCCTATCAATCACTAAATCATGCTCCTCAGCATCTCGTCCACCCGTGCCTTAAACACCTCCAGGGAAGGTGACTCAACCACCTCCCTGGGCAGCCTCTGCCAGTGCCCAATGACCCTTTCTGTGAAAAATTTTTTCCTGATATCCAGTCTGAACCTCCCCTGATGCAGCTTGAGGCCAATCCCCCTTGTCCTGTCCCCTGTCACTTGGAAGAAGAGGCCAGCACCCTCCTCTTCACAACCTCCTTTCAGGTAGTTGTAGAGAACAATAAGGTCTCCCCTCAGCCTCTTCTTCTCAAGGCTAAACAACCCCAGCTCCCTCAGCTGCTCCTCGTAAGACTTCTTCTCCAGCCCCCTCACCAGCTTCATCGCTCTTCTCTGGACTCGCTCCAGAGCCTCAATATCCTTCTTGTACCGAGGGGCACAGAACTGAACACAGTATTCGATGCATGGTCTCACCAGTACCGAGTACAGAGGGAGAATAACCTCCCTGGACCTGCTGGTCAGGCCATTTCTAATACAAGCCAGGATGCCATTGGCCTTCTTGGCCACCTGGGCACACTGCTGGCTCATGTTCAGTCGGCTGTCAACCAACACCCCCAGGTCCCTCTCCTCCAGGCAGCTTTCTAGACAGACTTCTCCTAGTCTGTAGCACTGCATAGGGTTGTTGTGCCCCAAGTGCAGGACCGGGAACCAGGGGTACGCACCCAGATCTGGTTCCCAAGACCGTCACATCGCGTCCGCTTTTTATTCTCTAAAAGTTTCGCAATCTATTGTATATTCAACAGGTTACTTCATTATCTAATACATATGCATAGGTAGGTTGTCTAGCCTGGTCTCATCCCCCTCCCCCTTCACATCTAGTTTAAAGTTCGGTTAATGAGCTTAGCTAGGTTTTTAGCAAGGGCTTTAGCCCCACTAGGAGACACACGTGCCCCACCCCTAGTAAGAAAGCCTGGGGTGCGTGAGCCACCCCATGATCAAAGAACCCAAAGCCCCTCTCCTCACACCAGGCTCGGAGCCAGTCATTAATCATATTCTTCTTCTTGACTTCCTGCTCCTCTGTATTTAGCCTTGGAATGGAGCAAATATATAACAATGTAAATAACAATGTAAAAGGAGTCATCTGCCACCTACTAACACCCTGCCCCTTAACCAACATCGTCAGTATAGGCAGGATGGTGCCCACATTCCATATAAGGAATGATTCTCTCAAATGTCACTGCCATTCGTGGAGCCAAGGAGCGGTGTGACACTCACCTGCATTTAAAAGGCATTTGCTCCATTAGCTATTGCTGCTAGATGACCTGGACAGCAAGTGTCCCTGGCAGTCCACTGGAGCCATGTCATGGCTTATGAACCTGTGTTTGTTATTGGTGATAGGGAGCTGCTGTATGGGTGCGTCATTGCTCCTCTTTCTTACTGCCTCAGAAAAGCTTTGTTTTATAACATGTTGTCAGACTTCATTACAGTTCGTACCACACCTCCCACAAACAGATCGATACCCAGCCAGTGTCTGAGCAACAGCTACTTTAGAAAGACCAAACCCCATTTTTTATTGCTGAAGATAATATTATATAGCATGGAATATATCCTTGGCCACTTCAGGTCATCTGTCACAGCTTTGCGCACCCCTACCCTACTCACAGGGCTGGGGCCGAGTTGGAAAAAGGAAAAGCCTTGACACTCTGCAAACATCGTTCAGCAAAATCCAAAACACTGGTGTACTATCAACATTATTTTAGTCACAAAACCAAAGCACGGCACCATGTGGGCTTCTATAAGGAAAGTTAACTCCATCCCAGCCAGACTCAGTACAATTATGATGAAATTCCTGATGCCCGGTGATGCCCGAATTTGCTTCTTTCCTTTGCCTTAAACACTTTGTTTGAAGACTGACCATTTATGTCCTTGTTTAGTGGTGCTGGCAACAAATAGCAGAGGGGGTGCAGCAGCAGCAGGTGCTCCCCAAGGATGGAGTTTGGGATATCGCCTGAAGGCCTTGTCTGTAGCGCCGGGTTCAATGGAGGGGTGGTGCAGGAGTGAGCACCGCTCCCCTCGCCGGGCCAGGCTTGAGGTCCTGAGTTGGCTGCTACAGGGGGAGGTGATGCAGCGGTGGGTGCTGCCCACTCCTACCCTCTTCCTCCACCTGCCAGACTGCCCGAGCCAGACCCTCCCGAAGACACGCGGCAAGACCACGCCAACACGTGCTGAAGGGGGATGAACGGCCCTTACAAAAGAATTCGCAGAGATGCGGTGTGTTCTCCCCATCACTTCGATCAGACCAGCCTGGACCATGCGGCCTGGAAGAAGCTGCTGCAGCGATCACATGTTCCCGAGGAACTGCTGCTGCCCATCAATGTGGTGATTTCTTTCTTTTCCCTTCTCTCTCTCTTTCTCTCTGTCTCCCTCCCGTGACCTTACGGTGTGCATGTCGGATTGGATCCGAGTGACCTGGGCTGCATTCAGGGATCACATTGTGATCTAAACAGGTTAAGATTTGTTTCCTGTAACTTTGAGAAGTTGCACCCCAGTATCTCAGCTGTGCACCCGAGTATTTTGATCTGTTTATTTTTGTTGGATCCAGAATAAATATGGCTTTTGATTTTCGCACTGAGAGTGATCTTGTCGGCCTCCAGATCGCTGCACAGATAAACGAACTTCCCCCCCCCCCGCCACACACACACACACACACAGAGAGTCAGGACTGGACACGAGCGTGTGGCTTGTGGATCTAGGGGTGTGACACACTGAAAAGTTGTCAGAAATTTCTTCCCCTCCCCAATGCAATTAATGTTATCAGCCTCAATGAACACACATTGGTGGAGAACCTTAAAATGGAGGCAGCTGTAGAGTGACAACCTGCTGCCGCCCCCCCCCACCCCGCCCCAGCAAACTTCAGGAAACATCATTTATAGAAGTAGTAGTCTGCCTTTCTCAGTGGAATAAGAGAAACAGTTTTTAAGTGGATTTTAACTTCAGTGTCCATTCTAAATCTTTCTTTAAGATGCACTTGCTGAAGGGTTGGAACAGTGAGGTGAAAAATCAGTTCTTCACTGAAGATGACACCTGTAAGTCACAGACTACATGGCTATGATTCAGGCTCCATTCCCTTATTTATAGTAATCTATTGCTTTTAGGCCTAATTTATTCTTAACTATTAAGTTTTAATGCATGACTTCTGAATAACTTCTAGCACCCACCTGCCTTACTGTTACGTGATTCTACTTATCTATTAACTTTCTTCTACCTAGTGCTCCTTCTAGGGACAGAGAGGGAGCCAGTGCTGCTGAGACAGAAGAAAACACTGACTCCTCCTTTTATTTGTCTGAACACTCCTACCCTACTTAAGTAAGTATCCTTTCTGTAGTACTTGTTTGAATTGAATTTGCTCATCAGTTGGGGTACGCTTTCATTAACCTTTCTGGTTGACATACCTGCAGAATCCCTTCTTGTTATTCTTTCCATTCCTTGCCAAGTTCACCTCTGGCTGCACCTTGGCCTTCCCGACTCTATCCCTACACAACGGGGCAGAGTCCCTATACACTTCCCAGGTTCCCTGTCCCTGCTTCCACTGCCTGTGCAGTTCCCTCTTGCTCTTCAATTTGACTAGCAGGTCTCAACTCAGCCATGCTGGTCTCTTCCCTTCCTCATTTCCTACATCTGGGGACTGAGAGCTCTTGCGCATTATGGAAAACATCCTTAAATATTTGCCAGCTCTGTTCTGCTCCCTTGTCCCTGAGGACCATGTTCCAGGGAGTCCTACCAACTCTCTCCTTGAAGAGCTGGAAGTCTGCTTTCCTGAAATTTAGGGTCCTGACTATACTCCTTGCCTGTCCCTCAGGACCTTGAACTCCACCAGTGTGTGATCACTGCAGCCCAGTCTGCTTCCAATCTTGACATCACTGATGAGCTCACTTGTATTAGTCACCATCAGGTCCAGCATTGCATCCCCTCAGGTAGAGGGCCCATACCAGCACCCCATCCCTCTAACCACTGTGTGTCCTCCTGCAGCTTGTCACAGGCAAGCCTGATATTATCCCCCTTCCCCTTCACATCTAGTTTAAAGCCCTATCTATGAGCCCTGCAAGCTCCTGAGCAAAGACCCTCCTCCCCCTTTGAGAAAGGTGGCTCCCATCTGATACCTGTAAACCTGGTGCTGTGTAGGCCATCCCATTGTCAAAAACCCCAAAGTTATTACAGTGACACCCGCCACAGAGCCATGTATTAATAGACTAGGCCTGTCTGTTCCTTCTAATGTCACTGCTTGCAACTGGAAGGAGGTGGGGAAAAAAACACCTGGGCACCAGATTCTTTCACTAGCCATCCCAAAGCCCTGAAGTCTCTTTTGATCACCTTTGAGCTCTGTACTGCAGCTTCATCACCTCCCACGTGGAAGAGCAGTAATGGGTAGTAGTCTGAGGGCTCTACCAATCCTGAAGAAAGAAACAGCATTCAATTTCTTATTGGACTTGTAACACTGATAGTCACATTTCAGAAAACTTGAGAATATGCTGTTTTAGATGTTGGATTATAACTACCATTTCTATCTTTTTTCTTCTTTTATGTCAACAGAAAATACTTAATGATTTTTCACTTATTCTAAAGCAGTCAGGACTGCTGATGTTATCTGCAATTGCAAAGATTCCCTTAAAGCAAATTATACAGAGGACAGCATTTATTTTTCATATAAATAATTGATGCTTAACTTTCTTCATGGGAGAAGTTATATGAGAAATCTCCACAAGACTGTATTTGTTCTTACAGTAAAATAACTGTTTCTTCAGAATTTCCATTAAAAAATCCATGATTTTTTTCCACTTCTAAGCTATTGGACTTATGTGGGTTTCCCACAGAAGTTATGTTTCTCTCTTACCTGAAACTTCTTCAAATGAAAGGTTAGAAAAACCTCTCTGAAAACAGGTAGTTCTAGATATACATTAACTACTTATGAACTACTATATTAACTGCAATATATTAACTACTATGCTTATCTATAGTCCCCCAGAAGCCAAAACACTGTGCATGGTGTCAAGGTTAGACAGTTAATACACTTTAACATAAGCATTCCAAAACATTTCATTCTCAAATTCAGATAGTATACAGAATCATGGAATCACCAGGTTGGAAAAGGCCTCTTGGTTCGAGTCCAACCATTCCTGTCTGCCACTAAACCATGTTCCTGAGCACCTCGTCTACCCGTCTTTTAAATACATCCAGGGATGGTGGCTCAACCACCTTGCTGGGCGTCCTATAGTCTAGGATGGTTAACCAATGTACACACTATTTTAATCCTAATTAAATTCAAAGTTTTTAATAAAAATTTATTATTATCCAGCATAATAGTAATTTTCCCTTTGTTTAATTTAAGAATGTAATGTCCTTGCATACCACTAAAATCACGCTATTAAGACAAAGGTGTTCAGCTTATAGAATCTTAGAATAAGTAAGGTGGGAAGAGGCCCCTCAAAATCATGCTCAAAGCAGGGGTAGCTACAGCAAGGGAAGCTCTATAGGCAATCAGTTCCAATGTTCAAATCACCCTCACAGTAAAATAGTATTTTCTAATTTTTAAATGGAATTTCCTGTATTACTATTTCTGTGTTTCGTATTCGTGCCCATTGCCTCCTTTCCTGTCAGTGGGCATCAATGAGAAGTCTGGCTCCCTCTTCTTCATTCCTTCTTGTCTGTGTCTGGAAATGGTTTCCAGGATTAGCTGCTCCAGCACCTTCCCATGGATCAAGGTGAGGCTGATTGGCCTGTAGTCTCTCTTCTTGAAGGCAGGGGTGACATTTGCTTTTCTCCAGTCCTCAGGAACCTCTCCCAATCACCACAACCTTTCAAAGACCAATTGAGAGTAGTCCTGCAATGACATTGGCCATCTCCATTAGCACTCATGGGTGCATCCCATCAGGTCCCATGCACTTGTGCACATTTAAATTGTTTAAATGTTTTTTAACCTAATCCTCTTCCACCAAGGACGAGTCGTCTTTGCTTCAGACTTTCCCTCTGGTTTCAATAGCTGTGGTTCCTGAAGGCTGGTCTTTCCAGGAAAGACTGAGGTGAAGATAGCATTGGATATCTCAGCCTTTTCCATGCCATTTGTCATCAAGTTCCCTGCCCCATTGTCACACCCCGAAGGTAGACAGAGTAGGACCCAGAATTGTATTTAAACATTCAGTTTATTACCTATAATGTTACTATTCTATGTCAAGAATATAAGCTTAAGTCTAGACCAAAATTAGCATCCTATAAGGGTTTGGAAAGGACCATACAACCTGTACAGAGTTCAGCGATAGTCTTTAGATGTTTCCTCGAAGCTGCTGCGAGTGAAGTTTCTGCAAACGCTCCGGGTCGGTGTCCGTGGGTTGCAAACTATGTCGGGGGGGGGGGATGTCTCAGGCCAGCTGAGAGGGAGCTTCAATTTCTGCTTGCTCCTGTCAGTCTTTTATAGTTCATTCTGAACATCTGGGGTCCCAGTTGGCCCAATCTTATCAGTAGTGCCAGTGGTCTGAGAAACAATGGATTGCCGTGCAGCCCCCACCAGTGTGTATGAATACAGACAATTCCAGGGTCGTAGATCAGGATATTCCCATTGCAAGGAACTCATAAATCTTATTAATACTTTTGTTTTTGAGGACCACTTCTGAGTCTTGTTTTTTTTCACAGTTAGGATGTATATCCGCACACCTGTGTTGGTATGTTGGAGAGGGGGGTGACCATGGGCCAGTTTGGTCATTCTGATAGGCAAAATGAGTGGCAGAGACATAATCAATTTGCTCTTGCATCTTTCTGGAGCACCTGAGCCATCACAACCCCATTCTTTAAGTCATCCACAGTCTAGCATGGGGTTTCAATGTTAAATGTCTGAATCTGAAGAAGGGGGAAAAAAGAAGTTATTTTTTCTTTTACTTTTGAAAACCTTTTGGTGCTTATTTTATTTGCAGTTAGAATCATAGAATTACTAGGTTGGAAGAGACCCCCCGGATCATTGAGTCCAACCATTCCTATCAATCACTAAATCATGCTCCTCAGCATCTCGTCCACCCGTGCCTTAAACACCTCCAGGGAAGGTGACTCAACCACCTCCCTGGGCAGCCTCTGCCAGTGCCCAATGACCCTTTCTGTGAAAAATTTTTTCCTGATATCCAGTCTGAACCTCCCCTGATGCAGCTTGAGGCCAATCCCCCTTGTCCTGTCCCCTGTCACTTGGGAGAAGAGGCCAGCACCCTCCTCTCCACAACCTCCTTTCAGGTAGTTGTAGAGAACAATAAGGTCTCCCCTCAGCCTCTTCTTCTCAAGGCTAAACAACCCCAGCTCCCTCAGCTGCTCCTCGTAAGACTTCTTCTCCAGCCCCCTCACCAGCTTCATCGCTCTTCTCTGGACTCGCTCCAGAGCCTCAATATCCTTCTTGTACCGAGGGGCACAGAACTGAACACAGTATTCGATGCATGGTCTCACCAGTACCGAGTACAGAGGGAGAATAACCTCCCTGGACCTGCTGGTCAGGCCATTTCTAATACAAGCCAGGATGCCATTGGCCTTCTTGGCCACCTGGGCACACTGCTGGCTCATGTTCAGTTGGCTGTCAACCAACACCCCCAGGTCCCTCTCCTCCAGGCAGCTTTCTAGACAGACTTCTCCTAGTCTGTAGCACTGCACAGGGTTGTTGTGCCCCAAGTGCAGGACCCAGCATTTGGCCTTGTTAAACCTCATGCCACTGGACTCAGCCCAGCGGTCCAGCCTGTTCAGATGCCTTTGCAGAGCCTCCCTACCCTCCAGCAGATCGACACTTCCACCCAGCTTAGTGTCGTCTGCAAACTTGCTAAGGGCGCACTCAATGCCTTCATCCAGGTCATTGATAAAGACATTGAACAGGGCTGGACCCAGCACTGAGCCCTGGGGGACACCACTTGTGACTGGCCTCCAGCTGGGGTTAACTCCATTTACCACCACGCTTTGGTCCTGGTCATCCTATTTATGCTGTGTGATAGCACTCGAGATGACCTGCTTCCATGACCGTCCCTAGGACCAAGCTCAGACTGACAGGCCTGTAGTCCCCTGGGTACTCCTTCCAACCCTTCTTGTAAATGGGTGGAACATCAGCCAGCCTCCAGTCAAGTGGAACCTCCTCAGTCAGCCAGGACTGTTGCAAGATGATGGAAAGGGATTTGGCAAGCACATCCGCCAGCTCCTTCAATACTCTTGGGTGGATCCCATCCAGCCCCATCAACTTGTGAGTGTCTAATTGGCCAAGCAAGTCTCTAACCATCTCTTCTTGGATCATGGGAGCTTTGTTCTGCTCCTCTAATTCCTGGGGATGTACACACAGGGAACAACTTTCCTTTCTGTTAAAGACTGAAGCAAAGAAGGCATTAAGTACCTCAGCCTTATCCTCATCCTTTGTCACAGTTGTTCCCTTTGCATCCAATAAGGATGGAATACTCTCCCTGGTCCTCCTTTTACTGTTGATGTATTTATAGAAAGATTTTTTATTATCTTTCACTGACTTGGCCAATCTGAGCTCTAGCCGGGCTTTAGACCTCCTGATTTTCTCTCTGCATGTTCTCACTTCTTCCCTGTAGTCCACCCAAGATGCCTGTCCCTTCTTCCAAAGTTCATAGACATTCCTCTTCTTTTTGATGTCCACCCATATCTCTCTGCTCAAATAAGCTGGTTTTTTTCCCTGCTGGCTCATTTTCCGGCACATGGGGATGGCTTGCTCCTGAGCTGCCAGGATTTCCTTCTTGAAGAGCACCCAACCCTCTTGGGCTCCCTTGCCCTTAAGGACTGTCTCCCATGGGACTTTATCAACTAGCCTTCTGAACAGTCAAAAGTCTGCCCTCTGGAAGTCTAAGGTGGCTGTTTTGCTAACCCACCTCCTCACCTCACCTTGAACTGAGAATTCTACCATCTCATGATCGCAATCATAAGAGAAGATCAGGTTTGAGTCCATCTGAGGAACTTGAACATACACAAGTCCATGTGACATACCAAGATGCATTCCAGGGTCCTGAGACAAGTGGCAGATGTAGTTGCCAAGCTACTCTCCATCATATTTGAAAAGTCATGGCAGTCAGGGGAAGTCCTCAGTGACTGGAAGGCCTGTCAGTGGCCTTGTCAGTTGCGGGAAATAAGTCTGAATGCGGGAATAAAATCTAAGTATGGGAATGGGGCTGAATATGGGCAGAAATGGGACTGGGTGCTTCCACCTCACTTCCCCTTCCCCTACCCCCTGCCCACTTGCCATGGGCCGAGTACAAAGCCTTTAACAGAAAGGAATATGTCAAGGGCATCTGCAGTGGGGGATGAAGTGCCTGGGAACAGGCACAGTCAAGTCCTTCTACCAGAGCAAGGCCCCGCCAAGGACAAGAATCTAATTATTTTCTAAGAAGATGGATTGCAGCTGCTGTTCGGACAACTCAGCCTGTGCTCATCATTGTAATATCATTATAATACTAAAACACACCTCCACACCTAAGACTACTCGCCTCTGAGGCAAACCACTCCCATGGCCACAGCTATTGGGCTTGCGCAGTTGAGTTTTGGCATGCAAAACAAGAATTATTTCTCCGCCAGTCAGCAATTAATAGAGTGACCACATTCACTCAAGCTTCTCTGCCCCTAGGTGTAAGCTACTATAAATAATGTAAACAAAGGAAAAGTTTTGGCAGATGGGCAGGCATGAAGAAAAGAAAAATGTCACCGAAACTCTAGGGATCAGCCAACAGGCTGAACTCCATCTTCCCCTTCTCCCCCCTGCCAGGGATTTCATCAGGATAAGCAAGAGATTGGAAGGGAAAATGTGACTGAAATTTTTGGGATCAGCCGACAGGCTGGATCCCATCCCCCTCCATCCCCCCTCCCCAGATTCAATTGGGGTAACCACTTTGTGTATGCACGCTAAATATACATCTTAACATCAAGCTAATAGTTGGCATCTCTCTCTATAATCTAACCCTATCTACATGTTAACTTTACTTGCATCTGATTGGTATTGTTCTGTGTATAACATATTGCTTGTCGCGTGACTGTACATGTTCGAGTGTAGCATCATAAACTGGGTTGTTCAATGCATTTTTGCAAATGTTACCTTCTTTGCAGCTACTATCAAACCTTGTTAAGTTATGAGCTGTTATTATTAATAAAATCAACTTGTTTGTACAAGTCTCTGCAGTTTGTTATAACTGTTTAGAGGGATTAAAAGGGGAATCTCTACTTCAACCAGCTAGGCTAAATTTACTGCCTTTGCAACATTGTTGAATCTAAAGTGATTTGGAATGTGATAGGCTGGGTGATCATCAATTACCCTTGTGTGATTGTTATTGCGTATGTAGCAAACTGGGTGATTATCAATTACCCTTGTGTCATCCCTACAGTTCTGACAGGCTGGGCATCGTACCCTTGTGTCACTGTCAGTTTGGAAGACTCTGGCTAGCAAGCTGAGTGATGATATTTTCCACTCTTGTGATACTGTTAGGCAAAAAGAGAAAGATTGATAAAGTCTCCTCTTGAAGCATGTAAAGAATGTGGAAAAAATGTTAAGGGCATAGACTAGTTGGAATGTTTAAATAAATGGTCTATGGGATACTAGACTTCAGGGATACTGCTTGGTTCATCTCTATGGACCACTCCTACAGGGATAGACAAGGATCCACCTGCACAGATGCAATTTCATGATCAAGGAGTTTACTTACTATTGCTTAAGAATGATCACATGCCCAAGTACAGAATTCCTACAGATGGACAATGCCATAGAGCAGAATTAATATTTCAAGTGAAGGAATAAATCATTATGTTAAGGGAATGAATTAGCTTAAGCAATAATAAGAATAATAAGAATGAGCTTAAGCAAATCTTGGCCAGCTTGCAGTTAGAAAAAATGTGATTGTAACAGATGTTTAGCTTGTTTACTAGTTCAAACAAGCAACAAATCAAGTATTGTGTATCTTAAAGAAATTTATCTCTGACTGACACAATGATGAAGGAGATAGACAAAGACCACCAGAGGCTTCTGAAGACACAGAGAAACTGTGATACGCATACGAGAATAGTTGATAAACTATGATAATGACTTCTCAGAAAAATAATGAATATGTAATGCATTTCCTGGAATCTATATGGATATGTATGTTTAACCAGTATAAAAGTCATGTAACCAGCTTCAATAGTTGGACACATTAGGTGGAATTACCCCCTGTGTACTGTGATGTCACATTAAAAGTATACCTGCTTAATAATCAAAGTGGCATTGATTATTGAGTTTGGCTTTTTCACGGCATCACAAGTTCAAAAGTAACAATAAAGACACTCTGGCACACTAAAACCTGCTTATTCCTGTGCAGGCGTGCAGGGAATAAGCTCCTTTTTTTTCCCCAGCAGAAACAGATTTAAAGCTATGCAGACCTCTAAGTATGGAGGTTACAACTCCCCATCCTGGCCCGCAGCTTTGGTCAGGCATGGCAGGTCCACCAGGCCTCCACCAGTGCCAGAAAGACTCAAACCCATCCAAGAGTGAGGGTGTGTCCTGGGATACAGGAACTGCGGTGAGGGACAGAGACCTCAGAGCCACTGTAGAGTCACGGAGAGGAAGACCAGAAAGGATGGACAGACACGCACCACAACGGGTGCCTGGTGAGGCGGCCTAGTGGGCCCAGGCAGTCAGTGATGTAAGGAGGCTCTCTCCAAGCTCAGCTTCTTCTAGGCTTTCCATGTTGAACATAGCGGAGCACAGTGATCCTGCAGCCACCAAAGTAACTGTTATAGGCTAGATCAGTAGCCAAAGTGGTACTCGTCATCTTTTCACTCCATCTCAAGCCAGGTTGCAGTGCAGATATGTCACTACGACCTACCAAAATCTGCCCGCTGGTTCTGCCTCCGTCACTGCTACTGTGTCATACTAACAAGGGTGGGGCTAAAACTAGCAATTCAGTTATTGCAGTACACCATAGGGAGAGGGTTACTTTAATGCTCTCCTTTTGGGACTTAGGGAGAGGGGAGTTGGTGGCTCGAGATGTGGTATTGTTTGTTCAGAGGGTGAATCTGTGTTTTTTCCTGTTTACTGGGAAACCCTTTCCCTGGGCATGCGCTGTTTTGTTTTTTTTTTCCAGTTTTGGGGATAGATTTGTCTCCTGTTCTGGTCAAACCCTGCTACTGTGGGTGCCTGTTGCATTGCTCTGAGGGGACTCTTGTGGAATTGGTGTCCCAGAGCACCAACATCCTGTCCCCAGGCAGTCTCTGAACACTGGAGGACTTAATGTCTGTGGGGAAATGAAAGGGAAATAATCTCAGGGAAGTCCCTAAAGGTGGATGGAACAGAGCACTCTACTTGCCACACTCTACTAGGATTGCCTGAGCACCCTTGTGTTGACAAGCGTAAAACATGCGCTGTTGTGTCTGTATGCATATTTCAGCTGAGACACTTATTGCATGCATTTATTCTGCATAAGAGACTTTAGGAAGTCAGTAGTGATATTTAACTGATATTAGAGCACATGCCTTAGCAAACATGATGTTACGGTTACTTTTTCTTTTATAGAGTTTGCAATAGCAATTTTTGTTGATTAAAAAGTAAGTTCTTTAAGAGGGCTACAAGTCCTCTGAAGTCCTCCACAGGTTGACTACACTTGCCTTATCTCTCTCCTTTACTGTAGTCCTACAGTCTGAATGCATAAGTAGGGACTGATTAAGTGGGTCTCTGACAAGTTCCTCATAGGGTTAGGAAGGAATTTGTGCTATAATCTGACTTTCAGTAATCTCCAACTCCAACAATGTGTTTTTGTGAGGATATTGCACCCAAAAGAATCAATTACTAGTAAGTAACATAGTTTGACATGTGGAAGGATTAGCCTTAAAAAGCGGGGGGTATGAGGGGTGTTGTGTTGTCTCATCTGAGAAAGGATATTAACTTTCTCTTAGTAAGATTCAGTTTATCCACCATTAGATAATGTTTGCGGGGGGGGGGCGGGAAATTAAGGGTATGATGAACATGAGACCATTTTTTTTCATTAAGGTTATCCAGAAAAGGGACCTTTACAATGCAAAAGCAGATCATAAGTAAAGGGGGAAGAGATAAAGATCACACAGAAACACAAACCTGATAGACAAGGGATAACAGAGATAATGCCAAAGATGAAAAGTCTTCAGTCACTGATGGGATATTCAAGGGGGTCCTGTGGAATCATGCAAAACTTATTAAGGAACTTTTAGGGGAAGGGGGTGTTGTGGATAGAAATATTTTACATGGTTATGATTTATCAGCAATTTAGAACTTATTGATAAGTTAAGGTAGATCAAATAGTTGGGTCTTTAGCAGTACTTAATCATAAACCAGTTTAGTATTTAACAAGGTGATCATATGGAGTCTATTATAATCAAAATAGCAGCTTAATTACATATTTGAAAACGGTGGGATTCAGTCCTATTTAGTATATAAGCAAGCACAGAGATATAGAGATCTATGTGTACACAAAGATATATTGATATTTAAGCATAGAAGGAGTATGAATAGCCATAGTTACAAAGATATATGCATGAATTTAAGTCTAGGAATAGATAGAAAAAGGGATAGGTAGAGGGGCTAGCCTGAAGAGTTCCCTTGAGATGGGTGTGGCACCGAAAGTGTCAGCAAATAAACTCTCTAAAACTCATTTTGGAGAGCATCCTTTATTACAGCACTGGACACAAGGGGGATAATTCCACCAATCGTGAGTAACGAAACGAGAGCTGGTTACAGAATACATTTCCCATCTACATGCATATGTATAACATTTCCCAGAAATCTCATGCATATTCTATTACTTTCCAAAGACTAATTTCAATGTTATTATGAACTTCACAGCAGCCCGATCTCTGCTAATTGGGACAGTACCAGTTCTCTGTCTGACCTTACATTCTTTAGACAGAGACTATAAACAAACAAATTATTACAGAAGAAGATATATCTGTTCAGCACATATCATATGTATCACAAGAAATTATCATTTCTCAAGAGAACAGTGTCTGAAAAAAACTCACTATTTGAAAACAAGTTGTCTGAAAAACTGTCTGCAACTTTCAAAACTACACTTACTTAAATGAGACCTAGATGAAGTTCGAAAACTGATTCTACTTTAGCTCAAACCAGAATACTCCACTTTTGCAATAGTAACTACTTCTTGCATAGTGAGAAAGTGAGCGTACACACTTTCAATGAGATAGTGCAAGGTGCCCCAACTCAGGAGGAGATTGCTGGTCTCAGCCTGCTGCAATCCAGAAGAGCTCAAAGGCCCTTCTACGTAATCGCATACTTACAGGATTTTGAGATAATTTACTTTTGTCAGATATTTAAATATTCATTTTTATGTTTTAATATTAATTTTAGCTGCAAATTGGAAGACATAATTCTGATAACTTTCACCAGTTATATCAGACTACTTCACTTGGGCCATGATCCAGGTACTAGGTGTATCCAGCTGTCGGGATGACTGATGGTCAATCTCTTTCTCAGGTGATGGAGGGGTCTTTTCCCAGGCACACATGACACGTGGAATCAAGACTCTATAACTTATAAAGTAGGTATGTTTATTCAGAGCTGAGACGCACGGGAGAATTATTTCTCCAAAACAACGTGCGTACCCATCGTGGCAACTTGGCTTGGCTTTATACAGTAAACTGTTACATATTCCCAAAACCGCCTATACATATTCATAACCTTTCCCCGCTTCTTATTATAATGAGTTTGAGAAGAGTCTTCTTCCTGTTTTGTGCCTGTGCAGGGTTTTCTCAAGGATGGAGTCAGTTGTCTTAACTTCCTTTAGCTTCAATCTGCATCTGTGTTCTCCGGATCCTTGCCATCTTTATCAGTGTTGTTTTCACTCTTATCACAGGTCCAGATGACTTGTCCTGCTTATCAGAAATCTTCTAGCAACAGACCCCCTTCCTACATAGAGGCTTATAGAAATATATTGCTTTAGCTAAACAACTGTCATCCTGTGTATTCTTTAAGTGTGAGCAGCTTCTATTCTGCTATTCTTTAAGTGTCAGTTGCTTCGGCCAAATTATTACTATTCTGTTTACCCTTAAGTGTTAGTCCTTTCTTTGTGCTTATCTCAAGCGGCTAAACAATGGTTATCCTGTTCATCAATGGTTAATTCACCTAGCCCCATATCAATCCCTCCTTTTCTAGAAAGTTAGTAAATTCTTTTACTTCTTAACATGAAGATCTCTTTTCTTACATCTTATCAAAATATTTATTTGATTCTGACTTCTGGCAAAGTTGATGTTTCTTTCAAGTACTATATGTGTCTCCAGTACTTTGAAGGCACCATAGGGAACATTTGACTAAAATAAGGATCATTATTACCAAAAACCAATATGCCAGCTATCGTTGCCAACAGCTGTCTCAACCAATTTAGATTCAGGACCCAGGATGTAAGTTTTTCCCAAATGTTAGTGAATCCCCATGAGGTGTTATCCTGAGTTATCATATGTAAGTTTCTAATTTTTTCCCAAATTTGGTGTGTCTGTTTCAACCCATTTTTTTCTTGGTTTATATACCATATCCTAGGGTCAAAACCACAGTTTTCCATCTTTACAGTTCACTTTACTTTAGTTAGCCTTAATCTTTAAAAGGTGGCAGCATTCTGTTGTCCACTGGCTGGTAGGTGATTTCTTCACTAGATCTAAGTTCTTTCATCTTGATTGCTGCAAAGGCTGTTAACAATACTTGGTACAGTCTATTCCACTTTTCTTCTAGTAGTTCTCCTGTAAAATCTTTAACATAAAACTCATCCCCAGGTGTAAAATGATGTACAGATTGATCTAAACCTCTAGGCCGTGCAGCTTGATTTTGTTTTATTTTGTTTTGGCTTTTCATTTGTTTGTTTGTTTTCCTTTTTTTTTTCCCTTTTGTTGGATTTTTCTGGTTTTGTTAGCCAATTGGACTAATTCACCCAATTCTGTGAGATCTTCTCCTGTATACTGCAATTATATATACAGGGCTAATGCTTTCCTTGGACCTTGGGTTGGTTCCTAAACAAGGCCAAAGGAAGTGCTTGATATCAATATAAATTGGCTTCTTGCATTTTCTCCCCCTTGGCCACTAGCCTGTGGTCAGTATGGAGGATGTAACTGCCAATCAATTCTTAAAATTTTTACCACTTTAACACAAATAAGTACCCCTACCTGATGACATTACTGCAGGAACTCCAAAATGAGGTATAATTTCATTCAATAATACAACTGTGACTTCTGCTTTATTTGTCCTGCAAGTAAAAGCTTCTGGCCAACCTGAGAAAGTATCTGTTAATACTAATAAATACCAGTACCCCCTCCTTTTTATTGGGAGTTCAGAGAGATCTATTTTCATTCCTATTATTTATACAGAACATCTGTGCCCCAATGGGTTTGTTTTGGTATTCTCTGAGGTTTTTTGTCACTTCATTTTTAGCTCCTCTAAGGCCAATTTCCATAGCACTCCTGATGGCATTATTATTTGTCCATCTGGAACATAAAACCACCCATTAACTACTTCCCTTCCTGCCCTATTGATAATCAAGTTTCTATCTTCCCTTGAATATTTCTCCAGTTTTAAATCAGAATCAGGGATTTGAAGTTTACCATCTGGAATCAAAGCAGATATTACTTCTGTCTTTTTCTGCAGCCCTTCTGGCCGCAGAATTTCCTGCCAATTTGTTACCAGTTTTCCAGTCAGTATGTGTGTGTGATAGCCACCTCTTCTGGAAGGTGTGTGATAGCCACCTCTTCTGGAAGATTTACAGCTTCCAGCACTATTAAGATTTCTGCTGCATGTCTAACGTGTCTTCCTTGGGTGGTAAGGAGTCCATTCCAAAGCTCCAGTTAGGGTGATCATCACTGCTTTCTGGGCTGATGTTCCTGATGGCAACGGTTTTGCCTCGATCACTTCCCTAGTGGTGGTCACAGCATACCCAGTCTTGTGATGTCCTTATTTCATAAAGCTGCTTCCATCAGTGTACTAGGAATCTTCCACATGCATAAGTTGGTCTTCTTTTAGATCTGGACAGCTGTCATTCCCAGAAAGGTTCTGAGCTCCTTTACCATTCCTGGCATGTGCAGCAAATAGGTTCCTTCTGGGCTGTCCCGAACTCTTTCTGTCCTCTGGAGATCTCGAATCTAAGGTAAGTAACTTGTCTTTGCATAGACTGGGCCTTCTGTTAAAAGACCTGATACCCACTCAGACCAAAGGTTCAATAGACTTATGGTGCGTTGCTCACAGTCCTCCAGCCCCATGTTTCCAGGTCTTGAGCCAGCCGGTTCTCAAAAATAGTTCAACTGTTCTTAATACCTTGAGGCAATACTGTTCAGGTTAGTTGTGTTTTTCTACCAGTTTCAGGGTTTTCCTATTCAAAGTCAAATAATTTTTTTTTTTCAATATACTTTCTTCAGCCAATATCAAACAGAAGAAGGCATCCTTTAAATCCTGAATGGTAAACCACAACTGATCTTATAATTGTTTGGCAAAATATAGGGATTTGCCACCACTGGATGTAGTTCTTCTTACAATTTTATTCTTGGCCCTTAAATTTGGCACTAACCTATAACCTTTTATCTAGCTTCTTTACAGGCCTTATATTCTGTTTTAAATTCTTTTAGTAATCCCAGTCGTAAAAATTGTCGCTAATCATTTCTATCCCCTTGCAATCTTCTAATCGTAGAGGGTATTACCTGACATTCACAGGGGCCAATTTTACCTTTGCATGCTCTACATTTCTGGCCTTGCCAGATATCTCAGAAGCCAACATGCCTGGATAAACTTGTTCCAAAATCTCTGCTGTTACCAGTGTTCCTTTTCCACCTGTTTTAAAGACAAACTCAATACTTTGATTAGTTGATGATCTCTCACTTTAAATTTTGTACCTCCTGCTCCAAATATTATTTCTGTCTCTAACCGCTTTAATAAATCTCCTCTCAATAATGGTCTAGGGTCTCCTGACAAAAATCATATATACCTACTTGTTTTCCCAATTCACATTTAGCAGACTGCATAGAGAATGCTTTTTCAGTTTGGCCAGTAGCTCCTATTACAATCACAATATTTTATTTTTATCTGCAGGAATCATTTGCTAGTTTACACAGAGGCTCCTGTATCTATCAAAATATAACCTCTTTACCTGTATTCCCCAGCTTTATTTTAAGCAGTGGATCCTCTAGGGTAACTTCCCCAGGTCCCTGCCATTCAAGCTCAGCTACAGCACCTGGTCCTGATTCCTCTACAGTATGCACATCGATTATTTCTTAATCCCGGACCCCATTCTCTTGCCACGTTCTCTTGCTACTCCAGGTGATTTTGCAAACTGAAAAACAGATCTGCACACATTACTTCACACAATTCTCCTTACACCTCAAGAACAACATTAATTGCAACAAGGTGTTATGGCCACTTTTCCCCATAATCAAGCTTATACCCCAGTCACCACTGATTACCAAAAGTTTTTGTCAGGGTTTTTCTGTACAACCGATCCCCTTATAATCTGAGATCTTAATGATCTAAAATATATCCCAGCTGGCTTTTCTTTAAAGTGCAGCCACTCTGCCAGCCTCCCATCTTATGGGTTCTGTGTTCTGTCTCCCAACTGCAAATCACTTGCACTGTATAGGTGGATCTTTCCTTGTTGTCCCAGTCCTTATGTTCAGGACAACTCAAATCCCAACTATATCTTACCCACAGTTTCTTGTTACACCACATGCATTATGTCAGGATGCGATAAACATCCACCAGTCCTTCGTATACAATCTGGACAAAACTCACCATTATTTCTACAACAAAACAAATACAATTTTATACAAATACCCCGTTTCACTGAATGAGGGAATAAATCATGTTAAGGGTTTCCCACAGCAGGAACACAGGACAGGCCTGAAGATACAAGAAGGAGTGAGATAAGATAAAGACCAACAGAGGCAAACAGAAGACACAAAGAAACTGTGATATGCATCCCGGAAAGCAATGGACATGCAACATATAACTGCTTAACCAGCATTTCCTGAAACCCACACAAACATGCATGTTTAACCAGTATAAAAGTCATGCAGCCAATAGGGAACTCATTAGTGGGACACATTAGGTGGACTAACCCATGTGTGCTCCAGAATTGTTTATTAAAATCATCCCTGCTTAATAATCAAATTGGCATTGATTTGGCTTTAACATCACAGCATCATCACAAAAATAACACACACAACACAACAACATTAACTTGAACAAATCAAATTGGCACATAGAAACCAAATATTCACTCAAGCTTCCACATAACTCCAGTTTCTTTGGTTAATATCACCTGTTATAACCAAGACCTCCTAATCAAACTGACAGAAACCAGATATTCATATAGATCTTCAGTTACTATCAAGATGTCCACAGAGAAACCAAATATTTGCTTTTACACCCAAGACTCCTCACAGTAACTGAATATTCTCCTCTTACAATTAAGACCTAAACAACTTCAATGTATGCCTATAAGACGCTAACAGTCCAGCATACGCTCACCCTGCCTTATATAGTAATGACTTATGAGAAGCCAAACCACACAGACTGGTCCTCAAACCAGAAAAAGAAAAAAAATTTAAAGCATACCTTTTTATCTGATGGTCCTTGTCTACCCCTGCAGAGATCCAGTTGAGAAGAGGAGTCTCTCCGAAGAAATCCTCGGGGGTACCCAAGAGAGTCCTGTTCTCAATGAGTCCTGCAGCCGGGCAGAGAGGGTCCCATCTGGGTCACCAAATCTGAAACAAAGAAACTTACACTTAACAGTTTAATTTAACAATTAAGGCAGGTACACTTTATTCAGCGCTGGAGAAGACTCGGAATTTGTCCTCAGAGTGCTTCTGCCAATCAGTGATTTCAGAACTCTATATACACAAAATTATTTCCGTGTCCATATTTTCCCTGAAATGACAAGCACACTTCTTTCCTGGAACCTCATTGCATATCCAGAGGGAGATGAGATCAAACCCACCCAGAGCCATTAATGTGTGGACATATCCGAGCGGTCAATCTCAGCAACTCTATCTGACAAGACCATAAGGGTCATTATCAGTATTTTAGTTGTTAATCTTGTTTCTAATACATTGCAGTTGACATTCCGCCTCACCATTTACAAATCACCATTTCACAATATTTAGTAAGAGTCTTCTTATTCTCTGTGCCCCCAGTTCCAGCAATATCCCTTCAATGTATCAGTATGCAACCAAGGGGGCTCTTCCTTAAAATTTCTTTATTCTGAATATTACCCATTTCTGACTCCTTAAGCTGTTTCCTACTCTTTATTGCTCTCTTTCTTAGCTTCTACTCAAATCTCCTCTTACACTGTTTTAAGATTCGCTCCCAATCTTCCTCCCAAAAGTCACCAAGTATCCTTTTCCACAGATAAACTTTACTATTTCACATTTTCAAATTTTCCTTTTTACTGCACCAATGCCAATACTGTCTCTTTAACCCTTTTTTTCTCCACACATCAGCTACAGAACTGTAACCCCCCATTCTCTCTATCCCAGTCCCCGATCCTTATGTCAGGCAAACACTTGCTGAAAGCTTTTAACATTTAACTCCTGCAGACCAAAAGGGGAAAATTTCACAATCAAGGAGGAGAAGCCAGGGGAAGGGTTACCAACAGCCGCAGGCTTGGGCTTTTTCCCCGTTTTTAGGGGGGGCTGGTTTTTTTTTGGTTTGGTTTGGGTTTTTTTTTTCCCATGTCTGGCACCAAACACACAAGCAAGGCCATGCCCCTCACAGCAATACTATGTCTCAACACACACACAGTGCATTTAACACAGAATTCTCAGGCTATCACAAAATCAAACACACAAATATCACTCCAGTTAGGATCCCTCCAGCAGCTGCAAATATTACCTAGGTAACTAAGAGGTTGTGCTTACCCTTCTCCTGCTTCTCACAGTCATTAGCAGGTCTGTCCTGGCTCCCAATTGGGATGCAGCAACAACCTAGGTTTGCTCGATCTACCCTCAAGATTGCTAGCGGCTGCTCTATCTGTCAGCAAACCCCTTCAACCGGTTGGCTGCTCTATTGGCTCAGGGTATCTCCTCCAAACTAAGAGATTGTGCTTACCCTTCTCCCGCTTCTCACAGTCATTAGCAGGTCCATCCTGGCTCCCAATTGGGATGCAGCAACAAGCTCGGGTTTGCTCGATCTACCACCAAGATCACTAGCGGCCGTTCTATCGGTCAGCAAACCCCAGGTACCCTCCTTCCAGTATGGGGAACTATGCTGTACGCCAGACGTCTCTGCATGCTTTACCAGCGGCCCCAGCCACGTGTGGGCATCCCCAACGACTTACTGACCTTCCCAAACTTTCCAACCTTCCTGAACTCCTTAACCTTTGTTAAACATACCGTTTGTCTGATGCTACAGACGAGCTTTTTCTGCCCCATAGTGAATGGCTGGGAGAGGAGCTCCTCCGAGGAATAAGCTCGGGGCGCGCCTAGTATGTCCGCTCCACAGTCAGTCCCACAGCTGGCAGAAAAGTCTCCTGCCTGACTCGCCAAAACTGACACGCGGAATCAAGACTCTATAACTTATAAAGTAGGTATGTTTATTCAGAGCTGAGACGCACAGGAGAATTATTTCTCCAAAACAACGTGCATGCCCATCGTGGCAACTTGGCTTGGCTTTACAGAGTAAACTGTTACATATTTCCAAAACCGCCTATACATATTCATAACCTTTCCCCGCTTCTTATTATAATGAGTTTGAGAAGAGTCTTCTTCCTGTTTTGTGCCTGTGCAGGGTTTTCTCAAGGATGGAGTCAGTTGTCTTAACTCCCTTTAGCTTCAATCTGCGTCTGTGTTCTCCGGATCCTTGCCATCTTTATCAGTGTTGTTTTCACTCTTATCACAGGTCCAGATGACTTGTCCTGCTTATCAGAAATCTTCTAGCAACAGACCCCCTTCCTACATAGAGGCTTATAGAAATATATTGCTTTAGCTAAACAACTGTCATCCTGTGTATTCTTTAAGTGTGAGCAGCTTCTATTCTGCTATTCTTTAAGTGTCAGTTGCTTCGGCCAAATTATTACTATTCTGTTTACCCTTAAGTGTTAGTCCTTTCTTTGTGCTTATCTCAAGCGGCTAAACAATGGTTATCCTGTTCATCAATGGTTAATTCACCTAGCCCCATATCACACAGAACCCCAAGAGCACTGAGGGGATGCCCAAGTGAGCTGGATCACTGCATCGTGACAATAGGTATTCTCTCCCCAGTGTGCCTGGTTAAGATGGTCAATTATCAGTCCCCTTCTTCAAGTTATAGCAGTTTCAGGTAGGCCAAAGAAGATGCTCTGGTATACTGAGTAACTGCCTCTATACAATGTGAATTCTTCTCCCTAACAAGCCTACAGAGCCTGGCAAGTGCCCCAGAGAGGAAGGGGAGGATGTTGTTCCAAGTGAGTCAGAAGTTGTGTTGAGCCCATAAAATCTCTGTGTGTGGAGGTTTTTGCAGGCTGAAGGACACAGGGAAATGGAGGCTGTCCTTGGAAGACCTTGGCTGAGAGGAGAAACAAAGTAACAGGAAGAAACATGAAGACAGCCCGTGAACAGTTAATCTTAGCCAACCATATGCCTGGCCTAGGCACAGTGAACAAGTAGCAAAACCCAATCATTGTAAGGAAAACAGTGCTGTGTTCTTACTAGTTAACATATATAAAGGAGCCATTAAGCCTAAATAAAGGTCTTCTGCTCATCCAGCAATAGTCGGTGCCTCAATCTCCTCAAATGGTGACCCCGGTGTGATGAGTCGACATGGCATCTGGATCTGAGGAACCAGCACTGGAGGGGGAGTGGGGAACTTCAGCAGAATGGTCGTCTGGCCAGCTGGACTAAGCCGAAAATCCTACGCCTGGGCAATCATCGAATTGTGAATTCTGGTGAGCGGCTGAAGATGTAATAGTAGAGATGGGGGCCCAGATATCTGCAGAGGATAAAACTATTGTAAAGATGATAATGCATATTTTGGCAAAATGAGGAGTTAGCTATGATAAAAATAGCCTGCACCTATTATTGACATGGCTCAAAGATCATGGAGCTCTGACAGAAGCCTCTCAAGCATTTGATCTCAAAAGCTGGGAACATACAGGGGACTTAATTTGGAAACATGTCTCCCGTGGAGATGATATTGCCATGCATGTAGCAACCATGTGGCACTTAGTATTAGAGACTTTTGAAGCACTAAAAGCAGAAAAGTCCATAGCTGGGGCAGTAAAACAAACATTAGATGGCGAAGGAATGCAAAAGAACAAGAAGGTCAGGAGATTTCTGAAGTAAGCTCCTCAAGTTCGTCGGAAGACGAAGAGGAGAAATTAGCAGCGGAGGTAGAGAAGAAATGTGTAGTGAGACCCAAGAGACCCTCTCCTAAACCTCTGAAAGCTGCTTGTGAAAACATCATTGTGCATCCATCTGCTCCCCATATTTGAGAAAGAGATGGAGTCACAATATCCCTCATCGCAAGATTATAGACACAGGTGGGATGACATGTTTAAAAACATTGCGGCTGAAGGGAAGAGTGTGCCTAAAGCGGCTTGCCCAGTTCATGCACCACCTCAATGGGGAGCTTTTCAATGGGAGCTCATTAAGGAAGTCCAAAAACCAGTACAAACAAATGGTTTAAGAGCTCCATTTACACAATCATTGCTCGAGAATGTGGTTTTAGGACAAGTATTAGTCCCCTTGGATTGTAAACAGCTAGGGACTATGGTCTTAAGCCTGTGAGAATTAATTGATAAGTTTTGCTGCAGCTGGTGTGTATGTTTAATTATCTTGTATCTGTCTTGTATTGAAAGATAATATGCAGACAATCTCCAGACATGATGTTTAGTTGTCTAGCAAGATGTAGTTGTCTTAGGTCAAGTGATAACCTGAAGGGAGTCTCCGGACATGGCTGAATATTCCAAAAATATAGTCATCAATCTTGGAGAGATTTATATGGTTCTTTGTCTGAAACTAGTATATATACCCACTACTTTTGTAAGATGTTATGCCTTTTTTAGAAGGGCATCCAATTCAGTGCTGAATTGTAAAATAAAAATATTATTATTGTAAGGGTCCAGAGTCTAAGAACGACACGGGCACGGCAAGCAGGTACAAAAACAAAGTACAAAATTTATTTTCTTGCGCAAGAGGTTAAAAAACCAGACTGGCCGGCCAGGGCCGCCCTACACAGGAGAGCGACCCCGGTTGCATCTGTAGGGTTACATTTATAGTAAAAGCAGGTACGTACAAAATTATTACTTGCAAGCTCATTGGTTACTCTAGGGGTACATTCAGTGTAGCTACAGTTCGCGTTACGTTCAGATAGATTCCATGCTGCATATGCAGCAATCTCTTATCTGTGCATTGTTTTCACTCCAGGATGTGATTTCTCATCCCAGGGGGTGTCTGGCATGAACAGTTTCTAGTCCCCCACTTCTCTTTATCTACCGTCTGCTTGTTATTTTTTTAACTAGCTCTGCCCAACCCCCCTACATCCTGTCATGATGGCCCTCACAATTATCTTTGCTTCGAAGACTTTGTCCTTTGCAATATTTTACCAGTGAATGAGTGTTTCTCACAAACCCGACCGAAAAGTTGTTATGGGCATCAAAGTGGGAAGAGATCTGTGAAGAAATAATGGTAGAGAATATTAGGTAACTCCAGGTTTGCTGTAACCATGGAACAGCTAACAGGACAATGTCAGTGGTCAGACCCGAATGTGCAAGCACATTTACATCCTGATGTCTTATGGGATTCAGCCGAAGCAGCATACAGAGCCTTGTTGACAATCCCAGAAACAGGGGAGCCTGAGAAATCATTTACTAGCATTTGTCAAGGCACAACTGAACCATATATGACCTTTATTGATCGATTGTGTGATGCTATTAACAAACAGACAGACAATGAAGCTGAAAACAGGCATTAATGATGGAACTTGCGGTGGAAAATGCCAATGAGGACTGTAAAGACCTTTTGCTACGCTTGCTGCGGGGTGTAACCTTAGTGCAAATGATAGAAGCGTGTAATAGAGTGGGCTACATAAAATACCACACGCAAGCCATGGCAGAGGCAATGTCCACAGCTTGGAAGCCTAGAGAAGGGAGCAATCAATGTCCTTGTTATACCTGTGGGGCTTCGGGTCATTTAAGCTATCAGTGCAAAAGTAAAGAGCAAGGGTCAACATTGCTGGCACAGTCACAAGCCCATGATATTTGCCTGAGATGCCATCGAGGACCCCATTATGCAAATCAGTGTCGTTCCCGGTATGGTAAGGATGGGAAACTCTTACTGCCTGGGAAACTCTTACTGCCTAGAAAACAGCAGGGAAACAGACCGCAGAGCCAGTCGGGGCTGACACAAATTCCTCTGGAACAAAGATCAAGGCTCCAGGGTGCCTGGCCTGCCTCCGAGCAAGGACAACTGGAAGTGCCAGAGTGGATATCTCCACAATAGAGACAGTGACTTTGTGGAACAACAGTGTACAATGTGTTCCAGTTGACACCCACGGGCCGTTAGGATTTAGACTGAGTTAGGGTGGTCAAGTACCACATTACAGGGAATTTTTGTATTACCGGGGATGATTGATGCAGATTATGAAGGGTAAATTCAAGCCATGGTGTGGACACCCAGCCCTCCAGTAACTATTGAAAAGAGGAGCCAAATTGCCCAATTAATACCTTTTAAGGCACAAATTTATCAAGCAGAAAATGTTCACAGGGGAGAGGGAGGTTTTGGTTCTACAGGGAATGACAAAACCATTTTTTGGGAGGCACAAATAACTGCTCAAAACCCAACAATGTTAATAACAGTAACACATGTGCAATGACAGCAGCAATTGTTAATGAAAATATTGTTAGATACAGGTGCAGAGGTCACAGTTATTTCTTCACTGTTTTGGCTGAAAACATGGGAAATGACTAACCCCAATGGAGGCCTAATACGAGTTGGGGGTGTATCAGAAAGTATGCAAAGTAAATATCTAATTCAAATAAGTACAGAGGATGGGTTTACCTGTCAAATCAGGCCATACATTGCCCCCCTTCCTATGAATTTAATGGTAAGGGATGTTTTGGGGCAAATGGGATGTACACTGGCTACTAATCAGAAAAATTAGTAGTGGTGGCCACTGAGGGGCGACCAATATTCAGACTGAAGTGGAAAACAGAAAAGCCAGTTTGGGTAGATCAGTGGCCGCTAACAGAAGAGAAGGTCGCCATTTTACAAGAATTAGTCCAAGAACAGTTAGAGAAAAATCGTATCGTACCAACTACTAGTCCATGGAACACTCCAGTTTTTGTTATACCTAAAAAGACTGGAAAATGGAGGCATTTACATGACTTAAGAAAAACTAATGAAGTTACAGAGGATATGGGAGCACTACAACCCAGTCTCCCCTCACTGACAATGATGCCAAAAAAATAGAATATTTTAATCATAGATTTGAAGGATTGTTTTTTCACAATACCTCTACATGATCAAGATGCACAAAGATTTGGCTTTTCCGTGCCAAGTGTTAATAAAAGGGAACCCATGAAAAGATATCATTGGGTTGTTTTGCCACAAGGAATGAAAAACTCGCCAACCATGTGCCAAATATATGTAGATCATGCCCTATGCAGTTTTAGAGATCATCATAAAGAATTGATTGTCTATCATTATATGGATGACATTTTGCTAACTGGAAAGACAGATCTGAATATGGAACTGAAGGAGTTGCAACATTGTTTAGAGCAATATGGATTACAAATTTCTCCTGAAAAAATCCATAGAAAAGTTCCATGGAAATATTTGGGATGGAAAATTTTACAGCACACAATAGAACCTCAAAAGGTCCAACTAAAAGTAAAACTAAATACATTAAATGATGTGCAGATATTGTTGGGTAACATTAATTGGATTCGAAACTTGTTGGGGATTGACAATCAGCTATTGACACCATTACCTGAATTACTGAAAGGAGATGTTGATGTAAAAGCCCCTCGATGGCTGACAAAAGATGCTGAATATGCACTGCAGGAAATCAGTGATCATATTAGTTTAGTACAGTGTCATCGGGTCAGTTATGATTTAGCTATACAATTCATCATTTGTAATCCAAAGGAACAGCCTTTAGGGATAATTGCCCAATGGGACAAGTCAGCAAAAGATCCTTTAATGATGTTAGAATGGATATTTTTAGCCCACCAACCCAAAAAATAATATTTTGACACGAGTTGAAACGTTTGCAGAATTAGTTATTAAGGGACAGCAACGAATGGTAGACCTTCGTGGTCAGGAGCTAGAAAGTATAATTATATCTATGACAGACAATTATTTACAATGGTGTTGCCAAAATAGTCTACCACAGAATCACCGAATCACAGAATCACTAGGTTGGATCCACTGGATCATCGAGTCCAACCATTCCTATTAATCACTAAACCATGCCCCTCAGCACCTCATCCACCCGTCCTTTAAACACCTCCAGGGAAGGTGACTCAACCACCTCCCTGGGCAGCCTGTTCCAGTGCCCAATGACCCTTTCCGTGAAAAATTTTTTCCTGATGTCCAGTCTGAACCTCCCCTGGAAGAGCCTGAGGCCATTTCCTCTTGTCCTGTCCCCCGTCACTTGGGAGAAGAGGCCAGCACCCTCTTCTCCACAACCTCCTTTCAGGTAGTTGTAGAGAGCAATGAGGTCTCCCCTCAGCCTCCTCTTCTCCAGGTTAAACAACCCCAGCTCTCTCAGCCACTCCTCGTAAGACTTGTTCTCCAGCCCCTTCACCAGCTTCATTGCTCTTCTCTGGACACACTCCAGAGCCTCAAAATCCTTCTTGTGGTGAGGGGCCCAGAAGTGAACACAGTATTCAAGGAGCGGTCTCACCAGTGCTGAGTGAGCAGAGGGAGAATAACCTCCCTGGACCTGCTGGTCACGCCGTTTCTGATACAAGCCAAGATGCCATTGGCCTTCTTGGCCACCTGGGCACACTGCTGGCTCATGTTCAGTCACCTGTCAACCAACACCCTCAGGTCCCTCTCCTCCAGGCAGCTTTCTAGACAGACTTCTCCTAGTCTGTAGCACTGCATAGGGTTGTTGTGACCCGGCATTTGGCCTTGTTAAACCTCATGCCATTGGACTCTGCCCAGCGGTCCAGCCTGTTCAGATCCCTTTGCAGAGCCTCCCGACCCTCCAGCAGATCCACACTTCCACCCAGCTTAGTATCATCTGCAAACTTGCTAAGGGTGCACTCAATGCCTTCATCCAGGTCATTGATAAAGACATTGAACAGGGCTGGACCCAGCACTGAGCCCTGGGGAACCCCACTTGTCACTGGCCTCCAGCTGGATTTAACACCATTTCCCACCACTCTCTGGGCCCGGCCATCCAACCAGTTTTCCATCCAGGAGAGTGTGCGCCTGTCCAGGCCAGAGGCTGACAGTTTCTCAAGCAGAATGCTGTGAGAAACTGTTTCAAAGGCTTACCTGGGATCTGGGAATGAGAGCCTGCAGAGAAGTAGAATTTTAAAATACCTAGCAAAAAGGAAAAGGGAGAGAGAAGAAAAAAAAATGGAAAAACCCAGCCTTGAGGCTGTGTGTGTGGGGATGACCCCTTCTCTTCCCTTCCTTCCTGAATGTGAAGTATTTTTTTCCTTTCAGATTCTTCACTGAGTCTGCAAGAGATAACTGTATTATCACTGTGTCACACCCCAAAGGTAGACAGAGTAGGACCCAGAATTGTATTTAAACATTCAGTTTATTACCTATAATGTTACTATTCTATGTCAAGAATATAAGCTTAAGTCTAGACCAAAATTAGCATCCTATAAGGGTTTGGAAAGGACCATACGACCTGTACAGAGTTCAGCGATAGTCTTTAGATGTTTCCTCGAAGCTGCTGCGAGTGAAGTTTCTGCAAACGCTCCGGGTCGGTGTCCGTGGGTTGCAAACTATGTGGGGGGGGGGGGAGAGTAGGGGGGGTCTCAGGCCAGCTGAGAGGGAGCTTCAATTTCTGCTTGCTCCTGTCAGTCTTTTATAGTTCATTCTGAACATCTGGGGTCCCAGTTGGCCCAATCTTATCAGTAGTGCCAGTGGTCTGAGAAACAATGGATTGCCGTGCAGCCCCCACCAGTGTGTATGAATACAGACAATTCCAGGGTCGTAGATCAGGATATTCCCATTGTGAGGAACTCATAAATCTTATTAATACTTTTGTTTTTGAGAACCACTTCTGAGTCTTGTTTTGTTTCACAATTAAGATGTATATCCGCACACCTGTGTTGGTATGTGGGAGAGGGAGGTCTCATGGGCCAGTTTGATCATTTCTGCAGACAGTTTTATTGTGTATAATTGGGGAAAAATACATTCAGGTTTAGTATGTGTGTGCGTATATTATGTTTATCAGCAATGTAAGAAAGGTTGAACTACTGACTAATTGGCAAGGACAAAACTTAATGAAATTTAACAGAAAGTATGATCAGTAATGGAAAAGAAAGTTTGGTCCCAGAAATCTGGGACCTTGAGGGGAAAAGACCGGGAACAGGTTAAAGAACAGCGTAAAGAAAGGTTTCAGTGAAAACTGAGAAAAAAAGAGGGGAAACTAAGGAAAAGGCAAACTAAAGAAACTAAAAATGGAAAACAAAAAGAGCCCTCTGGGGTGTGTATTAACACATTGGAAGGATATTGTTGGAACTGGGGGCACTGAAAACAAAAAGACCCTTATTAAATATTGTAATCAATGGCGGCTGCTTTACGAATTCGATGATGGGGCAAAGTGGCCACTTAATGAGACAATAGATTATAACACCCTCTTACAATTAATATTGTTTTTGAGGAGAGAATGTGTCAGAAGAGATGCTGAGCAGAAAAATGACCATGAGTGCTGCTGAGCCTCTGGAGCAAGAGTGCAGAGAGCTTTGATAACCAGCGAGCCTCCAGCCTGAGAAAATTCAACATCAGTGGCAAAAACAAAAAGGCATGAAAACAATAACAGTAGTCACGAGGAGCTTGGAAGGAGAAGAACAGCTGTGGAAATTTTTATGAAGGACTTGCAGGACTGTTGTTGACATTTCACTAAGGTATAAAGATGAGCTTGTAACAATAAACTTGGTCTTAGCTTGAAATGAAAGCAGAGTCTGTGTGTGTTTAATACGCTACAAATGGCGCCCGTATCGGGTCTGAACGGAGGCTGAGTTAGGAGCACGGTCCGGTGGCGTACATCGGCAGAACATTTGGAGGGGCTGAAACGAAGCCCGGGGTGCAACGTAGGCACCTGCCTGCTGGACGGAAGGTGAGCTGCCGATAAGGGGATGGGGAACACAGTAACCCAGGAAAAGAAAGATGTAATAGAGTTATTTAAATGTATTTTAAAGAAACAAAACCGAACGCTAGATATTAATGATCTTAAAGTGCTTTTGACATGGGCTCGGGATCATGAGCCGTTTTTTGATGTTTGTTCGGCATTCGAGCATGAAACCTGGAATAAGATCAGAGTTCGACTATGGGATAAAGCGACTCGGTCAGATAAAACAGCTACTAAGTTGCTTGGTCCCTGGCGGAAAGTTTTTGAAGTGCTAAAGGCGCATGTCGGCTCTAAAAAACACAGCGATAATTCAGAGCCTAGTGCAGGATCGTCAACAACTGCACTAACCCCCCACCCCCCTAAACTGGCCGCGCTTGCCTCTGCACCCCTCGATGCGGGGGCCGACAATCCCTTTGATCCGGGTCCGATAGTCACCGAGAAGGAGCCTGATCCACCTCCCCCCTGTCCCTCAGACCGAGGGGCACAAGCCAGGAGGGAGGCGCAGCGGCGCGGGGAAGTTGAAATGTTGCAAGCTTTGCCTGTGATCTGTGCGCGGGACGGGTCCGCGCTGGGAACTAATTAGTGACGAAGAGATAAAGGAGATTCCAAAAGCTGTGAAAGAGAACGTACTAACTGCTCCGGAGCCGAGCCGCCAGGCTGAGAGGGGGCCGCCCCCCCGCCTCCCCCCCCGCCAGCTCCCGCGACCCCGACTGGAGCGGCTGGAGCAGCCCCGGGTAATTTACAGCGTCCACAGGATGGTCCTTTGGGACCGAAGGGCTGCAACAATCAGAAAGTTTAACTGCCTTCTAAGAACAGAAACACGACACACCCCTACGGCAATTAAGGGCCCCTTAGGAAGCGGACTTAGTGTACTGTTAATTGGACGATCATCTATCACAAAGCAAGGATTGTTTGTTTTATCGGGACTGATTGATGCTGATTTTACGGGAACGATACAAGTAATGGCTTGGACGCCTCTGCCTCCCTGCTTTATACCAAAGGGCGCTATAATTGCTCAGCCGATCTGGGTGGAACAGTGGCCCCTCAGCACCGAGAAACTGCACCACCTTAAAGCTTTAATGCAAGAACAATTACAAGCTGGACACATCGTACCAACTACCAGCCCGTGGAACACACCAGTGTTTGTAACACAGAAGAAAAGTGGAAAATGGTGTTTATTACAGGACTTGCGAAAAATAAATGCGATTATTTAGCCTATGGGAGCATTGCAACCAGGAATGCCCTCACCGACAATGTTACCACAAAAATGGGACTTAACTGTTATGGATTTGAAAGACAGTTTTTTTACCATTCCGTTACATTCAAAGGATGCAATCCGGTTTGCTTTTTCTATTCCTTCGATTAATAGGGCAGAACCGAGCCAATGGTATCACTGGACTGTATTGCTGCAAGGCATGTGTAACAGTCCAAGAATTTGTCAGTGGTTTGTAGCAAAAGCTTTATCACCAGTTCGTGAATTATATCCTCGAGCCCTGATTTATCATTACATGGATGATATTTTAGTTGCAGCCTCGACACCAGAACAGACGGCTAAGGCTGTAGCAGCTGTAACAGCAGCAGTTACCCAAGTAGGTCTTTGTGTCACACCAGAAAAAAAATCCAAAAAACTTCTTTGTGGAAATATTTGGGGTGGAAAATCCAAGAACAAACTATTCAACCATAGCAAGTTAAATTTTTATATTCTGTAAAGACATTGAACGATTGTTGGGAGCCATGAATTGGGTACGCCCCTTGATAGGCATCACTACAGAAGAATTACATCCTTTGTTTATGTTGTTAAAAGGGGATTCATATTTAACCTCTCCCAGGCAATTAGACAAAGATTCCTTGGTTGCATTAGACAACGTCGCTAAAAAGCTTAGTCAGAAACAAATATTTCGCAAATGGTTAAATACTCCAATTGAATTATATATTATTTCAGCCAAATTCCAACCGTTTGGAGTTTTAGCCCAATGGGTAGAAGGTGTGTCTGCCAAATTTAGACCTTTAGAATGGATATTTTTGCCACATCAGTTTTCTAAGATGATAACAACTCAGCATGAAATGTTAGCTATGTTAATTCAAAAGGGGCGCGATAGTTTATTGGAACTGGATGGAATAGATCCCTCAACCATCTATGTTCCCATGACTCAACAACAAGTAGACTGGCTTTTGCAACATTCTTTTTCTATACAAATTGCATTAGCAGACTTGAAAGGACAAATTCATTATCCTCCAAGTCCCTTTTTGAGTCTCTTTGAGTGTATAAGCTTAATTCCTACCATGAAATTAAGTCATATCCCTCTTAAGGAGGCGTTGACACTTTACAGATGGATCAGGGAAATCTGGGAAACTGGTGATTGTTTGGAGGACCAAACAAGGCATGTGGAAACCAGACATTTGTCAAGTGTCAGGATCACCTCAAATTGTGGAATTGGCTGCAGTTGTTAGATGCTTTAAGCTGTTTTCGCAGCCATAAACATTGTTACCAATTCGGCCTATGTTGTTGGCATTGTTTCATGCTTGGAGAATGCCTATTTAAAGTATGTAGACAATGGACAGCTATACGTTTTTTTAAAGGAATTGAAATATCTGTTAGACAATTGACATGAACCTTAATTTATAATGCATGTATGTTCTCATACAAATTGACACCTTTTCTACCTGCATTGTTGGCTCTGCAAATACGGGGGAACAAGCAAAAGATGTAAAAAAACATTTATTATATGCAATTGCTATTTTGGGAGTGCCAAAACCAGTAAAAGCAGACAATGGCCCAGGATATGTTATATGTTATATTATATATGGATATGTTATATGTTATATTATAAACATATAAACAAAATCGTTTTTTCAACAATGGGGAATCACACATGTCACGGGCATTCCTCACTCACTGACAGGGCAAGCCATAGTTGAACGAGCTCACGGTACATTAAAAAATATATTATTAAAACAAAAAAAGGGGGAGTGTGGGATATGCCCCTCAAGAGAGACTATTAAAAGCTATGCATGTTCTAAATTTTTTAAATCGTTGCCAAGACAATATTCCCCTGATAGAGCGACATTTTATTGCAAAATCAAATGATAACTTGAGTAAAGCTAAAGTAATGATACATGACTTAGAAATGAGACAATGGGAAGGTCCATGGCCATTAATAACATGGGAGTGAGAGTATGCTTGTGTCTCTACAGATCGTGGACCGCAATGGATGCCAGCAAGATGTGTGCGACCTGCATTGCAATAATTGTGGGAATTTCGTGTTGAGCAACCACCATTCCATGGATCTCCGCACAATCCCAAGAAAACATCTAGGTAACCCTAGCCAATGCAGCACAGCAAGATTCATTGTGTTTGTCAGTAGCAACTCCGACCAATCCATTTAACACCTGTTTAGTAAGTTTGCCGATAGATGATGTTCTTTATTAGGTGTGATAAAAGTAGATTTTAGTAAATATTTTAGTTATATAGGCAAAAATGTAACACTTATATAAAATGTTAATTCCTTACTTAGTGTGTGTTGAAATGATTTTATATGATGTAATTTCATATCTGCAGATATATCCAAATCCAACAACATCTCCCTGCAATTACCAGGAGAACTATATTTTAATTGAGGAGATAGAGCATGGGCAGGTATTCCTTCCTGTATTTCAGGAGGCCCATGTACATTAGGCAAATTTGCATTATATACTCCGAATGTTTCTATGATTTTAAACCACACTTTGGCTCACTGTCATCAAACAAATGCCACATTGGCAGCTTTATCTAATGTTTTGACATATTTATCAGACCATTCAAAATTTATACATTAAAGTATTAACACCTTAGAAAATTTAACAGAAAAATCGCAAAATGAATGGAATGCATTTGCAGGACTTTTTGTTGGAATTGGACCTTGGATTATAAAATTGGCCATGATAGGTTTTATGATTTTACTTGATTTTTTCTAGCATATTGATTTGTGTGCCTTGCTTAATCAAATTAGTGCAAAACTTGATTGATAGAGTATTAAGACAAATATTTTAGTAGTTCATGAAAACAAAAAAGGGGGAGGTGTCAGAAGAGATGCTGAGCAAAAAAATGATCATGAATGCTGCTGAGCCTCTGGAGATAAGACTGCAGAGAGCTTTGATAACCAGTGAGCCTCCAGCCTGAGAAAACTCAACATCAGTGGAAAAAACAAGAAGGCATCGAAACAATAACAGTGGTCATGAGGAGCTGGGAAGGAGAACAGCAGCTGTGGAAATTTTTATGAAGGACTTGCAGGACTGTTGTTGACATTTCGCTAAGGTATAAAGATGAGCTTGTAACAATAAATTTGGTCTTAGCTTGAAATGAAAGCAGAGTCCGTGTGTGTCTGTTAATACGCCACAAGTGGAGCCCATGTCTGGCCCTGATGGAGGGTCAATGCTAATCAAGGTACCTTTTCTACTGCCAATTTAGAAGCATGGAAAGGGTTGCCCGAGACTACCGGAATGATCCGGTAAGTGTGGCCAAAACGTTTTCAGTTTATTATAAAACAGCACAACCTGGATGAGGGCGATCTACAATTATTATTGGAGTGTTTGACAGAGACAGAGAAAGAATTAAACAGTCTTAAAGACTGTGGGGGATTTGGCCGAGGATTATTATAAACGAGAAGGGGTGGACGTTAAAGATTATTTCCCTCTTCAAGACCCAAAGTGGGATGCGAACAGGAATGCACATAAAGAAAGGCTGCAAGCATATCAGGGGTGGATTGTGGAAGGGATGGAGAGAGCCATTCCCAAAGCAATAAATTGGTCAGTATTATATGTGAAATGGTGATTTGTAAATGGTGGGATAGAACATCAACTATAATGTGTTAGAAAAAAAATTAACAACTAAGATAACTATACTGACCATTATCTTCTTGTCACCCAGAGTCGTTGAGATTGACCACTCAGATATGGCCGCACCTTAACGACTCTGAGCTGATTTGATTTCATTCCCCCAGGATATGCAATGAGGTTCCGGGAATAAGGTATACTTGTCATTTCAGGGAAAAACATGAATTTGAAAGCAATTCTGTATATAAATTTTCTGTGAAATCACTGCTTGGCAGAAGCACTCTGAGGACAAATTCCGAGTCTTCTCCAGCACTGAATAAAGTGTACCTGCCTTAATGGTTAAATTAAACTGTTAAGCCTAAGTTTCTTTGTTTCATATTTGGCACCCCAGATGGGACCCTCTCTGCCCGGCTGCAGGACCCATTTGAGATTGGGACTCTCTTGGGTACCCCTGGGGATTTCTCCAGAAAGACTCCTCTTCTCAACTGGATCTCTGCGGGGGTAGACAAGGACCATCAGATAAAAAGGTACACTTGAAAATTTTTTTCTGCTTGGGTTTGGGGATCAGTCCATTTGGTTTGGCTCCAGTTACAGTCATTACTGTATAACGCAGGGTGAGCATATGCCAGACTGCTAGCATCTTATAAGCATACATTGAAGTTGCGGAGGTCTTGGTTGTAACAGGAGTATTACTAATACCTGATTTCTGTGTTTTGTCAGTGTGGTCAGGAGGTCTTGGTTGTAGAGTGACATTAACCAAAGAAACTGAAACTATATCGCACTATATGTCGTTTTGAAGTGAATGTGTGGTCGCTATATGTCGCTTTTGAAGTGAATAAGTTAATATTGTTGTGTTGTGTGTGTGTTATTTTTGTGGTGATACTGTGAAAAGCCAAACCCAATTATCAATACCAATTCGATTATTAAGCAGGGATGATTTTAATAAACTATGCCGGGGCACACATACATGTTTGTGTGGGTTCCTGGAAATACTGATTAAACAATTATATGTTACATGTCCATTGTTTTTCGGAACTTATTAGCATACCCACTCTTGTAAGCATATCACAGTTTCGTTGCGTCTTCTGTTTGCCTCTGATGGTCTGTATCTTATCTCACCCTGTTAGCAGAGTGACAAACACATAACCACACTAGGAGGTTATATGTGGTGCTTTATTTCGAGGCCCCGGGAACCAGGGGTACGCACCCAGATCTGGTTCCAAAGACCGTCACATCGCGTCCGCTTTTTATTCTCTAAAAGTTTCGCAATCTATTGTATATTCAACAGGTTACTTCATTATCTAATACATATGCATAGGTAGGTTGCTTCATTGCCTTATTGCGACATCAGTCTCTACTGCGCCTGCGTAGCCCCCTCTGGGGGTCGTCCTGATGAAGTAAGTAGTCTTCCTCAGATGAAGTAAGTAGTCTTCCTCACATTGTCCTTTTCACTTCTTGTTCTTTTGGCAAACTCGTCAATTTTTCTTGGCTGGACCCGCACTTATCTCCACTTGACCGCTCAGGTATATCTTTCTTGCCTCCTGAAACTTATTCTTCTGTCTTTTACAAAATTTATGATGGTCTTTTGGCTGTTGCAGGTGTATGTTCTACTTGGGTAGGGTAGTTAGTACATACTTTTCCTAAGCACACCTGGATCCTATTTATGACATAAGGTCCTTTGAGCAAGTACCTTGGGGTCTGTTGCTAGGATACGTTAAGAATCAACAGAATCATGCAGTTTTTACACTCAGTCTTAGTTCTTGATTAGTCGATGATCAGTGTTTATCCTACTTTAAGTGTAACTTTCCTAACATTTCCCCCCTTTGAAAATACTTCACCTTTGCAAGTATTTTCATTCTATGTAACTGTTTCCTGGTAAGTTGGTGGGGGTATTGGGTGCTGTGGATATTCTCGTGTCACTGCTCCAATAATTTTGTGTGTCCAGTTTTGTTTGCGAGTAATTTCTCTTCGGATACACAGATACACCAGATGGATTGTAAGGAATATAAGCAAAAGTGTGAATAACATTTGAATGAGAGAGTGTATCCAGCCAGTAAGATGGATGCCTAATCCATCAAATAATGCCTTGACCCAATTTTGACCAATTTCTTCTTTCTCTTTTTCAGCCTCTTCTATTTTTCCCAATTGCGAGATATCATATTCCACATCGGCTGTGATATTAGGTATATGCACACAGCAGTGATCAGTTCAATCTTTGAGATATCCACAGACACCATGTTCTTTTAACAAGAGCATATCTAATGCCACTCTGTTCTGCAAAGTCATTTTCGTTGTCGCTTGTAGCTGAAAGTTTAAATCTCAAAATCCCTTCTTTGTTATTTTTGCCAATCTTTCAGTTTGTCCAATTAGTTTGTAAATCATTTCCCTATTACGATGTGCTGCTATTTGGGCAAAAAGGGATTCTAATGCCCACCCCACTTTAACTCCTGTTTCAGGCTCCTGCCAAGTGTCGTCTATGTCTTCAATATCATTTTCTATGTCTCTTTTAGCGTGAATTTGTAAAGTTTCCAATTTACCTCTGAAGGGGGATCGCTTCCAAATTGGGCACAGGGTAGGCAACCCCAGAGTTATTTCTTTAACTGGGCCCTCCATTGATAAATGTGTGGTCCAAGTTCCGTCATTAGTTGCTCAAACAAAATTGCCCATACTGCGTACTGTTGAATATTTACAGTCTATTCCATTAGCTGGTACTTGTATTACCTTTCCCCCGACCTTAAATCCCAGACAGGCACACCCTGCTATTAGAGCTATTTTAACTGGAGGTATGGTGATCTTTTCAGAGTCTAGGTTACAATCTAAAATTTTAGAACAATTCCACCATGGAACGCTGTCAATAGGATCTCTACTGATCGGGCCATTTGCTGGTAATTTGTCACTATTTTGTTTTCCTCTCCATTTAAAACACCAAGATGTTTCTCCTCCGTATTGGAATTTTTGTAAAATGCTTGTTGACCCAACTGTGTCCCAATTTTGTTTTGTATCATTTCTTTTCTGACATACCCATTCCATTTTATTTCTTTCCCTCACTATTTTCTTTACTTCATCATATGAGCACCATCCTACATCTTTGAATCGCCCGATACGTATAAAATTATGATTTGGTAACTTTTCACAATCGCTCCGGCTTCCTGGTGATCTCCACTGCCTTCTTACACTTATTTTCTGTTTTTCTTGTATGGGTGTTATTATTTGCTTACATTCGGTTTTATTCTCTTTTACCTCTGGGAGTGGGAAAGTCAGTATTCCCCAACTTATCGGTTCTCCAGCCATTTTTGGTAAAGGCAAGCATGCTGTAATCCTGCTTGTATTTTGCATTCTAGCAAAATCCTTGATTAACCCAATCATCAAATTTTCCTCAGGATTTCTCTTTTGAATATAAATCTCCTGGGGTGCCTGGGTTAGTTTTATGGCTTGTTTCACTCTGGCCTCAGTAATATTGATTTTGCTATATCCAAAGGTAGTAGCATTTCGATACTGGCATCTGTAAGTTCCCAAGTCGGGTCTTTTTATCCCTTTAATAATCTGGACTAACATTCCTCCCAGTCTCAATTCTATTGAATGTCTTTTATCACTTAGAACTGCTTTTCCTTCCTTTATCCATCCAAATTTCTCAGGTTGGGGGTCCTCTAGGAGGCAGTAAATAAGTGCCTCACTACCCAGAGGAGCCGGATAATGTGTATGCCCTGCTTTTATTCCATGGTCTTGAAGGGGACTTATTATCAGTGTTCTTTCCCCATAGTCTACACTACCTCCTGCTCCCACAAAACACCTATACTTTCCTTGGTCAGCCAAAGTTAAATTCGTCAGCCCCAGTTTTGTTTCACCTCGGACGGGATTTCGTGAATTAAACTTGTTCAATACCTTCCCTTTAAATTTCCATGTCCCTCGTAGTTCTTGTTTGTACCCATCTAACCCCAAACCTTTGCTATCATAGATTGTTTCAGGTGCTCCACAAGTTCAAGACACCTTTTCCCAAAAAAATCTGAATTAATTTCCTTTTCATTGGGACATCACTTTGAAACCTGCAAGACAGAATGGCATTTTGTCTAATGGTATACTTGCTTGTTTCCCTCTTATGTGAAATTTCTAAAGATGTGACACCTATTATAGGTATCAGGGACCAAACTATAATCAAAGTCCCGTACTTGAAGTATGACTTTTTACTTGCTTTTCAACTTCAGTCTCGTTGGTCCGACTACTTCGACTCTCCAGTCCTTGGGTGCCTTCTTTACCCGCGTGTAGTGGATCCAAGAGTCTATTCCTTTTACCTTTACCACAGTGAAAGTTGTTAGCAGCACCAGGTATGGTCCATTCCACCGTTCCTTCAGCGGCTCTTCACTCTAATCGCGGACGTAGACCTGGTCTCCCGGTTCAATTTCATGGACTGAATTCTCTAATGACACCGGACGGTTCCAGATCAAGGCCCTTCGTAGCTGTGTCAAAGTTCTACCAAGAGATAACGTGTAGTTATACACATCTTGGTGTCCTTTAATATGCATGTTTGGGTTTGGTTGTGGCGACTCATATGGTTTCCTGAAGAGGATTTCATAAGGACTCAGCCCCATCCCACTCCTAGGCTTTATCCTTATTCTTAGAAGGGCTATTGGTAATGCCTGGGGCCACTGAATTTTAGCTTCTTGGCATATTTTACTGACCTGTCTTTTTATCGTCTGATTCATCTTTTCTACTTGTCCACTAGATTGTGGTCTCCATGGGGTATGGAGATTCCAAGAAATTCCTAATGCCTTACTTACTTCTTGTACAATTGTGGCTACAAAGTGTGGTCCCTTATCAGACGATAGACCTAAGGGAACCCCAAACCTAGGGATAATTTCCCTCAACAACCATTTCACTGTTTCTTTGGCTTGATTGGTGCGACAGGGAAAGGCTTCTGGCCATCCAGAAAAAGTGTCGACCCCAACTAACAAATATCTGTACCCTTGAGCTTCAGGTAATTCTACAAAGTCTATTTGCCAATAATCTCCTGGTTCCATGCCTACTCTGATGTGTCCCATTTCTACTCTCCTCCTAACCACAGGATTATTCTTTAAACAAAGTTCACATTTTGAATTTACTGACTTTGCCATTGTTAACATCTGTGCCAAAATTATGCTTCGTTTCAGGTAAGTCACTAATGCTTCTGCTCCCCAGTGACACTTTTGATGTTCTGCCTGTAGAATTGCCCGCATAATGACAGGAGGTACAATTATTTGTCCAGTTGTAGTTATGTACCATCCTTCAGAATTTAGGTTAGCCTTCATTAGATTGGCCAATTTCTTGTCCTCTTCCGAGTATTTCGGTTTCTGTGTCAGGTAATCTTGTAAAGGGCTTACCTTGGTAGCTATCAAGGCCATCATAGTCTGTACCTGTCGTGCTATCCGCCGATCCGTTCGATCTGCCAATGCGTTTCCTTCAGCCACCTTAGAGTCTCCTCTTTGATGTGCCTTGCAATGCATGATCACTACCTGCTCAGGCAATTGCACAGCAGATATTAAGCTTAAAATTTCTTTTTGGTATTTTATATTGGTTCCCTGCGAGGATAATAATCCTCGTTCCTTCCATAAAGCTCCGTGTACATGGACTACTCCAAAGGCATATTTTGAATCTGTCCATATGTTTACTCGTTTACCTTTGCTTAATTCCAATGCCTTTGTGAGGGCTATTATTTCTGCCCGTTGTGCTGAGGTCCCCACCGGTAGGGCCTGTGCTTCTATTACCGTGCTCCGTGTGGTTACGGCATATCCTGCATACCGCATCCCATTCTCCATGAAGCTACTCCCGTCTGTGAAGAGCTCTTGATCAGGTTGCTCGATTGGAGTATCTTTCAAGTCCGCTCTCGTTGCATATGTGTGTTCTATAACTTCTATGCAATCATGTTCCAAAGGACCATCTTCTGTTGCTGCACCTAAAAAGGCTGCTGGGTTTAGCAGGTTAGTTGTTTTCAAACTTACATCATCCTGTTCAGTGAGTATGGCTTGGAACTTCATCATTTGGCTAGGGGAAAGCCAATGCCCCCCTTTTTGTTCTAAGACTGTTAACACCATGTGAGGTACATATACTTCAATGTTTTTCCCTAGAGTCAATTTTCTGGCTTCTTGTATTAGAATTACAGTCGCTGCTACGGCTCTCAGGCAGGATGGCCAACCTGCACTAACGGGGTCCAACTGTTTAGAAAAGTATCCCACTGGTCGTTTCCAGCTTCCTAATTTCTGTGTTAAGACCCCCAGTGCTAATCGTTGTCTTTCGTGAACGAACAACTGGAAGGTCTTTGTTAAATCTGGTAAGCCCAATGCTGGTGCCTTGGTCAAGGCCTCTTTTAGTTTCTTAAAGGCCTCCTTTTGAGGTCCCTCCCAAATGAGATTAGACAATTTCTGTGCCTCATACAGAGGTTTTGCTATAAGTCCATAGTCCATTATCCACAGCCTACACCACCCTGCCATTCCCAGGAATGTCCTCAGTTCATGCAAGTTCCGGGGTTCTGGAATAGCACAAATTGCTCTAACGCGATCCATTCCCAACCTTCATTGTCCCTGTGTTATCTCACATCCGAGATACAATACAGTTGTGCATGCAATTTGAGCTTTTTCTCTTGAAACCTTGTATCCATTTAGGCCCAGTTGGTTTAAAATCTCAATAGTCACTTGAATGCATAATGATTCTTGTTCTGTTGCAATGAATATGTCATCTACATATTGTAACAAAAGATACTGTGTTCTCGGTACCTGAATTTTTCCCTGCGTAGTCCAAACCTCCAGTTCTTTCGCCAGTTGGTTTCCAAAAAGTGTTGGGCTATTCTTGAATCCTTGCGGGAGCCTCGTCCACGTGAGTTGCGTTTTTCGTCCATTATATGGGTTTTCCCACTCAAAAGCAAAAAGTTTCCTGCTATCTTTGTCAAGGGGAATGCAGAAGAAGGCATCTTTTAAATCAATTACTGTAAACCATTTATATTTTTCCTTCACAGATGTCAACAATGTATATGGGTTAGCTACGACTGGATGTATATCTTTCGTAATATTGTTGATGGCCCTCAGATCTTGTACTAACCTATACTCCTCGTTCGGTTTCTTTACTGGAAAGATCGGAGTATTATATTCTGACTCACATTCCTCCAATATTACAAATTTTAAAAATTTTTCGATGATTTCTACTATTCCGTATCGGGCTTCCATTTTTATGGGATACTGTCTTATTCGTACTGGCCTTGCTCCCTCTTTTAACTCCACTATTACCAGTTGAGCAGTTTTTTATTTTCCCGGAATACTTGTTTCCCAAACTGTAGGGATTACTGCCTCTTCTACCTTCTTGGGTATTTGAGGTTTGGGATTTTCCTTTACTACTAAGATCTTTCCTACGTTCGATTCTGGGACTTGCGTAATCAATTCTCCGTTTTCAAAGCTAATTTTTGCATCTAGTTTAGATAACAAGTCCCGTCCCAGAAGAGGAACCGGGCAGTCGGGTACATATAAGAATTCATGTGTTAATTCCTTTCCCCCAAATCGTAATTCTAAGGGTCGCATTTCCTCTTTCCCTGTGGCTCCCACTATTGTAGTAGTTTTATTTCCTATTTTTCCATACAAATCATTTAAAACTGAATATGTTGCACCAGTATCCACCAAAAATTGCACCTCTTCCCCTCCTAATCTTATTTTTACTAGAGGTTCACTGCTATCTAGATCTAGTCAGCTTTGGTTTCCGTAATTTCCCAGAACCATCATTTTTGCTGCCTCTGCATTTCCAAATGAACTCCCTGTCTGTCTTATTCTTTGTGGACATTCATTTTTCTAGTGTCCCTCCTGCTTGCAATACGCGCACTGGTTGATCCCTAATCTGGCCGGATAATTGAGCCCAAATCCTCTTCCCCGTCCGCGCACCGTTCGTCTTCCTCTACCTCGGTTTCTAAATTCATTCTGACTTCTACCTTGCATCACCGCCAGCAGGTGCCGCTGCTGCCTTTGCGCACTATCTCTTTCACGATTGTTATAGACTTTCTAAGCTATTTCTAACAATCTGTCCAAGTCTCGCAACTCCGCGCCCTCTAATTTTTGCAACTTCTTTCTAATGTCATCTTGCGACAGTCCTAAGAATATCAGAGCTAACTGGGCTTTAGCTTGTTCTGTCTCCACGTCCAGATCCATGAATTTCCTAGCCACTTCTTACTTTAAGTGTAACTTTAATCATATTTTAAGTGTAACTTTCCTAACAACCCCCTTCTTGTGTCTTCAGGCCTGTCCTTTGTTCCTGCTTTGGGACTGTCCTTGTTTCAATTAGTAAACAAGCTAAACTAGCTAATTCATTTCCTTAACATGATTTATTCCTTCATTCAGTGAAATGGGATATTTGTACAAAATTGTATTTGTTTTGTTGTAGAAACAATGATGAATTTTGTCCAGATTGTATATGGATTACTGACGGGTGTTTATTGCATCCTGACATAATGCATGTGGTGTTGTGGGAGACTGAATCCATGCAGGTACCCTGGACAAGATCACAGACAATCAATATGATTGGAAATCAAGTCGTTCATTAGCAAGCAAGCAAGCCTTTTGTACTTTTCTGCTATCTTGTCTAATGTTTACGTAATGCTTGGCTAAATCCCAAAGTTTCCCTTAGTAGTTTTTGTACAAGTAATCTTGCACGTAGACTGCCTTCTTGTTCTCACGCTGTAGCTGCTTCTCGACCTTGATGTATTCCAAATTTCTCCCTAGCAACCTGATAAGGCCACATCGTTAGACTGTTAGGAAAGTTACACTTAAAGTAGGATAAACACTGATCATCGACTAATCAAGAACTAAGACTGAGTGTAAAAACTGCATGATTCTGTTGATTCTTAACGTATCCTAGCAACAGACCCCAAGGTACTTGCTCAAAGGACCTTATGTCATAAATAGGATCCAGGTGTGCTTAGGAAAAGTATGTACTAGCTACCCTACCCAAGTAGAACATACACCTGCAACAGCCAAAAGACCATCATAAATCTTGTGAAAGACAGAAGAATAGGTTTCAGGAGGCAAGAAAGATATACCTGAGTGGTCAAGTGGAGATAGGAGCAGATCCAGCCAAGAAAAATTGACGAGTTTGCCAAAAGAACAAGAAGTGAAAAGGACAATGTGAGGAAGACTACTTACTTCATCTGAGGAAGACTACTTACTTCATCAGGACGACCCCCAGAGGGGGCTACGCAGGCGCAACAGAGACTGATGTCGCAATAAGGCAATGAAGCAACCTACCTATGCATATGTATTAGATAATGAAGTAACCTGTTGAATATACAATAGATTGCGAAACTTTTAGAGAATAAAAAGCGGACGCGATGTGACGGTCTTTGGAACCAGATCTGGGTGCGTACCCCTGGTTCCCGGGGCCTCGAAATAAAGCACCACATATAACCTCCTAGTGTGGTTATGTGTTTGTCACTCTGCTAACAAGACCAGCATACATTCCCACATGGTGTAACAAGAAATTGTGGCTAACATATGGTGGGGATTTGAGTTGTCCTGAATGTAAGATCTGGGACAAGGAAAAATCCACCTATGCAGTGTAAGTGATTTGTGGTTGGCGAGCCAGAACACAGAACCCCTAAGATGGGAGGCTGGCAGAGTGGCTGCACTTTAAAGAAAAGCCAGCTGGGATATATTTTAGATCACTAAGATCTTAGATCATAAGGGGATCAGTGGTCCACTGAGTGGTGGACAAACAGATAAACCCTGATAAAAGCTTTGGGTAATCAGTGGTGGCTGGTGTATAAGCTTGATTATGGGGAAAAGTGGACATAACACCTTGTTGCAATTAACGTTGTTCTTGAGGTGTGAGGAGAATTGTGTGAAGTAATGTGTGCAGATATGTTTTTCAGTTTGCAAAAAGGGGGGGCACTGATATTCATTAGCATTAACAGATACTTTCTCAGATTGGCCAGAAGCTTTTCCTTGCAGGACAAATAAAGCAGAAGTCACAAGAGTATTGTTGAATGAAATTATGCCTCGTTTGGAGTGCCTGCAGTAATATCATCAGGTAGAGGCACACATTTGTGCTAAAGTGGTAAAAAAGTTAGTGAAATTTTAAGAACTGATTGGCAGTTACATTCTCCATACTGACCACAGGCTAGTGGCCGGGTGGAGAAAATGAATCATCAGACTGTTGCTAATAAACCAGCAATTAGCTAAAATATGTCAAGAAGCCAATATATATTGGCATCAAGCACTTCCTTTGGCCCTGCTTAGGATTTGAACCAACCCAAGGTCCAAGGAAAGCATTAGCCCTGTATACCAATTGCAGTATACAGGAGAAGATCTCACAGAATTAGGTGAGAATTTGTCTAATCAGCTAACAAAACCAGCTGAACTTACTTGAGAAACAAACAAAAAAACCCAACAAAAGGCAAAACAAAAACACCAACCAACCAACAAACAAAATAAACAAGCTGCATGCCTAGAGGTTTAAGATCAGCCTGTACATCCTTTTATACGTGGGGATGAGTTTTCTGTTAAAGATTTTACAGGGAAACCACTGGGAGAACAGTGGAATGGACCATACCAAGTATTGCTAACAGCCTTCACATCAATCAAGATGAAAGAACTTGGATTGAGTGAAGAAATCACCGTCCAGTCAGTGGACAACAGAACACTTAACACCTTTAAAAATTAAGGCTAACTAAAGTGAACTGTAAAGATGGAAAATTGTTAATATTATTGTTAATGTGTCCATTAGGAGAAGCCTTATTTTCCCATAAGTTGGATGCCTCTATAAACATTTGGAAAAACTGGCTTGTATAATATACAATAGTATGACCTTTTGTTTAAATGCTGTGTTTTCAGTACAACATATATTTATTCCATGTATTTTGGGAATCCCCGCAAGCATTCAAACCTTTGGAAACTATACGTGGTTGTCAGAACTGTCATATAAAGCTAAAACTGGCTTCCTTTTGACACCAGGAGTAGCTGTGCCCATGAATTATAATAATTTAAAGAGATTTATTTGTAGGTATGCAAGGAATCTCAATTATACCCCGAGCCTTGGAGGCCTTAAATCGCAATAGATTATCTGTTATTAAGACACCATAAAGGATGCTCTGATTTTGAGGGCATGAATTGTTCCAATTCAACCAATCAATCTCAGACTGTAGGAACTTCTATAAAAAATTAGTATGGCCTTCTTAACTCCATACAAGAGTGGAGGGTATAGATATTTCTTAGTAAAAATCCTAGCTCCTAAACTTGCCCTGGTTGAAACAATCTTTTCTCAGTGTTGTAGCATTGGGACTATCAGTTTTGTTAACCCATGTAGTGTTTCAATGTGCATTTTGGTGTTGACAGATAACAGTAGAAAGGTATGAGACATGGAAAAGAAATCAGATCAGACACACAGTAGAATCAGGAAAATATTTTAAGAGAACTTTTAACAATAAGACCTCTTGTGACTCTTTTGCAAAACAATTTGCAAAGGCCTAGAAAAGGGGGGATTGAAATGGTGATTTGTAAATGGTGGGATGGAACATCAACAAGATTAACAACTAAGATAACTATAACGACCCTTATCTTTTGTCACCCAGAGTCGTTGAGATTGACCACTCAGATATGGCCACACCTTAACGACTCTGAGCTGATTTGATTTCATTCCCCCTGGATATGCAGTGAGGTTCCAGGAATAAGGTGTACTTGTCATTTTGGGGAAAGATATGAATTTGAAAACAATTGTGTGTACAAATTTTCTGTGAAATCACTGCTCGGCAGAAGCACTCTGAGGACAAATCCCGAGTCTTCTCCAGCGCTGAATAAAGTGTACCTGCCTTAATGGTTAAATTAAACTGTTCAGCGTAAGTTTCTTTGTTTCATATGCAGTTAAGCAAGGTCCTTCCGAGTCACCATCTGAATTCCTGTATTGATTAAGGGATGCAATGTACCACAGCACACCGCTGGATCCTGGGTCGGAGGTAGGAATACAACAACTAGTTTCTTTGTTCTTGGGTCACTCAGCAGGGGACATCAGGCATAAATTTCAGAAGCTGCGTTCCACAGAAGATAGGAACCTGGAAGTATTGTTGGATGAGGCGAAAAAGAAATGAAAGAGAGCAGGGTAATCAGAAAGGACAGATAGTGGCCCACGTGAAGGAGGATTGATGGAGATCTGGGAAATCCACCCTAGCAGATCCTCTGGTTATAATGAAACTAGGGAAAGAGCAAGAGAAGGTAGAATTTTTAATTGATGTCAGGGCAACATATTCAGTTTTAAACCAAGCTTTGATACCCCTGGGAAATGACTACATCATGGTAAAGGGAGCAACTGGCCAAAGAGAAAAGGCATATTTTTGCAAACCTCTGTAATACAAATTGGGGAAACAATGGGGTATACACCAACTCCTGTACATGCCCAATTTCCCGAAGCCACACTTGGGGAGAGATTTATTAGAACAATTAGGGGTTGTGATTAAATTTGAAAAAGGAGAAATCACTCTGGAGGGAAATGATCAACAATATATACAAATAATGAGCTTATCTCTAGCTAGTGTGCCCACAGGAGGAAAGGTTGACGAGGAAATTACGAACCAGGTATACCCTGGGGTATGGGCCACTGATGTGCCTGGGAAAGCAAAGAATGCTCCACCTGTTGAGGTCAAATAAAAAAAGAGCAGCAGCCGGTAAGAATTAAATAAGATCCCCTAAAGAGGGAAGACAGGGAAGAAATTCGGCCAATACCTGTCTGTAAAATTCATGGATCATACCAAGTGGTCCAGGACTTATGAGCTGTAAATAAAATAACTGAAGACCTCTATCCGGTGGTGGCAAATCCATATACTCTATTGACTGTATTGACACCTGAACTAACCTAGTTTACCATTTTAGACCTGAAGGATGCCTTCTTTTGCCTCCCTCTCCTTGAGGCCAGCCAGAAAATATTTGCATTTGAAGGGGAGAATCCCAAAATCGGATGCAGAAATCAGCTTACTTGGACTGTATTACCGCAGAATTCAAAACGGCCCTACTATATCTGGCAATCAACTTGCAAAAGATCTTGAGTCCTCAGAAGCCCTGTCTGAGGAAGGAAAACTGTTACAGTACGTGGACGATATCCTGATTGCCACCAGGACAAAGGACGCTTGCATGACCTGGACGGTAATTCTATTGAATTTCCTAGGACTCCAGGGATATTGGGTATCCAAAAAGAAGGCCCTGATAATGCAGTGCGAGATGATTTACCTGGGCTACAAAGTCAGTGCTGGACAGAGTGCTTACGGGCAAGCCCAAAAAGAGGCACTATGCAAACTCCGAGACTGCAAACAGTGAGAGAGGTATGAATTTTCCTGGGAATGACTGGGTGGTACTGACAGTGGATGGACTGCTTGTTATACAGGCCTCTGAGCTACTGGAAAAGGCCCTGATGTTGGCTCCAGCCTTGGGATTCCCAGATGTGAGTAACCCTTTTTTCTCCTCTAATATTGGCACAGGATCTGGGCCTGTATCAACGAGCAGTTGCATACTTTCCCAAGCAATCGGCCGCAACTGCAAAAGGTTGGCCTGGATGCCTGCAAGTGGTTACGGCTGTAATACTAGATATCCAGGAAGCCCCAAAATTCACCCTGGGCCAGAGAATGATTATGTTGGTGTCCCATAAAATATCTGCTGTATTGGAAGTGAAAGGTGGACACTGGCTTTCTCTACAAAGGTTCTTGAAATATCAGACTGCAGTGGTAGAAAATTGTAGTTACTAACATTGTCAATCCAGCCTCTTTTCTTAGCAGAAACACAGGGGAACCAGTACATCATGACTGTCTGGAAACTATTGAGGCAACATACTCGAGTTGTCTGGACTTGAAGCGTAGTCCTATGGAAAGTGTTGAAGGTTGGTTCATGGATGGAAGCAGTTATGTCCTAAGCAGTAAAAGACATGCTGGATATGCGATTATCATCAGTCGAGGCATAACAGAGTTAGGACCTTTACCCATTAATACCTCTGCACAAAAGGCAGAGATAATTGCTATGACTCATGCCTTGGAATTGGCTAAAGGCAAAGCTGGAAATATCTATACAGATGTGAGGTATGCATTAAGAGTTGTACATGTGCATGGAGCAATCTGGAAGGAAAAAGAGTTATTGAACTCACAGGGTAAACACATCAAACATGGAGATCCTGAAACTATTGGAAGCAGGGGCATGGTTTAGTGTTTGATAGGAATGGTTGGACTCGATGATCCAGTGGGTCTCTTCCAACCTGGTTATTCTATGATTCTATATTAAAGCACACCAGAAAGTGAATTCAGAACTTGGAAGAGGAAATGAGCTGGTGGACAGAGGCAAAACAGGCAGCCAAAGGAGAGGTAAAAACAGAAGGGGCTTTGACTCCCGATGGGCGAATCTCCCTGGAAGGAGAGCCCCAATATACCAAAGAAGATCAAAAGCTCACTGCAGATTTGGAAGGGTCATATAATGAGGAGGGATGGGTTCTCACCACACAAGGTAAATTAATCATATGTTTTTTAGTAAGAGAGAAGCATAGAAAAAGGCATTGGGGAGCAGAGGCCCTGTAGAAATGCCTAATTAGAGAAATTGTAGCTAGAAATGTATACATTACTGTGAGACAAGTGACTCAGCAGTGTGATATTTGCCTCCAGACTAATCCCAAAAATACCCCCATGCTGGAAATGGGCCAAATCGGGTAAGGTAATGGGCCTGGATGACAATGGCAAATTGATTATTTTAGAACTTCCAAGAAAAGGCGGGTATTGATATTTGTGAGTACTAACCAATACCTTTTCAGGTTGGCCAGAGGCATTCCCTACCAGAACAGCCAAGGCTCGAGAGGTAACCAGAACGTTAATACAAGAGATAATACACCGTTTTGGGGTTCCAGTGACCCATCTGTCACTTTGAGATCCATCCAGACACTTATCAGTAGACTGTACTTGTATATATTGAACAAGGTTGTGTATGTTTAAGAACTGCTTGTATTTCTCTAGTAATAGACGAGACAATTATAGATAGCAGGAATCATTCTAATTTTTGCATTTGTAATTTTGTTAAGATTGTTGGGTGTGACTTTTCTTACTTAGCACCAGTCGTATCCCACCAGTTGATAAAGTCTAGTTACACTATGTATCATAAATTATCGCCTGTACCTGTTGGAATGAATCTTGCATTGGTAAAACAATTAATGAAACATCAGGATTTGATCAAAATTTTGGACGAGGTCCAAGAAAGTGGGAGAAAGACCCTGATAACAGCCCACCATGACATGGAGGAAATGAACAGGGTCCTGAACAGGGTAAGAGAAGATGTGAACCATCATTGGTGGGACATGCTATTTGGATGGTCCCCTACTGTGACTGGCATTCTAAATAAGCTTTGTCACCCCATTATTATCCTTTTGATGTTAGTTTTAGTTAGCTTTGTTTTCTCTACTGTGTTGTTTGTTTGGAATTGGAGAATGCTACAACGACTAACAATTTAGACTTCTATGTCTAATGCCCATGAAAATGCGTTGAAAAGTAATTTTCAAGCAAAATACTATCCAGTTCCCCTTCAAAAGATGGATCATGTATGAGGCAAACGAATTTGCCAGAGTTTAAAAGACAGGGGGGAATTGATGTGCGGGCATATGATATAGGGGAGAAGTTAGAAAAACTTAGAGGGCTTAGCTCACTGGAATTCGCACTGTTTGCTAGTAAAGGCCTTGAAGACCCCGGGTAAAGAAAATGTGGATGATTTGTTAATAACAACTGAAACAAGACCTGAGGGCATTAAGGAGACTGTGAGTTTGTTTAATTTTCTTGGACTAAATGGATATAGAGTCTCTCAACAGAAAGCCCAAATGGTGCAAGAACGAGTGATAAACTTGGGATATGGACTGTCCAGGGAACAACGAGAACTGGGAACTGAATGAAAGGAAGCCATTCGTCAGACTCCACTCCCACAGACAGTAAAAGAACTCAGAACCTTCTTGGGAATGACAGGTTGGTGCAGCTTATGTATTTATAATTATGGAGTGATAGTAAAGCCATTATCTGAACTTTTAAAACCAACCCTCTCCAACTGGCATGGTCTAAGGGAGTTAAAATACATTTGAGATACTTGAAAAGGCACTTTGGACCAGAAGATGCCGCATCTGGATTTCTAAAATACCAAGCCATCCTGGTCAAGTCAGATGATATCGAAATTGAAGTAACTGACATTGTGAACCCAGCTTCTTTTCTCAGTGGAACAACAACCAAACCACCAACACATGACTGTCTTGAAACATAGAAGCTGTGTATTCCAGCAGACCAGATCTGAAGGAAGAACCTCTGGAGGATGCACAAGATTCCTGATTTTCAAATACCTAGCCTTATCCGGCAAGGTACCAGGAAAGCTGGTTATGCAGTAACTACTAGTGACAAGGTAATTGAATCCCAACCATTACCTGCTGGGACTTCGACTCAAAAGGCTGAAATCATTGCCTTGACCAGAGCCTTAGAACTGGTGAAAAAAAAAATATATATGGACAGATTCTAAATATGCCTTTGGAGTCATTCATGCTCCCGGAGTGATTTGGAAAAGATCGAGGGCTATTGACAGCACAAGGAAAACAGATTAAACATACTGAAGAAACACTTTGCCTGTTGGAGGCAGTACAATTACCAACCAAAGTCGCCATCATGCACCGTTGAGGGCACCTGAGAGATAACACTGACCAGGAAACAGGTAATAGATTGGCTGATTATGAGGCTAAATGGGTGGCAGAAAGAATGCAAGAAGGACAAATTTCAGTTCTAATCCTAGATAACAGAGATGAAAACTTAGAAAATAAGGAAGATATTAGATACTCCAACTCCAATTGGGAATTAATATAAGAACTTGGAGGACAGGTCCCTTCCCAGGGGTGGGCACAACTAAAAGACGGCAGAACTATTATACCTGCCAGCTCGCTCTAGGAACTTGCAACATGATAAAACCCATTGAGAACCAGACCCTTTATATAAATTCCTAATTCAGAAATGGATAGGATTTTGTATACCATGGTTCAGCAAGTGACTCAACAGTGTGAAATATGTTTAATCGAATACAATTAGGAATAATTAGGAAAGGAAATGTGCCCAGAAAGTGTTGGCAAATTTACTTTTCTGAACTCCCAAGAAAAGGGAGGTACTGATACTTGTTAGTATTCACAGACACTTTTTCTGGACGGCCAGAGGCCTTTCCTTACAGGACAAATAAGGCAGGGGAAGTGACAAAGGTTTTGTTTAATGAAATACCCAGTTTCGGGGTACCCATGATTATTTTGTCAGATAGAGGCACTCATTTTTGTGCACAATTAGTACAACAGGTTAGTGGAGCATTAGGGATTGGTTGGCAAATACACACTCCATACTGACCACAGGCTAGTGGCCAGGTGGAGAAAATGAATCATCTGATTGTTGCTGATAAAACAATATATAATGGCATTAGAAAAACAGCTGAAACAAATAGACAACTATATTTTGGGTACCAGGGCAAGAGGCTTGGATTATCTCATCCATTCCTTTAAACCTGGAGATGGGGTATATGTTAAAAATTTTTAAGGTGAGCCACTGGCAGAAAAATGGAAAAGACCTTTACATTGGAAAGTGTAAGTACCACTAAAGGACCACTAAAGCTGTGTTTAAAGTGAACCTAATAATGTTTATATTTTATATGACTGTTTTCAATATTATAAGTGTTTTTGCTTGGAGAGAAAACGTATATCTTAATATAACTCAACAACTGGTTACCATTGCTGACTTATCTTAATGTTGGATATGTATAGAACTCCCTCGAAGAAATACAAAAATTCCTGTGTTTGGAATGGCATCTTCAAATTGGACATGGTGTCCAGAGGTGTGGTTGACCCCAATAGGGAACAAGCAATGTAAATTTGGGAAATAAATAGTGTCTAGAAAAGGGACAAGAGTTGATTTGATAATATTAAATCCCAAACAGACTCCTTTTGTAGAACAAAACAATAGAGGGGAAAATGTAGGATTTAGGAATGTTACTGGAACAGGCTGCAGTTTGGATCTTGATAATCCAGGGAAAATAACTAGCAACATTACTGCATGGGTACAGGGAGAAAGCTGCAGTTCATAAATGCCTAATCGACTTGATGTTGTAGGCGCTAATCCTATTATTGAATGACCCACTGCATTTCACGGCTTTGTAACATGTTTTTTTCCTCAACTAGGAGTAAGTGAAATAGAAAAGGCCCTAGTAAACATATCTGCTTCAATAGAAATGGCATTAAACGCCACAGCAGATGCAATTCAAGCTTTACAACAAGAAACAGGAAAATTAAGACAAATAGAAATACAAAACAGACTCGCTCTAGACTTCTTACATGCTAAAGAGGGAGGAGTATGTATGGTGATAAACAGCAGCTGTTGCACCTATAGAGACCAAAGTAACAGAATATCCAAAGATTTGGAGACAATCTGGTGTCAGACAAAATTATTGTATAAAGTAACACTAGATAATACTTTTTGGTGTTTCAAAGAACTATGGGAAAAACTAAACTCTTGGTTAACCAATTTTGCGTGGCTAAAACAATTTATAGCTTTATTATTATTAATAGTTTTTATAATTTTTACTTGTCTGTTAATCCAGTGCGCTTCTTGGTATTGTAGTGATTCAAAGGACGGAGTTTCCAAGCCCCCTTGCTTGGGGGGCAAAAAAACCCCAAAAGAACATTCCTCAAGACACATACCACTATAAGACATACTAACTTAGACAGTTGCTATTTTCTAATACACAAGCTTAAACATTTGCCGCTTATCAGTAGGAAAAGTATCAATCATTATAATGCATGGAAATCAAATTAAATCCAATACCAGAGACAGGAAAATACTTTCAGAAGGTCTCAAATGGTATCTCATAAAAAGCAAAAGAATTTGCTAAATAAAAGAAAAGGGGAAACTGATAGTTGGCAAATGTTTAAGCTTGTGTATTGATCAATAGCAATTGTCTATGCTATCCTATAGCTGTATGTGCCTTAAGAGGTGTTTTTCTAAAGGGGGACCCATTGTACAAGGAACAGGCATCCCACAAGATAAGATAAGGAAGCATAGAATCCACACTGTGGCACCAGCAGAAAAGGACTGTTTTTTTCAAAGTTTGGGCTGCATTCCCCTTAAGGTTGATAAACAAACATATAAAATATAGGGGAAGAAGCTTAGTTCATTATACGATCCACACCATTAGCAAAGGCCTTGAAAACACTGGGTGCTGATAAGAAGAAGCTGGTATGCAAACATCTGCTGATAAGAAGGAGCTGGAATGTGAACATCAGCAGCATTAAGCAGAAAACTGGCTTTACCCTGCTTTGTGGTTTGAAGTATAACCAGAAAGGGACTGCACCTGCTCACAGATTAAGGTCAGAAAAAGTTCACCCAGAGGAAGAAGAGTTACTTAAATCCCTGAGACCCCAGCCCACGACCACAGGGAGGCATTGCACAGGTGCAAGCCTGAAGAGATCTTTCTAGAACTTATTATAATAGGAAGCAGGGAAAGATCGTAAATATGTAGTAGGCATTTATGAATAGGCATGTCTTTACACTATAACTATCTGCTTGTTAGACCATATGGTGTGCGAGTTAGGTGGATGACCCCCTCACACCTGCTAGCGAATAAACACATACCTACTTTATAACCCTTAATTGAGTTATAGAGTTTGATTCTGCAAAACAATGACAACATATAAACTGTGTAAGATTGGAATAAAGATTGATAACAGAACTATGTATGTCATTCTTGTTTAATTCACGCTGTGTTTGTTTAAGAACATAAAGGTCTAGCTTGCATAATGTAGTGGGGGTGGTGGTGGAACGGAACAACTACCACCAGCAGAATTTCAGTTAGCTTTTTTACTTTTATTAACAAGCATATAATATTATTTAGCAAAACACTGGATACAAGCATCACTATCATAAAATCAAAACATGAAGCAATAATCCCAGAAGGCTTCTTCAGACCAAAACTAGCCACCAGTAGTACAAAAATCACACAGGAAACAGTATAAAAAAGTAATCTCTCAAGTGAAACCAAGACAAAAATGTGATTTTACACTGGGATGGTTTCAGTATCTTTATTATGCCACATATCGAGGATAAAGACTTAGTGACTGTACTGGTTTATTGTTCTTTAACCTTAATTTAATGTTGTTGCAGAAAAAGAATAAACCACTATTGTCCAATGAAATTACTTGGATAAAAACTTTATTAAACCAATGCTTTTTAAGTTAAAAGATACAGAAATATCAGTACGTCCTTCAAAAATTAGGACTCTTATCTTGCAGACACATCTAAGCAATTTTGTCCACATGAATGATTCCACTTCTTTCAGTGGAACCATCTAGGTTAGTTATAAAGTTACCAATGTAAGAGTTTGCAGAACTGGCCTTTTAGCCCTTATCTTGCAATCTGACCTCAGCAGATCATGATTGCCTTAAAAGGTTTCCAAGAAACCTTGAGGATCCACCCAAGTGCCTCAAACAAGAACAGAGTTTTAAATTTATGTATAGGCATATCAGATTCCATTGTAAATATATGACTGTTGGCTTCCCAACAGTGCCTGTACATGATTATAGATTTTGATGAAAGCAGACATTAAAGAGTTTTTCCATGCTGATGTTATGCACCTTAATACTCTCTGCATCTTTAAAAGGGACAGAAGTTAATACTTCTTAATCATAGGTAACTGGGTCTTATGCAAAGATTCTAGTATGCATGACATTTTTTCTTGTTATTAACTTCAGGCAGAAAAACTGAAGCATAGATTATATTAACATCTCTGGTGAAATGTCCGAACTGAATCAATTACCTGAGGAAATATGGAAACTAGATTTTTCTGTAAAATTCAGCCTTATGTACTAAATACATTTCTTAAGTACTGCTGAGAAAATGCATTTATTAAGATTAATGTGTTATTGTACAGACTAGTTGTCTCTTTCCAATTATACTTAACTCAGTGGTAAGATTCATATAATTGAAAAATAGGCTAGCTGTATAGTTCCATTTGCCATCCAGTAGGAATAAAGTGAATCTCCCAAGACTAATTTTGCTGTTCTAACAACAATAGAGCCAGATAAACTTTCAAAGGCTCATAGTCTATTGAAAAAAAATAGTATCATCATAAATGTAGTCTCAGTTTTGCAGTCCCACATTCTCAGAGGTGATAGTGTTGTGTATGTATTATTGCACAACCAATAAAAATAAATATTCTCAGGTTAGATGACAGGCAAAGATACCAGACAACAATGGCAAAACCCAAGCTTGGATAGGCTGCATCTTTTGCATATTACATCCACAATTCATACTGAAGTTTCTTGCTAGATCATCCATTTTAAAATATTGCTTATGGGTAGTTCTTGCACTTAAAGATTTTGGAAGCCCATAAAACTCCAAACTTCATTCTTAGAAAAACATAAAAAAACCCCCAACAAACCACAAATGAAAATCCCAAGCAAAAAACCACTGAATGCATATATGAAAATCCCCATCTACTTTGCTTTTCAGTTTAGAAGTAGATGCTACATTTATAGTTTAAACATATGCCTTATAAATGCATGTTTCTGACCCATTGCATAAAAGAATAAGCAAAGCTCTTTAGCCATACGTACCAAAGACATAAATAAAAGCCATTCAAACCTAATATAATGGGAAGAAGCTGTAAAAACTTTTTAGTTTTATATGCCTGCAAATAAAGCTGTATCCTTGAAACAAAAAAATACTCTAATGATAAAACAGAATGCTTAATATAATAAATAATGTTTATAAAGTTAATTTTTCTAAGCTCCCAATTCTTATTTAAATTCAATATTATATATTTTCTGTGAATTAGCTTTCTTAATGAAAACTATATCTAGTGAGATTCTAAGCCTAGGATAATTTATTCTCATTGTTGCTGAAGATAACACTACAAGCTACCTATTTACTGCAATTATTTATCAGTGTAAGTGGCTGTAAAAATTACTTCACAGTAATGCTATCTTCATTAAGATCAAAATAAATTAATCTCATGACCTCATCAGGATTCAAGAAATATCTATACTGAGCCAAACTTTCAGATTTAAAAGCTAAAAAAGAGAGAGAGAAGTCAGCATTGGTCTAGCTGATATAATCTTGACATTAAATCAATTGTTTGTTAACCTTCAAAGAAGTAAAACAGAACTTTGACCCCAAGGCTTGCCTCTGACTTGAATTTAGTTGTAGTCTAGTCTTTCTATAAAGCCAGAAATCAAACAAATACTGCAGACACCATCCCATCCCTCCCTATGGGAAACAGTTTTTGTAATGAAGATATCTATTGTGACATTATGTGAACAATAGGGTTGTGGCTAGGGGAGTGTTGTTTTGTTTTTAAAAGCACTGCTGAGGTTTCATCAGGTTTACATATTACAAAAGCAGTTACAATTATGAGCAATCATCAGCTATAGGTGTTAAAACTGGCTACAGATGGGTACCTATATAAACACATTTAAATATATTGATAAAGCACCTAACAAATCTGAGTGATTCCAAAGGTAGCTACAAGCTTGAAAACATATTCTATACTACAGACTGTTAGAGCAAGATTTAGAACTGAATGGTAGAGACCTTTCTGAATTTACATGTTTGTAACTGCTAACCTCTTTCGGTTGTAGAGCTACACAGGGAAACACTAAAATTCCAATAAACTTCAACAGCACTGCATCAACATCTGATCTAGCAATTAGCTTCCATAGTATACATATACTGAGGTAGACCAATCACAAATATATTTATTAAACCCTTAGACTGCAGCTGAACAATGAATTAGGCATTTAAATGGTCTACAGGCTTGAGCTCCATGTCTATGTCAGGTACATTAGGAGTGCATGGAGGATGAGTATTTATAACCATATCTGCACTCTCTGGAGGCCTTACTAACTGGAACCAGCCCCTGATTTACACTGGGAAGTATATGATGATAGCCACATTAAGAGCTCCAGAAAGGCCTATTATGTTAACTTATGTACACATCCATATCACCTGCATTCACTATTCTGTGAAAAACTACCAGAACCAGAGACTAATTAGATCTCACCTGTCCTCTTCTGTCACTTCTATTAATACTAAACACAGACAAAAGCCAAATCATGGTTAACTGAGTCCAGAAATAGTACAGCAAAAACAGAGCAAACTTCTAATTCCACTACATGCACATTCTCTAAGCCCTGACATAAAGAAGTCCTGACTAACCCAGGTTTTCAAATGTAATCGTCTTGTATCATCATTTGCAGAGATGGCAGTACTCCACTGGCCTTACTGTGGCTCTCTTGACCATCCCCATAGCTCAGTAGACTATCTCTTTGCATTTCTTTCAGTTTTTTCACTGTTCACCATTTAGGGCCATAAATTAAAACAAGAGCCCCATTTCCAAAAAAGTGAACTTAAAGATTCCCTCTGGCAACAGCAGAACTAGGAAAAGAAGAACTGAAAAGTTCAATTAAGAAAAGCATGGGAGATGTGCAGAGCAATGTGGGTTTTGGAATACTCAAGAAGAGACAGTAGGATTTAGAATACTCGAATAAGCCTCTTATGGAATCAACCTCCTATTATCAAGCAACATTAAGCAATGACTTCTTGCAAAGTAGGGGAGCATAGCTGGATGAAGCAGGACAGCGCTAACAGGCATGCTGATTTTCCTAGCCATTGACATTTTATGAAAGAATAAAGTGTTTGATAACTGCCATTTTCAGCTGGCAGGAAAATTCAGAGTTAATTATTGGCAGCTGGAGACTGCCAATAGTACTGCTTATCTTCTTTTCAGTTACTCAAGACCCCGTGTCAGACACACTCACATCCGTGCTATATAAAATACCATGCAGTGTACAGCTTGCAGAAGTCACTTTCAACTACTACCATACTTTTATGAAGCTGACTATTTTTAAAAGCCTTTCAATCAGTGTAGTCAACACTGCAAAGCACTACTGAAGGTGGATTCTCTAAGGTGCACGCATGTCTATACACACACATACGTATATGGTATTTTGCATCTCTCAGGTCAGACAGTGCCAGTGCGCCCGTAATCTAATCTGACCTCAAAGATAAATAGTAATTGAGCTATTAATAGCTATGGTTTCATATAGAAAACAGTAAAAGAAACACAGAATTGGTTTGCAGTTAACTGAAGAATTTTTAGCTAGTGAAATGGAAACTTGTGCAACATCAACACAAGGTGCCCAACAGCCATAGTTTTAAAAGCTAAAGAAATAGTAAATACTCCATAAAGTAAGATTTTACTTTTGCAAGCCCAAATTATATGACATATTTGCTTTAAAACAGTTTTGCAAGTTCAGCACTTATGAGCATTTGTTATGATTGGATGCAATTTATGCCATGGCAAAATATTAAGGCATATTTTTAAAAACAAGTGAACTAATTTCAAATCAACATGCAAAGGGGGGATATTAAGACATTACTGAAATACAAAATAAAGAACAAACATTGTGCAAAACTAATGAAGTAATTGGATCTCCAGACTTCTAGTAAGTTTTTAAAGCAGCATAATAAATATCACCAGTCACTATAACATTAGGTATGTTCAGTGCTCTATAGAACCGCTTGATTAAAGCTGACGATTGAGCATGCTACGGAAAACAAGAACACTTTGGAAAAACATACTGAAACAAGTCGCAAAGTTTAAAGACAAAAAAAATAACTAAACGTAGTAAATTGATTTTAAAAGCACCATTTTCACTTATTTTTGTGTAACTACAAATCAATTAATCAGGCTGAGCTCCATGGAACTGTGAACTGTTTTCACTACCTGTAAAATCAGTGCTGGTAGAATCCTTTTGAATTGTGATTTATTTCATTTGTACAAAAATAAATATATAATTTTTTTTGTCCAAAAATCCATGCAGCACATCCTTAGAAATATTCAGGACAGTCTGCTATACAAGCACTACAGTCTTCCAAAATGATTCTGCTGGTTTATGTCACGTAGGAGTTAAGTGCTGCACTAAGGTGCCAGATGATAGTCTCTGCAAAAAAAAACTGTCCAGAAGGACAATAAGGTTCTCCTACAGCAAGTCCATTTTGGGTCTGTAATGTAGCAGTAGAGGTGCTTTCTGCAAGACAGAATCATCAGACAGGTTAAGGGGCAAAATCAAGATTAATTCATATGCTTTATAAATTTTTTTTTCATAAATTAAAATTTATATAGACTATTGGAGTAGCCATATTCCAGAATTTCACCAAGATACCCCACCTATGGAGACACCTCCCCAAAGAATCCTACTTCTGTCTCAGTAATCGATCATCCTAAGAGTAGCTAACTAACACTAGCCATCTAGAATAGAACCTGTTCCCAGCAGGAGCCAATTGCAGACCCTTGGGAAAGGGCATAAGAACAGGGAAAGCAAATAGCAGTAATCTCCAGAATGCTCCCCAGTCTCAAAGAAATCAGTAATTTCCTAAGCCTTATTTTAATAGTCCTCACCCAATAATTCTTCTATGAATTTACCCATTGCTTTTTTAAAGCTATGTAAACCTTTAACATCTACAACATCCTGCTGTATAGAGTTCTACAGTTCAAGCTTACATAACATAAAGAACGATCACAAAAGCCTCTTCTGCATGAGTGTATGTTGGCTCTTTACAGAATCACAGAATAACCAGGTTGGAAGAGACCCACCGGATCATCGAGTCCAACCATTCCTATCAAACACTAAACCATATCCCTCAGCACCTCATCCACCCGTGCCTTAAACACCTCCAGGGAAGGTGACTCAACCACCTCCCTGGGCAGCCTGTTAAAGTACTTTAAGTACTTACGTACATGGATGGAGCAACAGTTACCTGAAAAGAGTAGGCCAAAGAGAAGAAAAGTACATGCTAAGAATCACAAGACTATTGAGGTTGGAAGTGACTTCTGGAGGTCATCTGGTCCAACCCCCCTGCTCAAGCACAGTCACCTAGAGCCAGTTGCCCAGGACCATGTCCAGTTGGCTTTTGAATATCTCCAAGGAGAGAGACTCTACAATCTCCCTGGGCAACCCAGTGAAAAAGTGTTTCCTAGTGTTCAGACAGAACCTCCCATGTTTTAGCTTGTGCCCCTTGCCTCTTGTCCTGTCGCTAGGCATCAATGAAAAGAGCCTGGCTCTGTCCTCTTTGCACCCTCCCTTCAGGTATTTACATACATTGATGACACACATAAACACACACACACCCCCCTTCTCTTCTCCAGTCTAAACAGTCCCAGCTCTCTCAGCCTCTCCTCATAGGAGAGATGTTCCAGTCCCTTAATCATCTTTGTGGCCTTTCATTGGATGCTCTCCATTATGTTCATGTCTCTCTTGCACTGAGGAACCCAGAACTGGACACAGGACTCCAGGTATGGCCTCAACAGTGCTGAGTAGATGGGAAGGATCGCCTCCCTTGACCTGCCACCAATGCTTTGCCTCATGCATCCCAGGACACCATTAGCCTTCTTTGCTGCCAGGGCACATTGCTGACTGTTCAACCTGGCATCCACCAAGACCCCCAGGTCCTTTTCTGCCATGTTTTAGCTATTGCTGAACAGCGCTTGCATAACATCGAGGCCTTCTGTTTCTCACACTGTCCCATCAGGAAGTAGGCTGGGGTTGCACAACAAGTTGGGATGGGACTCAATAAAAGCTGTGGGAAAGAAAGAGGAGTGGGGGGATGTTTTGACCATTATGCATGAGAAAGCCCTGCTTTCCCAGAAATGGCTAAACAGCTGCCTGCCTACAGAAAGTAGTGAATGAATTCCTTATTTTGCTCTGCTTGCACACACAGCCTTGCTTTACCCATTAAATTGTCTTTATCTCAACCCACATCTTTTCTTACTTTTACCTTTCCAATTCTCTCCCCCATTCCGCTGGGAGGGAGTGAGCAAGTGTCCGTGTGGTGCCTAGCTGCCTACTGGGGTTTAACCACAATAAACAGAATTCTTCCAAGCAAGTCCCTGGATAGACCAAAGCCTGCTCTCCTGAACTCCAGGGATGTGATCCTGCCATTTACCTTGTTCCTCTCTTTCAACACAGACCCTGGGTCCCCCCTCCATCATCACAGCTGCAGATTCAAACTCTTGTATCTCTAGGGTCTTAGAGAAAATCCTATCAATCTCCTTTACATGAACTTTGATGCCATGCAGTCTGCTGACCTTCTCTCTGCAGCACCTTTACTTCACAACAGAGATTCTCCACCAACACACATCTTCTACAGACAAAGCCATCATCTCCCCCTACTTCAGCCTTAGCAAAATACCCCAGGCATTCCATGCAGCCAAAGGCCCATCGAGATACATCTGCTGGAGCTCAGTCTGAATCAAGACCTCTGATATTCCAGACATAGTTGCTCCAGTTAGTGC